>NC_030829.1:53996591-54330322 GCF_001704415.2 Capra hircus
AGATGCCACAGGAAAGAGAGCCTTCTCTTCCCTAGCTCCGTGTATCAAATTCCAACGAAGGTCTCTAACTGACTGGTTTGGGTCACAGGCTGGCACCCTGGGCAAATCATTGTGGTTAGGAGGTTTGGGGCACTATGATGGGCTAGGCCTGGGTCACATGTCCATCACTGAAACCAGGGACCAAATACCAGGAGCACCACCAAAGCCATATGAATTTAGGGAGCAGTAGATACACAAAAGAAAAGGATGAAAATGAGAAACAAAACCACAGATATTCACTATCTGTGTTCCTTCACACTATGGCGGCTACTGCTGATCCATTACAATATTTCCCCCTTGAACCCAGTTTCAGCCTCAGAAACCTTAACACAGCATCCAGGCAGTGATTTCCAGCTAATCCAGTCTAGTTTACAAGATAAAAGTGATTTGCCATTTTGGAGCTTAAAACAAGAAGGCAGGCCATTGATGAACAAGAAGCTACAGTGAACTGGATTTAAGGAAAAGTATCCGGGCTTCCAGGTGGCTCACTGGGTAAAGAATCTGCCTGCCAATGCAGGAGCTGCAGGAGACCAGGGCTCAGTGCCTGGGTCAGGAAGATGCCCTGGAGGAGGTCATGGCAACCCACTCCAGTATTTTTGCCTGGGAAATCCCACGGACAGAAGAGCTTGGCAGGCTATGGTGCATGGGGCCACAGAGTCGGACACGACTCAGCACACACGCACACAAGCCAGAAGAAGCCTAATGGGTCCCTTCTGGGAGACTGCAGGCATCAGTCTCTGTGACAGAGAGATGGCTGGGTGCTAGCGGCGCGTGGAACATTGTAAGACTGTCTCCCTACGGGAGGCCAAACGTGTTTTTTTTCCATTACTGTTACTGAAAAAAATGAATTGCAAGTGGGCAGTGCAGAAAATCTCTGAGCTCCACTCAATAGATTTCCATGGGGATTTGGCTTTAGGAGAAGTCTGATCCCTCCCACTCATGTGCTTCATTGCTTGATCAGTGGTCAGCCAGAGAGGGTGAGTTTTGCTGGGCTAGGGTAGACAGAGCTGGGGCCACAGACCCAGTTCCAGGGTAGCGCAGAGTTCTTCAAGGAGGGACTCAATGCTCACATCTCCAAAGTGCACAGAGCAAAGCAAACCCAGGCACAATCAAGGTGGAGACCGCCACTGAGTAAGCCGGCCTGTATGGCGCAGCCAGCTCTGGGTGGCCCTGGCACACAGCTTCAAGCAGGCAGTCACCTGGGGATTCTGGT
Organism: Capra hircus; assembly: GCF_001704415.2. Taxonomy (NCBI): domain Eukaryota; kingdom Metazoa; phylum Chordata; class Mammalia; order Artiodactyla; family Bovidae; genus Capra; species Capra hircus. Next base: position 53,997,844 of record NC_030829.1, read on the forward strand.
TCCATCTGAGGGACTGCAGGAGTTTGGCCAACACCCCAGGCGCCAGGAAGAAGCACGACCCGCCGGCCCCAGTGGCCTCACGTGGACACTGGGCTCAAAGTTCCTGCCTATTCCATAGACTCCTTCAGGACTAGAGACTGGGGCTGGCTCAGCCTGTGCTTCCAGCTCACATCCAGGTCTCCTGGGTCCTGAACCAGGTTCTCAGCAGAGCCGGAAGGAATGAGGTTTAATTGCATCAGGATGGAAGCTTGCCAAGTGTGCTGACACTTTCAGCCCATGCAATCAATCCTCCATCCTGTAAATAGAGTGAGAAGTGTGATTCCGGCGATTATAAAGCCCATCATTTTCCTCTTCTCTTAAGTAAATTAGAAAGGCTCTTTGCTCTCACTTTGCAACCGGACCTCATTTTTAAAGTGCAGCTGTAAAAGCACTGCAACAGACTGTACTTAAGAGAGGTGCCGCGTTTGATGGCCTGTTGGCCCAGGATCTTGGCTTCCAGCCCTGGTTCTACTGTCAACCAGGCTGTGACCTTTAATGAGGCCAGCATCCATCTTTGGGCTTCAGTTTCCCCACTTATAAAATAAGGAGCTTGGACTGGGCGGCCTCTTTGCTCCCTTCCAACTCTCATGGCCACTGGAATCCAAGTGTGCTTGATAACGAGGGATGGCTCTGTGTAGACAGGAATGTATTATAGCTTCTTTTAAGCCAGGAGCTATCCTTCCCTCTTTATTTACCACATACAATGACGAATCCCTGCAGGTGCAAATACACCCACTTCCAAAGCAGTGTAAGGACAAAGGAGGAGCAGTCTGCACATGTTTCTGGAACCCAAAGTGCTAGCTACACTCACTAAATGCTATTTTGCAATAAGAATCTCATTTAATCCTTATAAGAGAGTGGATCCTAGGCCCATTTAACTGACAAGAAAACTGAGACACAGTGAAGAAGTGCGTCCAGCCCAGGTCTGCCCAGCTCTGAAGGCCAGGTTTACAGTCACAACTCTCTCAGATCCCCAAATCTGGGGACTTTAGTAGAAAAAGAATAAGTAGACCTAGAGGCCTCCTCAACAGGACGGGAATACCAGGCAGGACACCTGAGTGACAGGGCATGCCTAGGTGAGTGGCAGTTGTCCCCAAGCATGTGGGCCAGCAGATCCAGCAGGAAGAGGGGCGGTTAGAAGGCATGAGAGACCTGGACAAATATATTCCATTGTTCCTGGCTCTCTCTAAATGGGCTCTGGCTTCCTCCATCTCCTCCCTACCTCTGGAAATGGAATGCCAATGATTTCACTTGAAGGGAGTGTTTGGTGCTATTTAGAAGCAGCATAAAGTAAATTTTTATGATGCTGGTTGATGCGGGAACATTCAGCTGCCTTGGCTCTGATGACCCAGCTCTGTCTCCCACGTTTGCCATACTGAAACCCTCAGAACTCACCATTCTAAATGCTAAATGACATTTTAACTTCTTATAAGATGGATATAAGAACCACAAAATGTCATTTGCCTTAAGGGTTGTCTTTTCAAAAGAAATTACTTTCAGTAGCCCCAAAGTTTTAGAAATGTACATCACCATAATACTTTAAAAAAATGTTTTAAAAGGTAGTTTCAGTCAGTTTGTCTGACAGATGCTCACCCTGGAACTAAGTGCTTACTGACAATTTTTTTTTCTTTTCACAGAAACTAGTCTGCTGTCCCCATCAATGGGGTTTAGTCAAGACCTCTTGAATACTTGGCCAAGTAGCTTGTGAATACATTATCTTAGAAACCATCAACGTCAAACCTGAAGGCTCTCAGGTATCTTGGGAGCTCCAGGCTGGATGTCCACCCAGCTGTCACTCAGCACTTACTGAGCACCTACTTTGTACCACATGCCCTGGTAACCCTGGTAGAAGAGCAATGGGCATGGGGAACCCAGGGCTCCATCCATAAGGATGCACTGGATTGGGAAAACATCCCGAATTTTTGAATTGGTAGAATATACGAACTGGGGCTAAGTGCAGCCTAGATATAATTGCAACATTAAAGAGGTGCAGATGGCTCATCTTTTGCCAGCTGCCCAGACATCCTGCATCTGCTTCTTCGTCATTAAAACAGGACAGTAACTTCCAGCTTGCAAGGCTGCCGGTGACAGTGGAGGCCATTTAGCAGGGCTGTGATTAAGAAGACAGTTGTTAGACAAGGTCTGAATCTTGGTTCCACTGCTGTGATTTCATACAAGTGACTTAATCACCCCAGCCTCGGTTTACCTCCTATGCACAATGCCACTGGGAAAGACTGAGGGCAGGAGGAGAAGGGGGAGATGGGGGACGAGATGGTTGGATGGCATCACTGACTCAATGGACTTGAGTTTGAACAAACTCTGAGAGAGAGTGAAGGACAGGGAAGCCTAGCGTGCTGCAGTCCATGACATCACAAAGAGTCAGACACAACTGAGAGACGGAACAACGACAAAATGAGCACAGTGATCTCTTCCTCAGGAGCATATGGCGGGGATGAATTTCAAGTGCTCGACACAGTGCCTGGAGCACACTGTCTGTCAAGGGACATTTATCATCTGAGGAAGGTACCAATGACAGGCCAAGCCCAGAAGAGGAGCTCACTTGGCAGAATTTCTCTCCCCTTCCAGTTTTTTCACCTCAGCACCATTTGCGTCCTCCCAGTTCCCTCTTAGACACTCTCCATCTCCCTATAACAGCAACAGCTTCTTGTTTCCTCAAAAAGTCTTTGTTGAAATCTTACCAGAAGCCCAGCATGATGTTTGGCTCTCTGAATAGAAAAGAAATACCAGCAGTGGCCCTGCCCACCATGAGCACAGAGTATCCACAAGCAAACAATGAACACGCCAGACAGAATTGTCTTGGTAACAGCTTGAGCTGGCAACAGCAGCCTCGTCCCAAGGCAGCCCACGATTAATTGCCGAATGAATTGTGCGGGCAATAACTGCTGCCAGAAGTGAGTGGAGGGAAATCTCTCTTCTGACCACAGTGGTCGGGAAGGATAAAGATCCACATCCTGGAGATCTGGCTGAGCCACTCAGGGAGGTCACGAAGCAGTCTGGAAGCAGAGGACACAGGACTGGTCAAACCACCCAACATCAGGGGCTCCCAGCCCTCCCCCAGTGACTGGTACAAAGGCCCAGCTCTTCAGAAGCAGTTCTGTGATCTGTCAAGTTTCCCATCTGAGGAATGGGATATCTCAGGGAGAAAGGCATGAAAAGAATTCTTCCCCCATTTCTTAGCGCCACCCCCACCCTTCCGCCTCTGCCAACACACACACCAACCCAAATACCACAACCTTCACCAGTGATTCTGATGTAGCTGAACCCTCATTTTAAGCCCCTCTTTCTTCTGTCCTATTTTTATGATTCTTTTGTGGTTCTTGCTTCTCAGTCTACAGCGTGTGGTAATAATATCTTCTTCATTCCACCCACGTAATAAGAGAGAACTAACGAATTACTGTACCTGTGGCACTCTGAGGTCGTTAGATGAAAGGAATTCAAATAACCCAGAGAGATCTTTTTGTTAAGCATAACTTCAATAGGCAGCCTAAGGAAAAATTAGCTGACCCCTGGGAGGGGCACAGGAAATGAAAAAATGAAACAACTGGGCATCACTACTAATTATTTTCTTTGAAATCCTCGTGATTGTTTTCTAACAACACAGTCCATGTACAAAAAACTTGCTATTTGTGTTTTATAGATAAAACAGAGATTTATAAAAATGACAAGACTTGAGCAGATGGAAGAAGTGTCATTTGCCTTTCTTCCTTAGAAGGGAAGTCTGGGCTCATCTGGGATGTTCCTCCCAGTCACTCAGCTTGCCCTGGCTCATGCCCCTAAATACTGCTGGGCATCTGGGTTTGAGTTCAGTTCAGCCTTCCAGGCCAAATTCTGCCTGGCCATGTGGCTCCCTACGAGACCTGGCTCCTCCGCCGGTTCCGGGCAGGGCAGGGCAGGGCAGGGCAGGGCAGAGCCAGGGGTGGCTCCTGGCCTGCAGGCTGGGGACAGCTGTGTGAGTCTTGTTGCTGTGGAACTGGTATAGCTCTGTCCATCTCAAGTCCCTAGCTACTGCCCACATCCTGCCTGCTGGGGCGGCCCGGTCTACTGAATTCACTCACTCATTCGTCAGCTAGTCATTGAACCTCTACTATGGCCCATGCAGTGTTTCATTGAACGAAACAGATAAAAGCCTTGCTTTGGGGGATCAGGCATTCCAAAGAAGGGAGACACGAACAAAGAACAACACACAGTGTGTCAGCTGAGGATAAGTACCAGGAAGACAGGGAACAATGCACCAGAGGATGGGGAGGGATGGGGATGCTGGTAATGGGTGCTGTTTTACAGGAATGGTCTGGCAAGGCCCCTCTGGGGAATCTGATATCACAGCAGAAATCTGAAGGAAGGGAGGGAGCAAGAAAGACAGCTACCAGAAAGAACAACATCCCAGGCAGGGGAAACAGCTTGGGTAAAGGCTCTAATTCTAGATGTGCTTGCTGTGTTCCAGCAAGGAAGCTGGTAGACCTGGAACAGAGCCAGCGAGGGGAAGGGAAACTGGTAGAAGATGGATCAGAGAAAGGACCAGAAGCCGCAATTAACCGCAATTAACTATAGCCTCTGCCTATAGCTTGGCAGAGTTCTTAACCAGCAGGCTAACTCAGTCAGCAACTGTGGGTTGAGTACCCTTTGCTCCTGGGTAGACTCCCAGATCCCCACTGGGCTGAAGGGAAGAGCACAAAGCGATAATGGCTGCACAAGACAGTGGGACTTTAATTTCCTTTCTTTCCCAGAGTATTAGTGGTACATTCAGAGAATATGAAGACAGCGGAAGAGAATAATGATGCTGAGAAGTTGAGAATCAGGTAGCCAGGTTTCTACCGGTTTCCTCCACTGTTTTCCAATCTTTGTCTAATGCTGTTATGTTTCTAATATACGTATATCTTTAAAAAGAAACTTGGGACTTCCCTGGCAGTCCAGTGGTTAAGACTGTTCTTCCACCACAGGGGGTGGAAGCTCAGGTCTGATCCCTGGTTAGGGAACTAAGATTCCACATGACATGGGGCACAGCCAAAAAAAAAAAAAAAAGTTTAAAAAATTTTTTATGAATAAAATAAAAAGAAACTCAACCAAAAGTTTTTATCAATATAAAAGAAAATTATGCCATATAGTCGTTTAACTTATGCACAGACTTTGGAACCCAACCTCCGTAAGACAAGACACAACCAGTTTTTTAGAAAGCACAAACTCTGAGTCAGTGGAGACCAGACTGACATCCTGGCTTGTCACCAGCTTCTCTGAGGCCTCAGGTAAATTAGTCACCCTCTCTGAGCCTTAGTTTTTTCACTGCAAAATAGGTATCACTATGGGATTGCTGAAAAGAGTAGAGATGATGTGTAAAACACCTGGCATGTGGAAAGCACTCAATAAATGGTGGCTTGTCAGAGTTACTAGCAAACAGGCAAATTTGTCCAATCAACAAACAGACAAAAAACAGCAAAACATAAATTCTCAGAAAGAAAGAAAAAAAAACCACCACAGGCCCTCTCCCCCCTGTTCCGTGCTTCTTCTGTCTCCGGTAACACACCAGCACACAAAACTGAAAACAATTTTATCTTATCTTCCCCAATTCCAATTGCCCCCAAAGAAAGCAAATCATTCTAGGACTGCATGGCTGTCCCTCTGAATGAGGGCACGGTGCTGGAGTCCGTAGCGTAAAATGGAAAGGGGGCAGCATCGGCTTCCCAGGGTGCAGGGCAATGGTGGCACAGCTTTGCACTTAACTGCTTGGCGCCACAACTGGTTCTGTGTCTTCTCCCTCTGCTCACACAAAGCCAGAGAGTTCCTACCTCTTGGTCAAACCCTAGAGAGCATCCCTCGCTACCAAAAGCAGTGGACTTAAAACCCACCCCTTGAAAACTGGGTGACTCTCAGCCTTCAGGATTACCTGAGGCCCCTGTTCTTAGGCTGTTCACCAGCCACATGGCTCAGATTAAAACAGCTCTGCCAGATTAGACAGAAGATTCTGTACCTGACATGCAAGGTTAAAAGGAAAACTAACTTTTAATAATAGCACGAAAGTTTACGTTGTCCTTTCTGATAGCTTGCTTCTCAGCAGAAAAGTGATGAAGGTTTAAACAAAAGGGGAGTCCCGGCTCCTTGGGGAAATTAATCATTTTTGTAGAAATCAAAGATCATTCCAGCTAGCCTGCACTGAACTGATAGGAGCTACATCTTTTCAGCCACCATATAAGCACCTTTGTGGACCGATGGACAGACACTGGGTTGAGCGCACTGATCACACCAACCCTGCAAGGCAGGTACCACTGACCCCAGTGTTGAGATGGGGAAGCCAAGGCCAATTAGAATAATAGCTTGCCCCGCTAGAAAGAAGCCAGGTAGGTTTGGGACCTATATTTTAGAGCTGTTTTTACATCTTCCTCAACCTGGTTTGACTCATTGTTAGATACATTGGATAAATCTGCCAGAAATGTAATCAGCCACCAAGCCTAGCAATGTTCTGTTTAGGAAAGGAAGTTTAGGGGGAGTGTCATTTCGCTGAGGGCCTGTTTCTGCTCTCCACACTCCTTCCCTCTCAGACTCAGGAATAGCCGGTGTTCCGAGGGCACAGTGGCTTCAAACCACAGGGTCATTCTCTTGAAGGGGCATCACGGAATTTTTCTTAACAAGTGTAAAAGGCTAAATTGCTTTTAAAAAAAAGTGTTTTTTTTTTAACATATAAATCTGATCTTGGCAGTTATTCTTGACAGGCTTTCCTCCACTTAATGCCTTAACGGGGATGAATCTTCCCTTGAAAATGTTCTACATACGAATCTTTCATAAATACCGTGCTCATCGGACCTGCCAGATAGGGCTTGTTTCCTGGGAACCCCAGAACCGCTGCGGGGCTCACATTCCCACCAGAACCCCTGCACCTCAACTCCACAGAGTTCTTGGAATTTTCCTTGGGGTCTGCTTGCTGTGAGAATACCAAGTGGATCTATTGTGTTGGAGGCACATTAAAAACCAGCCGAACTCTCCAGACTTGTGGAGACACGGTGGCCAGGAGTTCCGGTTCTGGCTCCTGCGGTGACCTGAGGACGCCTGTTTTACCTCTGTGAAAGAAGCGGGGTCCGGAGAGCACTAAGGTGACACACCACACGGCCGCCTCAGGCGTGACAAAGACTGGTCGCCGGGCCCTTGAGCCTCCCTCAAGAGAACGGAATTCTCTCAGAGCGCCTTCTCCGCTTGGAGCTGGACTCCGGCGGTGTGGCCCTGCCGCCAGGGCGCGTCCGCAAGCTCCGCCAGCCCTGCCAACCCCCACCGCGACCATCGGATGTTCCCCATAGACGCCGCGGCCGCGCCCCTGCGCAAGCCTCGGAGGCCTAACCCCGCACGCGCCTGCACCCTTCTCGCCCCCAGCCACGCCCCCGACCACGCCCCCGCCCCCGCCGCGGCGCGTGCAACCCCGCCCTCCCCGGAGTCTCCGAGCGGCGCGCGGGCGGCGGGCGGGGCGCGGGCGGCGGGCGGGGCGCGGGCGGCGGGCGGGGCGCGGGCGGCGGGCGGGGCGCGGGCGGCGGGCGGGGCGCGGGCGGTGGGCGGGGCGCGGGCGGTGGGCGGGGCGAGACGGGGCGGAGCGCGCGGGAGGCGGAGCCGAGCCGGGGATTCCTGCTCCCCGCGAGCGCCCGGCCCAGCAGAGCTGCCCTGCCGTCCGAGGGCCCCCGCGCAGGGGGCGGCGGGGAACCCCAGACGCCGCCGGGCCGGGAGGGAGCCCCACGCCAAGCGAGCCGCCGCCCCCGCCTCCGCGCCGCCCCCGCGCGGGCCTGACTGGGGGTCCGACGCTTCTTCACTCCGCCCGCCGCCAGCCCCCGCGATCCCGCCGTCCGCTCGCCTACCCGTCTCCCGCGCGCCATGCAGCCACCGCCAGCCCCGCGCGCGTAGGCGCCCGCCGCAGGCCATGCTGCCCCTGCTTGCCGCGCTGCTGGCCGCCGCCTGCCCGCTGCCGCCCGCCCGCGGCGGGGCTGTGGACGCGCCGGGCCTCCTCGGGGCGCCCCTCAACGCCTCGGTCAACGCGTCGTCCTCAGACGAGCCGGCCGCCCCGCGGTTGCTGGCCTCGGCTGCGCCTGGGGCCCCCGAGCGCCCGGAGGAGGAGGCGGCGGCGCCGTGCAACATCAGCGTGCAGCGGCAGATGCTGAGCTCGTTGCTCGTGCGCTGGGGCCGCCCGCGGGGCTTCCAGTGCGACCTGCTGCTCTTCTCCACCAACGCGCACGGCCGCGCCTTCTTCGCCGCCGCCTTCCACCGTGTCGGGCCGCCGCTGCTCATTGAGCACCTGGGGCTGGCGGCGGGCGGCGCGCAGCAGGACCTGCGCCTCTGCGTGGGCTGCGGCTGGGTGCGCGGCCGCCGCCCCGGCCGCCTCCGGCCCACCGGCGCCACCGCCGGGGCGCCCACCGCTCTGCCCGCCTACCCCGCCACTGAGCCCCCCGGGCCGCTGTGGCTGCAGGGCGAGCCGCTGCATTTCTGCTGCCTGGACTTCAGCCTGGAGGAGCTGCAGGGCGAGCCGGGCTGGCGACTGAACCGCAAGCCCATCGAGTCCACGCTGGTGGCCTGCTTCATGACCCTGGTCATCGTCGTGTGGAGCGTGGCTGCCCTCATCTGGCCGGTGCCCATCATCGCCGGCTTCCTGCCCAACGGCATGGAGCAGCGCCGGACCACCGCCAGCGCCGCCGCCGCCGCCCCCGCCGCCGTGCCCGCGGGGACCACCGCCGCCGCCGCCGCCGCCGCAGCCGCTGCGGCCGCCGCCGCGGCCGTCACCTCGGGGACGGCGACCAAGTGACCCGCCCCGCTCCTTTCCGTGTCTGTCCCGTGTCCGCGCTCTCGGTGCCTTTCCCGCTGGGAGACGCGGCCGGTGTGCTTCGTGCTGTAGTGACCGTTAGTTCTTCGGGGGAGGGGACCGCCGAAGAGGCCCCAGCGTGTGGGAAAAGCCAGGTTTGTGCCCCGCTTCTGGCTCCGAAAAGCTGCAAGTCCTTGCCCTGCAGGGTGGGATCCGCAGCTTGGAAGACGGAGAGGAGGGAAATGGGGCCCCTTCCCCTTATTTGCGCACCCTGCCCTCCTCCCTCCCCGCACCCACGTGCCCTATATTCATGGCAGAAAACGACCAAATCCTGTGTATTTGTTTTATATATTTAATAACTGTTTTAAATGAAAGTTTTAGTAAAAAAAAAAAGTTAAATTGCTATTGCTGTAGTCAGAGAAGCTCTTTGTATCTGAACATAGTATTTGAAATTTGTTGTTTTTTAATTTATTTAAAAGGGGGGCATGGGAATGATTTAACATCGATATATTGTTACCGCTGAAAATGAACTTTATGAACCTTTTTCCAAGTCGATCTATCCAGTGATGTGGCCAGATGGGCGTTTCTTCTTGTACTCTGTGTTTTTTTTGCCTTTTAATACAGACATTTTCCTCCAGAGATGCGTATGTGCCTTTTCTTTATTTGATTTGGAAAAGGAATCCAAGAATTATGAGATGATCCCCTGAAACGTGAGAAAGGGAATCTCCAAAAAGTTAGAGAAGGGCTAACTCTATCTCCCTTACCTGTCTGGGAGAGGTGGGAGATGGAAACCAAATTACTGACCCTAATGCCCCGGCCCCATGTAGTTTCCCCCTTGCACCACACTGCCCTCCCCTGAAACAACATCCCTACCCCCTCAGCCCTACTACCACTTGTCATGGTGGCATACAGAGTTTTATGTGACTTATCTTTTTACCCACTTCCGGTAAGCCCCACAAAACACCCAGTAAAGTGCTGAAATGGTAAAATTAGTAGGTTCTCTGAGACAAGTGTCTTTCATGAAAATGATTCATTTAAAAAGGCATGTAGATTTCCTTTTCATATGTGTAACCTTTAGTATATGAACACGTTTCAAAAGCTGGTTTTAAAACGGGATATTTTGGCATTAAGATTTTTTCTCAAGTAAAGTCTTATGGACTAATAAACACCTTTAAAAAATTATTAAAGCTACTTTCCCTTTCTCCATCCCCTCCCCACTTTTGCGTGAATATGTGCTCTAGAGCATTCCGTTCTGGTGAATAGCAGGTACTGTTCTTGATAGTTCTTAAAGTAAGGTCCCTGGGACAGAAGCATCAGTAGCACCTGGGAATTTGTTAGAAATGTAAAACTGGGGCCCTGTCCAGGAACTACAGATGCAGAAGCTCTGGGGTGGGGCCCCACAATCTGTTGTCTCTCCCCGCTCAGTTCCAACCACCAGGATCTCACAGTCCCCAGTCTAGGTTTGAAAACCCCTACACGGGTGCTGATATGTAGTCATTTCTGCCACCCCCAGGAATGGGCCAGGGTCCAAGGGTATTTTGAGGAGGATGGGGATTTACTGTGGTTCTCTGGTGGCACGGCTGCGGCTCACCCAGGACAAATAAGGGACTCTCTCCACCTCTCACTCAGCATTTTCTGGTGTTCCAGCTGTCTGAGTTGCCAGAACTGTTTCCTTACCTAAAGGACTGGGGTTAGCTAATGTGCTGGGGAGGACCCATTATTTTTTGTGCTTTCATGGGCCAGTGATGAAGGTCAAAATACTTAGCACCCTGATAACACCCTAAGGCCTCAGTTTGACCCTTCATACAAACTGTCTCCCAGAAAGCTTTTTTGGCACTTGAGGAAATAACCTGCTTGGGGAGGGATACCCACCAGGACCCAATTTGCACTGTGACCAGAGTCCTTCCTGGGCTCCTGGGAAGTTCCGTCAGACTTCCTGAGGGTCAGTTGGCAGGGGCAGGGCACAGCAAGATTGATGACGCCCCCTAGCTCTCTACTTCACCCTGGGTCTGACCCTGGACTGCAGGTTTGAACCTTGTTCAGAACCTAAAAGAGCCCCCTCCTAGTGGCTGTGCCTTGGAGTCTTGTCCCTGCAGTTTTCTCAGCAGTCCGAAGCTCCACACGGTTCTATCCCAGAGGATACACTTGTGAATTCCACCCTAGCTCTCAGGCTTCCTTGTAAGTTCCATTCTGGACTTAAATCATGACTCACACTGTACAATGGTCTAGAATTGTGATCTTTCTCATTATAGTTAGGACCTTGGAATCTTATTTCAGAATATTCTATGATCATAGGACTACCTTGGCTGGAGTTAAATTCCATATTCACTGGTTCTTTTGGTAAAAAGAAGCCGAGTTTTTTCCTAAAAGCGTTATCATTAATATTCTACCTCTCCTCCTGTGTGCCTAGATAACTCTGCAGCCTCTTTAGGAGGACTACCGTGGCAATATGGAGACTTCCCTGGTGGTTCAGACGGTGAAGCATCTGCCCACAATGTGGGAGACCAGGGTTCGATCCCTGGGTCAGGAAGATCCCCTGGAGAAGGAAATGGCAACCCACTCCAGTACTCTTGCCTGGAAAATCCCATGGACACAGTCCACAGGGTTGCAAAGAGTTGGACACGACTGAGCGACTTCACTTTCACAATGGCAATAATGATAATTATTATTATCACCATCATAAATAAATTGTTATTAACTTATTTTGGATTAGAGAGGGAGAAGTAGAAGGGAAAACAGTAACTAAGAGGAGAGAAGTGAATTTATCCCTTGAGCCACCAGGAAAGCCCAAATATAAAACATCAGCTTTAATTTTGCACAGCAGAGAAAACCATAAACAAGATGAAAAGACACCTACAGAATGGGAGAAAATATTTGCAAATGATGCAACCAACCAGGGCTTAATTTCCAAAATATGCAAACAGTTCATACAACTCAACAACAGAAAACCCCACAAATAACCCAACTGAAAAATGGGCAGAAGACCTAATCAGACATCTTTCCAAAGAAGACATACAAATGGCCAAAAGGCACGTGAAAATATTCTCAAAGTGGCTAATTACTATCGAAATGCAAATCAAAACTACGATGAGGTATGACCTCACACCAGTCAGAATGGCTATCATTTAAAAGTCTGCAAATTCAAACCTGGTGCTCGGTGACAATGTAGAGGGGTGGGATGGGGTGGAGGTGAGGGGTAGGCTCAAGAGGGAGGGGACATATGCATACCTATGGCTGATTCATGCTGATGTATGGCAGAAACCAACCCAACATTCTAAAGCAAGTATCCTCCAATTAAAAATAAATATATTTTTTAAAAGTCTGCAAGTAACAAATGCTGGAGAAGGCATGGAGAGAAGGGAACCCTCCTACACTGTTGGTGGGAATGTAAGTTGGTACAGCCACTATGGAAAACAGTATGGCAGTTCCTCAGAAAACTGAAAATAGAGTTGCCATAGGATCCAGCAATCACACTGGTGGGCCTTTATCTGGAGAAAGCTCTCATTCAAAAAGGCACATGCACCCTTGTGTTCACAGCAGCACTATTCACAATAGCCAAGACATGGAAGCAACTTAAGTGTCCTGCAACAGATGAATGGAGAAAGATGTGGTGCATATATATAATACTGCTTGGCAAAAAAAAAAAAAAAAGAAAGAAAGAAAGAATGCCATTTACACGGACCTAGAGATGACTATACTAAGTGAAGTAAGTCAGAGAAAGAAAGACAAACACCATGTCACTTATGTGGAATCTAAAATGTGACACCAATGAACTTACCTACGAAACAGAAACAGACTCACATACACAGAGAGCAGACCTGTGGCCGCCAAGGGGGCGCAGGGGGCCGAAGATGGTGGTGGGGGGGATGGTGGGCCTGGCAGGAGCAAACTATTACACAAAGGACGGGCAGACAGCAAGGCTTTACTCGACAGCACAGGGAACCCTACTCAACATCCTGGGACAAACCGTAATGGAAAAGAACATAGAAAAGAGAGAGAGAGAGAGAGAGAGAGAGAGAGAGAGAGAGTGTGTGTGTGTGTGTGTGTGTGTGTGTGTGTGTGTGTGTGACGATCACTTTGCTGTACAGCAGAAATTAACACAACATTGTAAGTCAACTATAATTTAATAAAAAGATTTTTAAAAAATCAGCTTTAAGGATAGAAAGGTTATCCCCGCCTCATCGTCCCCTCCCCTTCCCCTCACACACAGTGAAAGACCCCACACAAAGGCACAAAGGACAGGGAAGTGGAGTGGTTGACCTGGAGCCATCGCCGGCAGCAGGCGAGGAACCGCCACAGGAAGGATGCGCACAGACGGGGCGCCCGAGGGCGAGAGCTGGGAACAGCTTCTGCTCGCCTCCCTCTTCTAAGCGCTACCCCTGAGTGGACAGCCCCATCAACTCCCGCTCTGCTCTGAACAGTTTCCTCCTTTGGCCCCAGAAGGCTAGAATCACTGATTTCCAAACTGTGTCTCCCCTAGACTGAGAGGCATAGCCCGTGGTGCCAACTCCAGATTGTCACCATGTCCCTGCAGTGGTTAACACGGCTCAGAAACGACACTCTGCTACACAGCATCATCCTTGTACTCTGGCTTGAATGTGAATGCTATCTATCCACTGTAGAAGTATTAGGAATGATGACACACAGGCATAGAGGGAAAGGAGAACGCATCTTTCTACTACCCAAAGGCTAGCCCTGCCAGAGTTTTGGTGCACATACTTCCAGTCTATTTCAACACACGTGTATGTGTCCATGAGTAGTTATCTACACTAAAAATGAAATTGTTCTGTACCTAACTGTTCTGAAAACTTCTCTTTATTATACAAGTGCTACATCATAGAGAACTGAGAAAATACCCTTCCTAAGATAAAGGAATCAGTGGCAGCAACAACAGCAGAACAGTCAGTGACCGTGGCTCATTTTTATCAATAAACGTTCATGCATGTATTCTACGTATATTAACCCCAGCAGGCACCTGCTTCCCAGCCCTGCTGCCTCCACTCAGGGGCTCTTGAGGGGCCCCTCCCTCTGCGGAGGGTTATGGAAGGCTTCTCAGGGCAGTGAGCGTTTAAAAGGCTGTATTCTTGATCTGGGTCAGATGTCCAGCTCCAACAGGATATTGAAACCTATCTGAGGACCAAAGGCTTGATGAAGATTTTTGGCAGAGAGTGGGCTGGGGAGGTCTTCTATTTTCCCATCGCAAGTCTATCATCTCCAACACAAATCAAAGCCAGCCCAAACTTTCTACTCTTCCTGGAGAAACATCTCTACTCTTGAGGTTTCAGATGAGGTTGATAAGGAACAGAACACAACTTTAGAGGATGAACAATGAGATTCCTCTCTTCCAGTCATAACCACGGAGCTGGCTTGTATTGTCTGGTTTTATTTGATGTCTTGGTGTGAAATGAACTCTGAGATTCAATAATCAGAAAGGATATTGCTCCTATATAATGCTGCCCCTAAAGCTGTCACAACTCCACACAGCCATGTAGCAGCTGCATTCAGAAACCTCTGCTGTCAGGGGCAGGGATTAAAGACAGAACCTCCCCAGAGAGAGGAAGGAGATGGGGCCAGAGGTGGGAGGAATTCACCAAGGACAGGAACTATCACAGAGTCAAAATATATTCAGCACCAATCACAATAAATGGACAGTGTTAAGGCCTTCTAGGAGTGATCCTGTCTAGGACTGGGGTCCCTGGAAGTGGAGTCTGAGATGGGAAGACTCCTATAAGGGGTTGATTGAGGGGTGCTCTCAGGGGGAAGAGAGTGGGGGAAGCAGGATGGGGCCAGGGAAGGAGCAAAGCAAGGATGTGGTGTCAGCTGGAGTCAGCTTCATCCAACTGCACGAGGGTCTCTGGAGAGGGAATTGCACCACTTGATGCCGAAGGCTGGGCTTCTGTACTCCCATTTCAATCACTGGCCAGAGTTGGGGCCGGGGGGGGAAGGGGCTGCATGGCCTCCCCGGCAGCTCCCATTTAACTTGGCCCAGGTCTCCATAGACAGAGGGAGCTGGGAGATATTAGAAGCCAGCATACTTCCAGCAGGTCTTCCCTGGTGGCTTAGACGGTAAACAATCTGCCTGCAATGCAGGAGACCCAGGTTTGATCCCTGGGTGGGGAAGATCCCCTGGAGAAGGGAATGGCAACCCACCCCAGTACTCTTGGCTGGAGAATCCCATGGACTGAGGAGCTGGTGGGCTACAGGATCACATACAGGCCCGTAAAGGGGATCTGGGTGGGACACCCTCAGGATTCCCTGCCGACCTCGCCTCACTCTTGAGTTCCATTACCAGTAGTGGCGAGTGGGGAATAAAGCTGAAAGGCACCAGGTGAAGTCTATTTTTTTCTTTAATTTAAACAAAAGTTTCTTCATTTCTCTGTGGCTGTGCTGGGTCTTTGTTGTTGCACAGCAGCTTTCTCTAGTTGTGGCGAGTGGGGGCTACTGTCATTGCAGTGGCTTTTCTTGTGCAGAGTGCAGGCTCTGGGTGTGCGGGCTTCTGTAGTTGCAGTGCAGCAGTTTTGCTCCCCGGCATGCAGGATCTTCCTGAACCAGGGATCAAACCCGTGTCCCCTGCATTGGCAGGCAGATTCTCATCCGCTGAACCCAGGGAAGTCCCAACACCGAGTGAACTTTAAACTCTCCATCCCACTCAGGAGCTGACCCCAAAGCCTTTGGCCTGTCTCAGATGACGTCCAGCTAGCTGGCCTTGCCTCTGGGTGTCCTACACTTGTGCCGACTGAAGTGCAGCCGGCTCTGGTGTGCTGGGCCTCCCTGATGAAGTCTGAAGTCCTGCCATTCGTCTGTGTTCAAAGCCGTAGCTCCCCAATGCTTGCGTTATAAGGGAAGTCCCACAGTATTAGTACCAGCATTAGATACAGTGTTAGCATCCCTGAGACTTCCAGCAGCCTGGCAGTAAGTAACACGAGACAGGGCGCTGGGCCATGGGCCACCTGCTTAGGGTACTAGCCTTGCCATTAATGAGTTGCTTGGCCTTGGTTTCCCTGTCTATAGTACAAGGCTGTTGGATGAGGAGATGCCTCGGTCCTTCCAGGCCTGCAGTGTCATGTTCTTTTTTCCCCTTTCTATCTCCCAGGCTAGTCAGAACACACCAGCTACAAAGACACACCCTTCACGCATTTCTTCAGGCAGACAGAAACAGAGGCCAAGCCCACTCGTTTTTCTGGGTGACTTGAAGCAGAAAAGTATAGTATAAATAAGAGAAGAGGGATTTTATTAGAGTGATTTTTCATCACGGGATTATCTACACTGGCTGCTTGTGTGGATCTAATAATCTATAAAATTATGATTTTACTTTCCTCTATTCAAATGCCCAGAGCCATGGAATAAGGGTTTTTCAAGTCAATGAAGCAAACAAAAAGTGAGAAATTTTTCACAGTGAAAAGACATCTTCTTTGCTTTTGCGGGTTAACACTGGGTGTCAGACTCTAAGGCAGGGTCTGGATGAGACAAGGAACAGGAGAAGCTATCATGGGTTACATATCTACTACATCCAGGAACTTACCTTTCCGAATCATCATGGCACTCTTAGGAAACAGACAGCGTTTTCACTACTTTAATGATTTATGGACAGACTCAGGGTTTGGAAGCCAAAATAACTTACCCAAGTTCACAGCTCAGACACAGGAAAATGTCACAAAGCCCACCCGGCTCCTGCAAATCCAGGGCTTTTGGCTAAGGTTTACTCAGTTCAGTAACTCCACGGGAAGTTATTTTAAAACAAACATTCCATTCGTCGCATGGAAACATGTACACTAACATATATAAAATAAATAGCCAGTGGGTATTTGCTGTATAAAGCAGGGAACTCAAACCGGGGCTCTGTGACAACCTAGAGGGGTAGGATGTGGTGGGAGGTGGGAGGGAGGCTCAAGAGGGAGGGGATATATGTATAGCGATGGCTGATCCATGTTGATGTATGGCAGAAACCAATACAATATTGTAATTACCCTCAATTAAAAATAAAGAAAAACAAATAAAACAAATGTGAATTCATCCAACACCTGCACCCCTTTGTCTTCTTTCTTTTTCCCCCAGTAAACCAGATTTAGAAGATTTAACCAGGCATGTTTTTATTTACGATAACCAGAGCATATTTTATGCATGTTTTTCCAAATTAAGTAGTCAGGGAAATTGTCTTATTTGAAAAATCAGAATCTTTGGCACCAGTCTAATAATATGTGGCCCATGGGGGACAAAGCCATCCTTCTGTGTGCCAAATAAGATTCCAAGTTTGGGTGCAAGATGTCCAGGAGAATCCTGGGAGAGCTGGCTGCCTAGAACCTGTAGA
Source organism: Capra hircus (assembly GCF_001704415.2). Classification (NCBI taxonomy): domain Eukaryota; kingdom Metazoa; phylum Chordata; class Mammalia; order Artiodactyla; family Bovidae; genus Capra; species Capra hircus. Next base: position 54,014,973 of record NC_030829.1, read on the forward strand.
CTTGGGAATGGTGAGGTCATATCCAGCCTTCCCCACTGGGGGAGAGGGTACCAGTGGCATGGAAGTGGAATTTGGGAGCAGCATCCACAATATGCTGAGAGAGGAGAGAGAGCTTACCTTAGACATTGCTCCTGGCCCCTGCAGGGGCCCTGTGGGCTCTGGGCAAGATGCCCAGAAGTTGGCAAGGTTTTTCTGTAAAGGGCCAAGTAGTAACTATTTTCAGGTTTGCGGGCCACGCTACTAAGCTGGGCTGGTGTAGCTCAAAGACAGCCGCAAGAAATATATAAATGAGGGCTTCCCTGGTGGCTCAGTGGTAAAGAATTCACCTGCCAGCGCCAGAGGCACGGGTTCAGTCTCAGTCCAGGAAGATCCCACATACCCCAGAGCAAGTAAGCCTGTGCACCACCTCTACTGAAGCCTGTGCGCCTAGAGCCCATACCCCCCAGAAGAGAAGCCACCACCACGAGAAGCTGGCACACCTCAAGGAAGAGTAGCCCCTGCTGTCACAACTAGAGAAAGCTCACGTGTAGCAAGGAAGACCCAGTGCAGCCAAAAATAAGAAAAAGAGTATGTACATGAATAGGTGTGGCTGCATGTATGTATGTATTTTTTATAAAGTTATATAAGTTATATATTTATAACTTTATTTATGGACACGGAAATTTGAAATCTGTATACATTTATTCAAAATATCTACATAAAAACTTGAATTTTGCTTAAATTCCATGCATTCGTGCGCGCTAAGTTGCTTTAGCGGAGAAGGCAATGACACCCCACTCCAGTACTCTTACCTGGAAAATCCCATGGATGGAGGAGCCTGGAAGGCTGCAGTCCATGGGGTCGCTGAGGGTCGGACACGACTGAACAAATTCACTTTCACTTTTCACTTTCATGCATTGGAGAAGGAAATGGCAACCCACTCCAGTGTTCTTGCCTGGAGAATCCCAGGGATGGGGGAGCCTGGTAGGCTACTATCTATGGGGTCGCACAGAGTTGGACATGACTGATGTGACTTAGCAGCAGCAGCAGCAAGTCACTTTAGTCGTGTCCGACTCTTCGCAACCCTGTGGGCTGTATGCAGCCCACCAGGTTGCTCTGCCCATGGGATTCCCCAGGCAAGAATGCTGAAGTGGGTCGCATGCTCTCCTCCAGGGCATCTTCCTGACCTGGGGACTGAACCCGTTTCTCTTCCGTCTCCCGCAGGTTCTTTGCCACTACCGCCACCACCTGGGAAGCCATACATCACGAATTAGCCCTCTTTGGACTTTTTTCAACCACTAAGTGTAAAAATTATTCTTAGCTCATGGATCATACAAAAACAGGCTCACAGTCCTTTGTCACAGTTTGCAGACGCTGCTCTACATTTTCCATCTCCCAGGCTCAGATGACGGAGGAGAGCCATCACAGGTAGAGAGCTGGAAGCAGTGTGGAAAGCAGTGTTTGCACACAGCATCTGATGAGCAATAAAGGCTGTGGGGAAACTTTCTGACCCTTCCCTGAAAAGTTCATCTCATGGACATGAAAAGAATCAAAGTTCTGGTTCTCCAAGTTGATAGACCCTACAATATCATCTGAAAGCGTTTCTGTCCATGTGGTAGATTAGAACAGGGAACACGGCAGATTGAACTACATACCCCACTACTCACTAAGGATAGGTAACAGGTGTGCCTGACCCTGAGCATCAGACCCGAGTCTGGAGAGGCAGCAGCTGGTGGCCAGACACACTGGCCTGATGGGATAATGATGCAGTAAATGAATTCTCAAACTCCTCTGCAAAAGCCTCCTGGTCACAGTGGAGAACACCCCTCCACCTTGGAGATGCTGAGGTTGTTATCTAATGCTGCCTCTTGCAAGGGACAATTTTTTTTTAATATTATGTTTTATTTTAAAAATTCATGCTGAAACTTCCCTGGTGGTCCTGTGGTTAAGAATCTACCTTGTGAGCTCAGCCTCATGCTCTGTGACAACCTAGAGGGGTGGGATGGGGTGGGAGGTGGGAGGGAGGCTCCAAAGGGAGGGGACATGTGTATACCTATGGCTGATTCATGTTGCACAACAGAAACCAACACAACATTTATAAAGCAATTATCCTCCAATTAAAAATCAATAAATGTAAACAATAAAATAAAATAACAACAACAAAAGAATCCACCTTGCAATGCAGGGGACAAAGGTTCAATTCCTGGTCAGGGAACTAAGATCCCACGTGCAGTGGGGCAACTAAGCCCACAGTGCTACAACCGGAGAGTTCCTGAACCACAACGAAAGATCCCACGTGGTGCAACAAACACCCCACGTGCTGCAACTAAGACCCAACGCAGCTAAATAAATAAATACATGTTTAAAAGAATTCATGCAGAATTTATCTGGCACACCATGGTTTGTTTGTTTTTTTAAATAAAATTTAATTATTTAAACAGAGCAACAAATAGTTCTCTTCTGGATGACGAGCGCTTGTCCTGTGTGGAAGGTAGCGAACAGACATGGGGTCCTCCAGGAATGTCCCAGCCCCGGCCCAGGCAGCTCCCTAATCAGTTCTAAACATAGATCCGTGACTAGTGGGGTTATTAAGTTCAAATGAGCCTGTGTTGTTTATGACTCACATCCGCCTCATTCAGGAGCCCCCAAATCACACTTAATTAGCCAGATGAGATGGCAAAATTCCTGCAGGCTCACTTCAGCCTACCAGTTGCATTCAGAGGGAAGCCAAAGCCACAGCAATGCCTGACATTTCAGCTTGCGGGGGTGACTCCAGGAGAATGGAGTGAGAAATGGAGCCAGTCTGGTGGGGCAGAGGCAGCAGGCAGTGAGGCCAGACTGGTCAGGTTCCTATATTGACCCCAGCACTTGCTAGCTGCTTTCCAGGTCCCAGCTTTCTCCTCTGTAAAATGAGAGTAGTAACAGTACCTTTCCATAGGTATTGTTGTACAGATTATAAAAGATAACCTAGGGACGTCCCTGGTGGTCCAGTGGCTGGGGGCTCTGTGCTCCAAACGCAGGGTGCCTGGGTTTGATCCCTGGTCAGGGAACTAGATTCCACGTGATGCACAATTAAAGATCCTGCATGCCACAATGAAGATCAAGGACCCCACGGGGGGCAAGTAGGACCCTCATAAGCAAATTAATTAATTTTTAAAAAATGATAACCAAGCAAAATGCTTACTTTCTCTCCATGCCCTTCCAGGAACACTGATTCCAACTGGGACATGGCTCTGCCTTGTACTCCCTTGGGTTGCATACTTAGCCTCAGCTTCCTCAGCTGTTAAATGGGCATGATGATGCCTATCCTCGGAGGGCTGATGGGAGGAAGAGGAACAAGCAGCACCAGGCATATGTAGGTGCAATGAACGGTTCTGGCAGTGTTATCATTCCAGGGCAGCAATCCGCTCCAGCCCTGCAGACCAGCTACCTCATTCCATGTTCAGAAAACACTCGTTTAGTACTACTACATGCCAGGTAGGTCACGAGGAGCCCTGGGTACAGAGTGGAGATCAAATGGGCCTGAACCTTGCCCTCATAGAACACACAGCCCAGCCTAATCACTTCCAAAGACCAAAATATTAAATCCATGCTTATGGGTAATTGAAATTCTTACTGTTAGCTGCTGTTCTCAGAAGCATCACCGAAGAGTCCTGATCACCACTGGTGTCTCTGGTGGCTGGGCAAGTCTGGTGGCTGGGCACCCAGAGCTGTGAGAGGGTCATATGTGCTCGGTGCCTTCTTTGTTCCTTTTGAAAGCATTCTTTTTCTTTTTAAGCGCACAATCAGGTGGAGATGTAAAAGAAAGAAGGAGTATTATTCTGGTATAAAAAGGAGGGAGATTCTGACACATGCCACAGCATGGATGAACTCTGAAGACATTATGCTAAGTGAAACAAGCCGGTCACTAAAGGACAAATATCCACTAGTATTATGAGGCCCCGAGAGTAGTCAAAATCACAGAGACAGAAAGTAGAGGGCTGGGAGGAGGAAAGAATGGTGAGCTGTTGCTTAATGGAGACAGGGTAAAACAGTGAGGATAGTTTCAAAACATTGTGAGCATAATTAATGCCACTGAACCACACATCTAAAAATAGTTTAAATGGGGACATCCCTCCTGGTCCAGTGGATAAGAATCCACCTGCCAATGCAGGGGCATGGGTTCAATTCCTGGTCCAGGAAGATTCCTCATGCCACAGGGCAACTAAGCCCAAGCACCACAACTACTGAGCCCGTGTGCTGCCATGCCTACAGCCTGTGTCCACAACTAGAGAGTAGCCCCGCTCGCCGCAGCTAAAGAAAGCCCACTTGCAGCAACAAAGATCCAGCCCAGCCATAAATAAATAAAATTCAAATTTAAAAAATTAAAAAGTTAAAATGGCAAGTTTTATGTTACATGTATTTTACCACAATAAAAATTTCTTTAATAATAAAAATTGAAGAATAACATATTTTAAAAAAATAATCATAATCCTGGCTCCAACCAAGAGCTGACCACAAAAGATGGGTTTTATCCTCTGTTCAGTGGCGTGAACCGGAAACAGTTCCTTGCGCCGAAACCCTGATGTTCTCTGTGGCAGCCCTGCCCCGCCCACTTCCGGCTGCTCTCCTGCTAGTCCTGCATGAGCCTCGTCACCAGCACTGACAGATGTGACCGTGACACTTACAAAGGAGAGCTGAGCAGACCTGCTATTTACGTCTATGAGGCCAGCAATGAGACCCTGGGTTCCGGGTGGACAGAAGCGAGGTGCCGTGGGCAGGCAGCCTCCAGTATCCCACGTGACGCAACTGGAAGAGAGGGAGAGAGCGGGCCCACAGCCTTTTCCTGTTTCCACCAATTACCTCTTCTCTCTCAGGTCTATTGGCGCAGGAAAAGAAAGATGAAACCATTCCCTTGCTCTCACCAACCAGTGAGAGTTATTCCTTGTGTTAATATTCCAAAACTATCAATGAGTCCCAGGGACTGCAGGTAGCCGTGGGGCTTGAATGGAGTTCATTACTGGGTGCACACCCAGGGCAGAACACAAAAGATTCAGCCTTGACATGTTACAGAAGGAAACACACTTCTGGGCAGTCATGATCGGGCTCAGAAATATATAGAGAGAACATCTTTATTCGGGCACAGGATGAAAATTCTTTACAATCCGGGCCCTGGCAGGATCAGCCGTACCTACCCACGGGACACTGATACGGACGTCATCTTCCCCAGAACCAGACGAGGCTCTGACACTCCGTGAGCTCCAGCTTCCTTATCTATAATATGGGGGACATCACGCCGCTGCTGGTAGAGTTGTTGACGTATGTGCTCCCCGTGAAAGTGAAGTGAAAGTCGCACAGTCGTGTCGGACGGACTCTCGGCGACCCCATGGGCTGTAGCCTCCCAAGCTCCTTGGTCCATGGGACTCTCCCGGCAAGAATACTGCAGTGGGTTGCCATTCCCTCCTCCAGGGGATCTTCCTGACCCAGGGATTGAACCCCTGTCTTCTGCATCTCCTTCACTGAAGGCAGATTCTTTACTGCTGAGCCGCTGGGGAAACCCCTATTTTCATGCATGTTGACCCAGCTTCCACATACTGTCCTTTCTGACTCTTAGGACACTGGTTGCTGCGCCCCACTATGTGCTTGTATCGAATAAGCCAGCAATGTTGAGGAATTGAGGCCCTCCAAGAGGAGCCCCCATCAGGAACTGCTGGGAATCTGTGGAAACACCCCGGCTCTATGCCCTCAGGCCAGGGTAATGCTGAGAAGGATTAAGTACTTGGTGCCCCTGGTGGCAGCACGCTTTCTGGATAAGTCACTCTTGCTATTTTCTTTGTCTCACCTGTCTCATGTCCTCCCCAAGTGGTATTTCCTGAGATCACCTCCAAATAAATTACTTACATCTGAATTTTAGGACCTGCTTTTGGAGAACCCAAACTCAGATCATGCCTAATCTAATTTATTCTTTAGAAGGAACTCAGGGAGATAGGTCCTTTGATCTCCCCTTTACAGGTAAGAAACTGAGTCTTGGAGAGATTGCACTGCTTGCCTAAGTTCTCCCCATTAAAGCTGGGACTTGAATTCCAACATCTGCCTCCACTGCCTCAGGAAGCCCTCAATCTCAGCTCGCCAGCAACTGTGTCCCAGGCAGTGACTTGCCAGGTAAGTCTGAGGCTGCAAGAGGCCACTCCCCACGCCTTCACCTCGGTTAGTCCCCACCTCCACATGCAGTAGTACGAAAGAGAAGGCACGCCCATCCCTAGAGTGCTCGCCACCAGGTGGCGCCCTTTCTAGGAGGCCAAGGCTGGCTCTGCAAATACCCTAGATTCTGCAAGTAACTGGTCAATAGTTCTGACCCAGCTACTTGGAAAAAATTAACACAACATTGTAAAGCAATTACACTCCAATTTAAAAATAAATTAAAGGGACTTCCCTGGTGATCCAGTGGTTAAGACTATGCTTCCAGTGCAGGGGGCCTGGGGTTCGATCCCTGGTCAGGGAACTGGGTCTCACATGCTGCAACTAAGACTTCGAATGTCACAACTAAAATATCCTACATGCCACGAGTAAGGCCCCAAATAAATTCATAAATATTTAAAATAAATAAATTTATTTAAAAATAAGTATCTAAAACTCCTTTCTGATATAAATAAGTGATTGAATAAATAAATGGAGAGAAGAAACAAATCTCCCTTACAGAAGCATTCCAAATAATCTATGTAGGTCTACACTCACAAGGGTGTGGAACACAACTCCTCACTCGTAAGTGTGGGCCGAGAGTCACTTTACAGTGGAGAACCATGCAGAGGCCACCTCGGCCAGTTGACTGAGGTTTACATCAACAGTGATAGTCATGTCAACAGTAGATACCCTTGACCTGCTGTGATGACAAGGGCATCTTACCTTTAGGAGGTCTTTCTTCCCAAAACCCATAACCCCAGTCTAATTATGAGAAAACATCAGACAATTCTAATTCTAATTGAGGGGCATTCTACAACATACCTGACTGGTAGTCCTCAAAAAACTGTCAAGATCATCAAAACCAAGGACAGTGTGAGAAACGGTCACAGCCAGGAGGAGCCTAAGGCGATGTGGTGTGACATAGTGACCTGATAGGGATCCTGGAACAGAAAAAGACATTAGAGAAAAACTAGGGAAATCTGAATAAAATTCAGTCAATAATATATCAATGTGAAAGTGAAAGTGAAGTCGCTCAGTCATGTCCGACTCTTTGTGACCCCGTGGACTATAGCCTGCCAGGCTCCTCCGTCCATGGGATTCTCCAGGCAAGAATACTGGAATAGGTTACCATTTCCTCCAGAGGATCTTCCCAACCCAGGGATATATCAATGTATCAATATTGGCTCATTAACTGTAACAAATATATCCTATGAATACATTTTTATTTTGAAAAACTTTTTATTGAAGTATAGTTGATTTACAATATCATATTAGCTTCAGGTATACAGCACAGAGATTCAATTATATATATGTATATCCTTTTCCAGATTCTTTTCCCTTATAGATTATTACAAAACATTTAGCATAGTCCCCTGTGCTATACAGTAAGTCCTCATTGGTAATTATATGCTAACAATATTAAGATGTTAATAATTGGGAAATTGGGTGTGGGGCATATGGACTTCTCTATATTATCTTAGAAATTTTTCTGTAAATCTGAAAGTATTCTAAAATTAAAAGTTTATTTTTAAGAAGGAGATCTAGGTGAAATTAATTTTAACGACATATTTTATTTAACCCCATACATCTGTCAGGCGAGTGTATGCTCCTTGGTTCTGTCTCTTTCCAACAAAGATTTGGAGTGACGGACATTAAAGCCCTTGGCATGTCACAGCTCTCGGGTCTTGGACAGACCATGTTATAGCTCTCAGGTCTCAAACGGACCGTGTTATAGCTCTTAGACAAATCAGTGTTACCGCTCCGTGTTACAGCTCTATTTTATTTAGATAATAGCAGGAAAATCCATCCTCGAGGCGTGAGGGCATGTCGACCCAAAGACGCGAAGAGACGAGCGCCCCAGCGTGCGCGCACGAGAGAGAGAGAGAGAGAGAGAGAGAGAGAGAGAGAGAGAGAGAGAGAGAGAGAGAGAGATTTGGCTCCTCTTTCTATGCGTTCCCTCCCCCGGGCCTGCCCTGTGCAAACTGGGCTCGCCAGAAGTGCTGTTTGTTCTACCTGAAGTCCTCACTCCAGTCCTCGGACCTTCCTTTGACCTTCCTTTGTTCTATTTTCACGGGCTTTTCCCTTCCTTGTCTTTTCAGTTCAGTTCAGTTCAGTTCAGTTCAGTCGCTCAGTCATGTCAGACTCTTTGCGACCCTATGAATCGCAGCACACCAGGCCTCCCTGTCCATCACCAATTCCCGGAGTTCACTCAGACTCACATCCATAGAGTCAGTGATGCCATCCAGCCATCTCATCCTTGTCGTCCCCTTCTCCCTCTGCCCCCAATCCCTCCCAGCATCAGAGTCTTTTCCAATGAGTCAACTCTTCGCATCAGGTGGCCAAAGTACTGGAGTTTCAGCTTCAGCATCATTCCTTCCAAGGAAATCCCAGGGCTGATCTCCTTCAGAATGGACTGGTTGGATCGCCTTGCAGTCCAAGAGTCTTCTCCAACATCACAGTTCAAAAGCATCAATTCTTCGGCGCTCAGCTTTCTTCACAGTCCAACTCTCACATCCATACATGACCACTGGAAAAACCATAGCCTTGACTAGACGGACCTTTGTTGGCAAAATAATGTCTCTGCTTTTCAATATGCTATCTAGGTTGGTCATAACTTTTCTTCCATTTTGGACTCCTGTTTCCTATTCTAACTACCTAACACATCCAAAATATTGGAGTAGGAAATGGCAACCCACTCCAGTATTCTTGCCTGGAAAATTCCATGGACAGAGGAGTCTGGTGGGCTATAGTCCATGAGGTCACAAAGAGTTGGAAACAACTGAGTGACTAAGCACACACATATTCCAAATATTATCATTACAACCTGTGATCAACAGAAAACATTCACTAATGGGATAGCTTATGTTCTTGTTTCATACTAAGTCTTTGAAATTCACTGGGCATTTTATACTTACAGCACATCTCAGTTTGGATGGTACATTTTCATTGGAAATATTGATCTATTTAGTTAGGTTTCATAAAAGTTAAGAGTCAAAAATAGATTCACATATCCAAGTTGTTCCAAACACACTTAGCAGTTTTTTCCATAACTGAATCAAATATCAGCTTTTTTTTTTTTCTTTACCTTGCTGCTTGGCTTGCAGGATCCTAGGTCCTCAACCAGAGATGGAACCCAAGTTCTTGACAATGAAAGCACAGAATCCTAACCACTGGACTGCAAGGGAATTCTCAAGTATCAGCTTTTAAATTCAAATTAATTGAATTAGAATTTAAAATTCCATTCCTTAGTCACATTAGCTCAACATCCACAGGTGGCTGATGGCTGCCATACTGGACAATGCAGGGATGAATAGCTAATGACAGTATGTTCCAGCTTTTCTGCAACAGTCCTAATTCCAAACATCCTTTCCCACTGTCCCTTAAGTACAGTTGGCCTTGTCAGGTTGAGCCTGGATTGTTAGTTTGAAAAGTACAGTTCATAAATGTGAGTAACCCGGGAAGTATTTGGAAACCTGGCTTGGACCTTCCTTCACTAGAACCTCCGGTAGTGACGCTCTCTTCAGACAGTTAGTCCTGCCATGTCTTGATTTCCCTGGCTTTAAAAGAAGGTAGCAGTGTCTTCTATCCTACATGAGATCACACCAGAAATGAAGCCTACAGAGCCATTCTGGAAGGCAGCTTTGCATTATGTATCCAAAGCCTTAAATATGTTCATAACCATTGATATAGGAAGTTCCCTTCTACAAATTTAATCCAAGAAGCTAGAAAGGCATGCCGAGATTCATGAGCATGCATTATTCAAATGGAGATGAGTTTAACGGAAAACAAATTGAACATCATATAAATGCCCAACAGTTAAGTAACCAAGTGAAATAAATGATGGTATATCCCAGTAAATGTCAGACAGCTATTAAAAGTTTTTTTTGAAGAAAATTTAATCATTCATGAAATGCTCAGGAAGTGATATGAAGAGGAAAAATAGCGTCAACAATATAGGTCAAAATAATCAACGAGAAAAAGAAGCTATAGTTACTGTGTGACAAGTTTTTATCTAAATCAGGTCAGTTCCCCCCATCTGATAGGACTAAAAAAAAAAACAAAAAACAAAAGACCAAATCATATCTGAGAAGTCAGAGCTGATAATCTGAGCAGTCCCCAACCCACTGCCCTTTCTCCCATCTCAGCCGGCGAAGAGGCAGCCCACTCTCTGGACTGAGGGAAGGAGGGAGAAATATGTACAAGAGTAAGGATGAGCTGATGAGATGAGTGCTTTTGTAACTGCTACTCAGGTTAAAAATCGTTTTCATTGTGGGCCTCTTCGGACTGCATTTTAAGGCATTTACAGCACATGAGAGAATCTGATAATATTAGAGATTTGCAAGCAAATGTTTCAGGAAGTTTAATTTATCACACTTTCATCAATGTTTAAGCACCTGGGGAAATTAGATTGGATGGTTTCTTACATTTTCAATCTGGCAACCATGACTGCTATGAACTTTTAGAATTGTTAATTATTTAAAGATAATAAAATACCCACATAGTGGTGGGTATTCTTTTCTGCAAACAAACGTGCCTCAGACATTAGAGACTCTAGTCAACAAACAAGATGCACCAGGGCACAATCACAGTAATACACACACACACACACACACACACACACACACACACACAAATACATGTACATAGAAAAAAGACTGGAAGGAAATACACCAAGAGAGTGCAGTGGTTATCTGTGATTGGTGAGATCAAAGAATGATTTTTCTTTTTTATACTGTTGCTCTCCATAGTTTCTGAAATGAAATCATATTGCCACCAAATGGAAAAAAAATAAAGTATATTATTATAGAAGTCATGAAGGTGGTGTGTGCTGAGATGTGCAAAACTCAACTGTCAACTGTCAGTAAGATCTCCGGCAGCTCACAAAGCTCCTTTTTCCACTGTTGGCAAAACACTCTTGTTCATGCCATTACAGTATCTCAGACTTTTTTGGCCTAAAATTACCTCCTTTGGGTAATGACTTCACCTTTTGTCTCTCCATCACTACAAGGGTTCTCCTTCCTCCTCTTCATTCTAAGATAACAGCTGGTTTCAGGGGAAGGTGACATGTCGTCAGGTCTGCAGCAGAATTCTATGCTGCCTTCAAGGTTGGAGGACTGTCTTGCCATCTACGTCTCACCTGGCTCTTACTGAGGCTCCTGATTGCCCAGGGCCCGCTTGGGAAAGCCATCTGATCTGTGGTTTGAGAAATCCATCATGTTGCTCTCTGTTAAAATGTCACTTTGCTTTTTGCCATGGTGACACCCTAGTGAACTCACCAGCCAGCACCCCAGCTACTATTTGGGTCCTCCTGTGGCATACAGAAGCTTCTGGACTGCCTCCACATCTCATACTGGACCAGACATTATGACCCAGGGCTGCCATCTCAACCCACCCGAGCATCCGCCCCCTACCCCCGCAGTGAGCTCTACTCCACGGCTTGGTCGCCACGTTGGATGCAGTATAAGGCTGACCCGATGGTCCCATGAGAAAGGTCAAGCCTCCTCAGGGGACACCTAGGGAAGTGATGACCCCAGCCTGGTGTTCTTGGAGTCCTTAAAACTACCTGGGAGTTTCTATCCTCCCTTACATCTCGGGTTTGATCCCGATGAGGGGGGAGGAAAGAATCAGAACATTCGCAGACTGACCCCTGCCTGCTTTTTCTTGCTCTGGTTCTTGAGTCTTTCCCCAAGTCCCAAAATAACTGTATGTCCTGTAGAATAGAACCCTCTCTTTTGTCATATCTGCATTCTGCCATCTCCTATGACTCACTCAATGATCACTTAACTTCTCGCAGCTTTGATTTCTTGATGTGTGAAAACTCCAGCCTTGGGAGGTTTAAGAAAACCCTTTCTTCTCAAAGAGTCTGGCTTTAAAGACCATTTCCTGCTATGAGATTTTAAGACTACCTCGAAACTCAAGGTGGAGAAATGACGTCTTTGACTGAGACTCTAGCCACTTCCCGCTTCCTCAGAGAGCTTTTCCTCTGTCCCTAGCCTAGGCTCACTGGCACAGGCTGTGAGGGTGGAGAGGAATGGGTTATGGAGAAAGGAATATCTATCAGGTGATATTCAAAGCATTATCCCACTGCATTATTTTAAAATAGAGATAAATGCAAACAAAAACCAACCCTAAACATTACTTTATAACTGTCAAATGAGGATAAAGTTTTCAAAAAACCTTAACATCTAATGCTGGTGAGTTTGATCAATTTGAGGAAGCTCTGGGAGTTGGTGATGGACAGGGAAGCCTGGTGTACTGCAGTCCATGGGGTTGCAAAGAGTTGGACAAAACAGAGTGACTGAACTGACAGGTGAGGATGTCCTTATGCAGGCACTGATGAGAGTACACGTGTGAAAGCAACTTGGACTCGAATTTGGAAATATATATCATGATCAAGGCCCTTCTAGTAGGATGAATGCCCTTGGCAGGAATGGATATTCCTGGAAAATAGGCTTTTACTTTATCTATGATATTATTTTCATGGTGAACACTCAGGAATGCGTTATTCTATCAAAGCCCTTGCACCGGTGAGTGGGCAGGTAAGTAGACAGAATCTCTAAAACATCCAGGGCTGCAGAGGAAGTAACAGAAGAGAAACCACTCACCCTTCTTGTGAGGATGGTAGAGGGCAACTGGCAGTGCCAACCAGTTGCCCTGGCAGAGCCTCGATCTAAAGCTGACTCGTGGGGGGCTGTCATTGTGGGGATTTGGGGAACCTGGGAAGCCTGATCGCTCCCTGGAAGCAGGCTGGGTTGCCTCCAGCTTTCTGTAACCATTTCCACATGTTTCCATGCGTGTGTTCAGTCACTCAGTCATGTCTGACTCTTTGCAACCCCATGGACTGCAGCCTGCCAGGCTTCTCTGTCCATGGGATTCTCTCGGCAAGAACACTGGAGTGGGTTGCCATTTCCCTAAACTTCATCATTAAAGAGACTTCACTTACTCCACCTAAGTGTTGCATCTCTCCATCAGATACATTACTGCCTGTGGTGATAGTCATGTCACAGTGGCTTCTTGACACAGGATTCCCAAAAAGACCCTTTTGGCTGCTCCTGGAAAGGCTGTGCTTCTATAAACACTCAGACAGGTCATCAAACTCCAGAGCTGAAACCACAGAGAAATGTTGCTCGGTCTGGCCAGCAATCAAAACAACTTAATCTGCTTTCCTGACAATGTCTGCATTTTTGTCAGCCTGTGAGATTCCCAGAAATGTTTCATCATGCCCCTAAGATAAACCAGCACCTCAGGTGACACGTCCTGGGTCAGTGAGCCTATTTCCTGGTGTTACTATGTCACATTCATCTGATCTGTTCATTGCCCAAACACCTATTCGTCAAGCACCAGCGAGTTCTAGGCCTGAATCTTAGTGGAGGGTAGTGTTCATGCTGAGACTGAGCCCAGATTTTTGACAACCCTGATGATTGGAGGGGGAGCAGGTGAAAGGTGGGCAACTTTGACTCAGTCTTTTAAAATGTGAAACAATTCTTTTTCCTGTTTTCCTCAAGCCAGGAGTTTGAATTCATCTTGGAAGGAAGATGAAATCCCAGGTTCCCCAAGTCCCCACCATGACAGCCCCCCACGAGTGATGCCAGCTTTAGATCGAGGCTCTGCCAGGGCACCACCAGTTGCCCTCTGCCCTTCTCACAGGAGGGGTGAGTGGTTTCTCTTCTGTTACTTCCTCTGCAACCCCAGATGTTTTAGAGATTCCGCTTCTCTGGGGGGGAAAAAAACCCTTTAATAGATGTATTATTGTTTAGTCACTAAGTCATGTCCAACTCTGTTTGACCCCATGGACTAACCATAAGGAGAAATTTTAACTAATTGGACTATAATAAAATGAAGGATTTCAGATTAGCAAAAAACACCCATAAGAGTGTGAAGATTCTCCAGGCAAGAATACTGGAGTGGGGTGCCATTTCCTTCTCCAGTGGCTCTTCCCCACCCAGGGATCAAACCCAGGTCTCCGGCAGTTCCTGCATTGGCGGGTGAATTCTTTACCACTGCGCCACCTGGAAAGTGCGGTATGCGCGCTTCTCATTATAGAGGTTTGTCTTGCTGTGGAGCCCAGGCTGTAGGGCATCTGGGCTTCTCTTGTTGTGGCGTGTGGGCTCAGTAACTGCGCCTCCCAGACTTGGGAGCACAGGCTCAGGAGCTGTGGTGCAAGGCCTTGGTCGCTCCGTGGCACATGGGATCTTCCCGATCAAGGGACTGAACCTACGGCTCCTGCACTGCAGGCAGATTCTTCACTGCTGAGCCACCAGGGAAGCCTAACAGATGTATTAGTCAGGAATTTTTTGATTGTTGAGGACCTAAAACCATCTCAAACCATCATGGGCCAAAAGAGGCATTCTCTGGATTAACTAACTAAAGGAAGTTGAGACTTTCCGCAGAGCCTCAGGGGAGCCAAGGTTCACTCCCACGTCTCTGCATCTCCCTCTGTGTCTGGAGATAGTGAAGGACAGGGAAGCATGGTGTGCTACAGCCCCAGGGTTGCAAAGAGTCAGACAGGACTGAGATCTGAACAACGGCAGCCCTCTGAGCCTTGTGTCTGCCGCTCTCAGCTTCCTGGCTGTCTCCACAAAGACAGAACCAGCTTCACAACCAACACTCACCTCCCTCTGGCTCCACACCTGCCATTCCGAGAGAGAGCCAAGGAAGTTCTTCATATATTCTCAGTCTTCTGTTGAATTCATTTATTACAAATATCTTCCCTTAGCCTGCAACTTCTTTTTCACATTCTTAAGGGTGTTTTTTTGCTGATCTGAAGTTCTTCATTTTAACATAGTCCAATTAATTAAAATTTCCCCTTATGGTTAGTGTTTTCTTTGCATTATAGTTAAGAAATCTTATCCTATTCCAGAGACTGTTCATTTTAAAGTCAATTTTAAGTAAAAAGACATTGAACATTCAAAGCAGGATGAATCATTTAGAGGAGAGAAAAAATTTAAGCAATATTTTTATGTACCTCCGAGTCGTAACGTGAAATTTCTAACTCTATGACATATACTTTCCACCTAATCAGATTTTGAAAATGAAGTTAACAGAGGAAGCACATTTTTTTTTAATAATTTAAAACATTTATTTATTTCTGGCTGTGTTCAGTCTTCATTGCTGTGTGGGCTTTCCTCTAGTTGCAGAGAGCAGGGGCTCCTGTCTAATTGCGATGCTCAGGCTTCTCACCGCTGCGGCGTCGCTTGTGCAACACGGGCTCTAGGGCACACAGGCTTCAGCAGCTGTGGCGCGTGAGCTCAGGAGTTGCGGCTCGTGGGCTCTGGAGCACAGGCTCAGTAGTCGTGGCACAGGGGCTTCGTTGCTTTGCCGCATGTGGGAAATGTCCAGATCAGGGACTGAACCACTGCGGTGCATATCCTGCGCTGCAGGCAGATTCTTTACCACTGAGCCACCAGGGAAGCCCGGGGAAGCACTTTTTGAAATCATGGAGTATTAGGGTTGGGAAAGTCTTGTAAGTCTTGCCTTTCATCAGTCTGATTCAGATCCACAGATGTCTACTGAGCACGGCTGTGTGCAGAGCTCTCAGCTGGGAATCAAGAGTCTGGGAGGAGCCTGGCAGGGAGGGCCGTGTGCACTCAAGTCAAAGGAGGCAGGTCCCAGGTGAAAGGAGGCCCCAAAGGAGAAAGTGCTTGAGAGGGGAGTTCTCAGAGGAAATGGAGGGCATTTTATCCCAGGGGGAGGGAATAGGTGATCTGTGGTGTGTTTGTGAGGGGCTGGACTTGAATGGGGCTTCCCTCGTGGCTCAGTGGTAAAGAACCTGCCTACCAATGGAGGAGACACAGGATACATGGGTTCGATCCCTGGGTCAGGGAGATCCCCTGGAGAAGGGAATGGCAACCCACTCCAGTATTCTTGCCTGGAAAATCCCATGGACAGAGGAGCCTGGCAGGCTACAGTCCATGGGGTCACACAGAGTCGGACATGACTTAGTGACTAAACAACAACGGATGGGGCACATGGATCTGCCTTACAAGGCCTCTGTGCCTCACAGACTCATAGCAAAAGCCCTTTCTAAACCTGTGATGGCAACAGGCGAAGGGCTGAGCAATCGGGGATCCTAGATCCAAGGCCCAGGGCCCAAGGCCAGGATGCTGCGTGGGCTGCATCCACAGCTTGGTAGCATCTGGTTGCCTAGACCTGCACTTCTCACTTCTCAAGAGGAGATGGATTTTCAACTCACCAGGAGAAGATCTACTTGCAGAAAAATTCATTTGCAAGGCTCACACATGCAAAGGAAACCAGGGAAAGACTTCTTTGCTGAATCCCCCAGAATGATAACGGCCTGCCATTTAGTATAACTATGTTTCAATTTAAATGCCCTGCTTTATGGAGACACAGACATAGAGAACAGACTAATAGACACCTGGGTGGGGTGGGGGGCGGGGGGTGAGGTGGGGTCTTGTGAGGAGAGGGTGGGATATCTGAAGAGACCAACATAGCAACTTATATGATCATATGTAAAATAGATAGCCCCTGGGAATTTGCTGTATGATTCAGGGAACTCAAACCCCGGCTCTGTAACAACCTAGAGGGGTGGGATGCGGAGGGGGGCTCAAGAGGGAGGGGACATTATGTATACCTACGCTGATTCATGTTGATGTTTGGCAAAAACCAACACAATTCTGCAAAGCAATTATCCTTCAATTAAAATTAAATAAAATTATTTAAAAAATAAATCCTTTCCTTTTCTTCTAGCTATAATGCACACCACTCAAAAGAAACAAGGTAAAGACTGGTTACAAAATGAAACACGGCACTCTTTGGATAAATAAGAGGGAAAGGAAGAGAACAGACTTAATTAAGCACTAACTGGGTCCAAGGCTATTCCAGACACTTGATTCCTATTCTCTCATTATTATAACACAAAGGTAGGGGAAAATAGTCCCCATTTTACAGTTTTCATGAGCAGAGATTCAGAGACGTTAAGTGACTTGCCCAAAGTTGCACAGATTAATAGTGACAGAGCCAGAATTCACACTTGGGTCTGAGTCCCGCCTTCTCTGGCTAGAACTACCACAAAGAAATGGAAAGGTATGTGTGTGGGGGGCCTGGTTATTTCATGGACATGTGAAAAAGGACACATACCCTAAACAGGAGAGGGCAGCAGTTAAGTGTGGCTGCAGGGGAGCCAGCTGATTCTGTGATCCGGTCTCTTGTGCCCAGAGCTCCGTGCTTCTCCGGGCGGCTCCCTTCCTCAGCCACATAGAATACCCCTGAATTTCTGCGGTCCTGCCTCTGAGGGTTCATGACCTCTTCCTAAAGATCATCCTCCAGGCTTCTAAATAGATTCTCTTTTCTCTTGACTTAAAAATAGGGCTTTGCTGATGGCTCAGTGGTAAAGAATCCGCCTGCCAAAGCGGAAGACACGAGTTCGCCTCCTGATTCGGGAAGATCCCACGTGCCGAGGAGCAACTAAGCCCAAGCACCACAACTATGGAGTCAGTGCCCTAGAGCCCATGCTCTGCAACAAGCGAAGCCTGCACACCGCCGCCAGAGAGGGGCCCCTGCTCACCACAGCTAGGAAAAAGCCCACGTGGCAACGGAGACCCCAGCACAGCCAAAAAGAAAGGAAGTGCTTAAGTTATAAAGAGCAATGATAATGGGACTTCCCTGGCAGTGCAGTGGCTAAGATTTTGCCTTCCAGTGCAGGGGGTGCCTTGCAGCCAGAAAACCAAAACACATAGAACAGAAGCAATATTGCAACAAATTCAATACGGACTTTAAAAACTGTCCACATTAAAAAAAATCCTCAATAAAAAAATAATTGTTATTATTATTTTAAGGCTTTGATACTAGGCCTAGAGTGGTATGTCATTATCCTTAACTGGGCTGCATGATAATAGGTGATGATTCACGTATTGGCGATTTGGGAGTGTCCTTCCATGCCTGCAAGCTTAGAAAATATTCCCTGAGAGCCTTTCCCGGTCTCCAAGTGCATTTATCTTCCTGGCATTCTCCCCGGTCCTTACACTCCCTGGGTCCTTCCAGCCCGCCCAGCCCCTTATAATGAAGCCTCTCAGCGGTGTGTGCCCAGCTCAGATCTAAGAACACAGGGCTGTCTCAGTCAGCGAGCTGTCCCACAGCTGCCCTGCCTCACAGTCAGTGATCTGATGGATTTCCGCACTCTTTTCCACTCGTGAGAACTGTTAGCTCAGCGCCTTTTTAGGAAAAGACTCCTCAGCGGGAAAGCAGGAGACCTGGAGAGGTTTCCATCCAAGGCCCTGACTGTTAAGCAGGGCTCGGAGGAGATGAACCAACATGGCTGAGGAGCTGGGAGAAGAGGAGACAGCAGAGATTCCAGCACATAGAAAAGGTGGTGGGAAGGTGATCCAGATCAAGGCTGTTGTAAAGGAGGCCAGCCTGGAGGGAGGGAGACTCGGAAGAGTGATTCCACCCAGTGTGGAGAGGGTGCATTTGGGTGCACTTTCCAGAGATGAGTGCAGCAGTCTCCCTCCCTCTGCCCCCATTACTCTTCTAGAAGCTTGCCACTCCCCCATCAAAGAGTGGGGTCCAGCAGAAAGAGCGGAATCTAAAAAGACATGATACAAACAAACTTATTTACAAGACAGAAATAGACTCACAAACTTAGAGAAGGAACTTACAGTTGCCAGGGGAAAGGACAGGTCTGGGATCTTGTACACACTGCTGAATTTAAAATGGATAACCAGGGCTTTCCTGGAGCTCCGCCTGCATTTCAGGAGACCCAGGTTCAATTCCTGGGTCGGGAAAATCCCCTGGAGGAGGCATGGCCACCCACTCCAGTAGTCTTGCCTGGAGGAGCCTGGCAGGTTACAGTCCATAGTGTCGCATAGAGTTGGACACAACTGAAGCGACTGAGCACACACACGCACTCACAACCAGGGCTTCCCCGGGGGTTCAGTGGTTAAGAATGCGACTGCCAATGCAAGAGACACGGGTTCGATCCCTGGGCCGGGAAGATCCCACATGCCGCGGAGCAACTAAGCCAGTGGGCTGCAAGTGTTTAGCCTGTGCTCTAGAGCCCAGGAGCCACAGCTGCTGAAGCCCACACGGCCTAGGGTCCCTGCTCTGCAACAAGAGAAGCCGCCACAGTGAGAAGTGCGTGCACCAAACTACAGAAAAGGCCATATAGCAGTGACGACCCAGCACAGCCAAAAACAGGTAAATAAAATTATTTTAAAAACGGATAACAACAAGGGCCTGCCGTATAGCACAGGGAACTCTGCTCAATGTTCTGTGGCAGCCTGGATGGGAGGGGAGCTTGGCGGAGAACGGATACACATATATGCATGGCTGGTCCCTCTGCTGTGCACCTGAAACTATTACCACATTGTTAATCGGCTACAGTCTAATACAGAATAAAAAGTTAAAACAAAGAACAGTGGGTCTAATTCCCTGCCCTTGTGAAGTGAGTTTTAGAGACTGAATTAGCAGTGAACCCTTGGAGTGATGCTAGGTGACACTTAGGAGGCTCTGCCGTAGAAATCCACATTCATCCCCAGGCCTCGCCTGTGAAGCCCTCAGCCCTCCTGAAGCATTTCAGCTTCCTTGAGGCCTCCATGCTGTGAGAAAACCTAAACTAGGCTGCACGGAGAGGCCATACAGAGGCCCCGACAGCCCGTGAAGAGACAGAGGTGCCTGGCCAGCCGCCTGCTGCTTCAGCCTGGCTCTCCGAGCTCTGGCCACTGTCTGATCACAACCACATACGAGACACAAGCTGCAACCGCCCAGATGAACCTTTCCCAAGCTCTTTACCTACAGAAATCATGGCAGGTTACACAGTGATTACTGTCCTAAGGCACTAAGTTGTGGGGTGATTTGTTACACAGCACTCAACAGCTGGAACAGTGGTTCTGGCTAAGTTCAGATTAGACAGGAAACAAAGTGGGCGGGCAGTGACGTCACCGCAAATCATTTGAGGAAAGAAATGTTTGCCTGTCTTTCCTGAACTTTTTATTAAATTAAATTGCTAGAATCTTTACGAGACTATGACTTCAAAACGATGCTAACCTCTGTTATTACAGCCAGATGGTGAGGGACCAAGCTCCAGCAGCCTAACTGCTGGTTATCAGCAAAACCATGGTCCAACCTGCTCCTTCTAGGAGTCCCAGAGGGGTGTCCTCTCGGTCTTGCTAATACTGCTGCCATTTCTACCCCCCACTGCCCCACTTCCTACCCTAGCTCCACTCTTCCTGGTCAGGAATCGCTGCCCACAAGGCCATCCAACGGCCATCAATGTCAGACACTAAGATGCAGACCAGGGGCTTACCTTCAGTGGTTCTGGGGCAGAGGCAAGGTGACCAGTCTTCCTCACGGCCAGCTTCCCATTTTCTTCCCTGAACCCTCAGGCAGTTGTGCTTGGATCCAGGGTCTTAAAAGCTCTCACTTGAGCAGCTACAGTCTCAAGTCTCTTTCTCTGCCTTCGAGCATGTGTGTGCTCAGTCGTGTCCAACACTTTGCGACCCCATGGGCTGTAGTCCACCAGGCTCCTCTGTCCAGGGAAGTCTCCAGGCAAGAATACTGGCTCAGAGAACAGGTGACGTAACATTCCTCCTGGAGCCCTTCTGTGTCCTCCAGCCCATCCCCCAAATAAAACTCATGCTTCCTCCTCTCAATACAGATCAAAAACTCTTCTGTATCCAAAGAGTTGCTGGGTGGGAGCAGAAGAGTGTTTTTATACATCGAGGCTCTGAGCAGCCCAGCAAAACTGCTCTCTTAACTGAAATCATCTCAACCAATGCCCCCCTCTCCACAGTGTACACCAGATCTTTGAAGAGCCAGAAATTAAGAACAGGACTATTTAAACTGAGTTTTAGTGAAATGGGGGTGAAGGAATGGAGACACAAAAGCTGCTGGCAATAAAACTTTCAGTTATGAGAATCTCTCCTGGTGGATGTGGTGGGAGCATCACTTCAAGTTTCCTTCTAGACTTGAGCAGACACCAGCGCCATCATGGGAACATAGAACGGCAGAGTTATTTGCAAGACACTTTGATTATAAAAGTGGGCTTCCCTCATAGCTCAGTCGGTAAAGAATCTGCCTGCAATGCAGGAGACTCAGGTTCTATTCTTGGGTTAGGAAGATCCCCTGGAGAAGGAAATGGCAACCCACTCCAGTATTCTTGCCTGGAGAATCCCATGGACAGAGGAGCCTGGCGGGCTACAGTCCATGGGGTCACAAGAGCCAGACATTACTGAGTGACTTTCACTTCACACTGACTTGATTTAAAAATGTGTTTAAATCACACCACACCAACGGAGATGACTTTATACTGTAGATTGGAAATTGGCTAAGAGCTGATTATCCGAAACAAGATCTATACAGGATTATTTGAATCCATTAGTAGAAAGGTATTTCCATGTAGGCTCTGGAGGTCTGAAAGGACTACTGTGCTTGGACTGAACATTTTTAGAACTATGCAGAACAGAATCTGAGCTGAAATTTCCATCTGTTTCCCCTACTTGGAGGGTCCAGACAAGACTTTAAAAACGAGGAAACTATTTCTTGAGCCTTTGTGAAAATTAATGATGTGGTAAAAAACAAACAAACAAACAAACAATTGATGCTTTCAAACTGTGGTGCCGGAGATGAGGGTCCTTGGACAGCACGGAGATCAAATCAGTCAATCCTGAAGAAAATCAACCCTGAATATTCATTGGAAGGACTGATGCTGAAGCTGAAGCTCCAATCCTTTGGCCACCTGAGGCAAGGAGCTGAATCACTGGAAAAGACCCTGTTGCTGGGAAAGATTGAGGGCAGGAGGAGAAAAGAGCAGCAAAGAATGAGCTGGTTGGATGGCACCACGGACTTGATGGACATGAGTTTGAACAAACTCTGGGAGAAGGTGAAGGATAAGGAAGCCTGGTGTGCTGCAGTCCATGGGGTCAAAAAGAGTCAGACACGACTGAGCGACTGAATACAACAAAAGAGAGAGAGAAGAACAGAAAAGCTACTAAGATTTTGAGACAAGGAAAGACATGCCCAATGTGAGAGGAAGTCAATGGACAAGGAATCGGAGTAGAAGTGTTGCGGCAGAAACGAGTGTGATCACACCCTGCAAATGAGATCTCATCTGAGGCTCCCTTGAGGAGCAGCATATTCAACAGAACTTATTCTCAGGGCCGTTCAGCCAATACCTTTTGCGGCCCCTATCTGCCCTGAGGTTTTATAGGAAATCACAGAAGTGTCCATCATCCCAGCAGAGAAATATAACCCACCATCTCTTTCCTCCCCACCCAAGGAAATGATACCCTCCTTGGGCTGTGCCTTCCTTCCCCTCTGTCCTCCACGACTGGAAGATCAATTAATTCATGTGGCAGACACATGGCTGCGAATGCAACCACTCACCCAACAAACCCACGTTTATCCTGGTATCCACCCTCCTTGTGGCAGTTATATGATTTGTGAGGGCTGAGTCCATCCTTATTCCCAGGAGTGTGTCCTAAATAGTCTAAGCCAAAGTCGGTGGTACTATTGCCTTGCCTGTGATTTGTTTAGGCAGGGACATGTGATAAGACAATTCTGTCTAATGAGATATTAGTGAGGGGCTCCGGGGAACTATTTCTTTGAGGAAAAGAGACACAAAGGGGAGATGCTGACCTTTTCTCACTGGACGTTGCTGGGTCTGCTGATGATGCTTGAAACTGAGGCCACCAACCTGGGACTAAGAGGAGCTGAGGATGAAAAGAACCTGAGATTTTGATATCTGTCCGTGAGATTTCCCAGGCAAGAGTGCTGGAGTTGCCATTTCCTTCTCCAGGGGATCATCCCCACCCAGGGATCGAATCCCCATCTCCTGCATCAGTTGCTTTGCAATCGGATTCCTTTACCACTGAGCCATCAGGGAAGCCCCTGGGTATTTTTACAGCTTAATCCATTTCCAGTTGGCATTTCTATTATTTGTATTTGGAAATATACTGACATGACACTTAACTTTCTCCCACTTTCATTCTTCCTACCTGTCTGTGCCTTGTCTGCCGCCTTTTGGGAAAGGGGGTTAAGGATACTCTATCTCATTTTTCCTTTTTAATTCTTTGTGGTTGTTGTTCAGTTGCTTGGTCATGTCCGACTCTCTGCAACCCCATGGACTGTAGCCTGCCAGGCTTCCCTGTCCTTCACTATCTCCCAGAGCTTGCTCAAATTCATGTCCATTGCGTCAGTGATGCCATCCAACCATCTCATGCTCTTTCTCATGTGAACCCAAAGACAGCTCTGATCGTTGCTGCGAAGGTTAAGAGACAGCTCAACCTTGCACCTGTACCATACAAATAGAGACTCTTACGTTGTGACGTGAAATGAGACATCAAGTTCCAAAGCAGTGGTTCCAATTTCAGAGGTCAACGATATCTGGGGAAATCCGGTAAGAGAGAAGAAGCAGCAGCAGAAGAGGGCACAGGCCCACACACAGTGCCCAGAGCCAAAGCTTTCAAAGAGGCTTCAGAAAGAACCTCTACAGCCCAAAGAATGGTTACGGCGCTGCAAGTCCAGATCGTTCTAGACATTTTTTCCTTAAGAAATGAGATGGAGAGTATTTTTTTCACCGGAATTCAGGAGAAGGCTTTAAAACAGAGCGGTGGGTTGGGGCCAGGGTAAGGAAGTATGGCTCTCGGGAGGAAAGTGACAGATCAGAGTGTATTCTCCAAATGTCTGTGGGATGGAAGGGGAAGTGGGGAGAAGAGAGGGGAACTCTGAACGACAACCAAGTGGAAAGGAGGAGAGGGTCTGGAACCACCCAGAAGGCAGATGGTCATGGTGTGTGATGAGCTCCTCTGTTATCGTTCAGTCGCTTCAGTTGTATCCGACTCTTTGTGACCCCAGAGAGCCCACCAGGCTCCTCTGTCCATGGGATTTCCCAGGCAAGAATACTGGAGTGGGTTGCCATTTCCTCCTTCAGGGGATCTTCCCAAACCAGGGGTAGAACCTACACTTGCTCTTTACCACTGAGCCTCCAAGGAAGCCCTCCTCCATATAACCCCTCAAACCCATCAAGTTTCTAAACTCAGGAGGTGCTGAGAAAGGTTATGTTTCCTGTGGAAAAGAGCGATGGGGCTGAAGCTCGCATCTGGGTTTGACGTGAGCCAACAGACAGATGTGGACCGTGGGGACAGAGTGCAGCATAAAAGAAAAAATATATTTTTTTTTAAAAAAGCCTTAGGGATAGAAATTTCCAGAAACGATGAGGAAAACTCTGGGATTACCTAATCCACTCCACAGGATGTTTAAGTTAAATGTGCCAAGTCTCCAAAGGGCAGGAAGGCCCCACATGACACTCAGATCACACACAGCCTTGAGTTTAAGCACAGTGCTCAGAATGATACAGTTAGTAAGAGATGAGCTGGGACTCCAAGCCCGTCCTAACTCGGATCCTCAAAGCAGAGAAACATGGCTTCAGTTTTTGTGTTTTTTTTAAGTACTGGTATTGCCACAATATTATCTTCTGGTTTTATTGTCACCGGGCAATAATTCAGCTTCATTCACTATTCTTTCCCCCAGATTAATCAAGAGTCTGTTACATGTAAGGTATTCAAGCTTGGGTTTTGGTTTCCAGATCCTGACTTTCCTCTCCTCTCCCTCTGGGACTTCTCACCAAAGGAGCTCACGAATGAGAACCAAATGGAAAACAATGAACTGCTGCATGAATACGGAGCAAAAGCCTGACAACGAGGGGGACCAGAGCCCCTAGGTGGCTGGAAGCGCCCTGTCTGTGACTTTTCCCAGGGTCAGTATTAGTAACCTCTCCTTTCATTGTCAAAACGCCTGACTTGGATGATGGATTGCATGGTGGCCCAAATGAGACCCCCAGCCTCAAGGACAAGCTGGTTTGGAGACGGCAGTTCAGGTTCGTGGTTACTAGGTGGTCCCTCTGTTCTCACTCACCTCCCACTCTCAAACCCCCAAATCTCAGGTACCTGGATCTGCAGCCTCGACCCTCAGTGGAGAAAGTGAACCAGAAAGAGAGGCAGACCCTGCTAGGTGTGAGGACTGCATGGAACAGAAAGTGAAAGAGGGTGGCTGGACCCACTCTGAGAAAACAGGGTTTTCTTAGGCATACTCAGCACTCAGAGACGGGAAGGGCAAGAGGAAGTTCATTAACGTGCCCTTACCTCTAACACCCACGAGTCTGCCCACCAGTAAAACACTGCCCGATGGATTCTCAGGCTTCGACCAACCATCCTGCCAATACTTCCTCTCGTGGGAGGAGCTTGAAGGGGAGAAGTCTAGGAAGAACCCTCTCCCAGTGACAGGCATATAACGTCTCACAAAGGTGCCCTCGAAATGGAATAACACAGGTTCCTATACCCTTGGAGTACCTTTGGTGCCACCAGCCTGTCAGAGCTGTAGATTTTGTCTCATTATTTTGCAAACTGAAGAGTTCTTGATGCTGTATCTGGTCACTGGGCTTCCTGACTCTACACACACATGCAGTTTAGCCAGGGAGGTGAGGCAGGTGCACAAGCACCCCCAGAATGAGATACACAGTGGGAAGAGGCCTAAGGGGGATTCAGATCCTGCTCTGGGTGCTTAGAGATGGAGACATCTGACAAGAAACCTTGGAAGACTTCATGGAGGAGGAAAGGTTCAAAGAGACTTTAAAGAGAGGGCAGAGCTTCACGGCATGGACAGGGGAAAGAGGGTTGTTCTAGACCAATCTTTTGGTAGAAAGGACAAAAAACCAACTCAGTGAGCTTCATGAAAAGAGTTTTCCTACAAGAGGTACATGGACTAAACTGAAAATGGGAGACTTGGTAATCAATGCAATTCCAAGGGCCTGTCCTTCCCTCCACAGATTTCTTCCTGCTTGGGTTTTCTGTTTTCCTCTCTGAGCCCTCTGACCCCACTCCACCATATTTCTTCTCTAACGGATGAAGAGCACAGACTACACGCCAGGCACTCTTTTAAGGGCTTTAAACAACGTGAACTCTCCCCAAAACCCTTGGAAACAGGCCCTATTCGCACCGCCGCTTTATAAATGGGAAATGGGGCACAGAATGGTTGCATTAGTTGGCCAAAGATACACAGCCCATGGGCAGTGGAGCCAGGATTTGAACGGGCAGCCAGCTCCAGATTCTGCTCACATCCACTGTACACGGCCGCCTCCTGAGAGGTCAAATGGCAGCTGATGCCCAGTGTGGTCAACAGCCCAGGATGTGGTCTGAATGGCAAATGTCTTCCCAGCAGGCTAACAGTTATCAGTTGTGCCAATCAGATTTTCCGAGGTCTCAAATATGGACAGTAAAGGCCAATGAGTAGAGGGAACTGAAGAGAAGAGGGCAGACCCCGAGCAAGTACCCAGTTCTCAGGTGGAGATTCTCAGCTCCTCCTGCTGTACTCTCAGAGGCATGTATATGGATTCTGGCCTTGGTAGACCCAATTCCATGGTTTTTTTTTAGGACTTGATCTTGGGTTGCCCTAGCTTTCTTTTTTCTTTTCTTAAAAGTATTTATTTGGCTGCACTGGGTCTTAGTTGTGATACCCAGGATCTTCAGTCTTCCTTGCAGGATGTGGGATCTTTCAGCTGTGGAATGCAGGATCTTTAGATGTGGTATGCAGAATCTAGTTCCCAGACCTGGGATCAAACCCAGGCCCCCTGCACTGGGAGTGTGGAATCTTAGCCACTGACCTGAGAGAGGTCCCTTCTCTGGCTTTCTGAGCTCAGAAATCCCTTCAGTAACTACACTTGCCCTTGGTCGACGTCACTGGGGGGAAGTTTCCTTTTCTTGGAATCCAGGAAGCCCGCCTCTCCCCCTACCCTGTCAGGCAGTCTAGCCTGAAGAATAACACTAGTCCTGGCTTGGTTATCCACTCACTGGCTGCACTGGGCAAGTCACCTCCTCTTTCTCTCTGCCTGGTTGGCTGTGGCTGCACAAATGCTAAGATTTTCGGATGTGGTTCACTGGGATGGAATTTGGGTGGAAGGGGGTGCACTGGCTCATATAATGTCTCAGGCATGTGAAGAATACAGGGAGAGAGAAGATGACTGTAAGACTGCTACTGACACCATTCCTGCTTTAGAGAGAAAATATAATACCCTGAGGTGGTTGTTGTTTGTGCGCATGCCCGGTCATGTCTGATTCCGCAACCCCATGGACTGCAGCCCGCCAGACTCCTCTGTCCATGGGATTCCCCAGGTGAGAATACTGGAGTGGGTTGCTATTTCCTTCTCCAGATCTCCCCGACCCTGGGTCTGAACCCAAGAAGCTATGTCTCCTGCACTGGCAGGCAGGTTCTTTACCACTGGCGCCACCTGGGAAGCCCAATATACTAGGGCAAGCAGTCGATTAAAAATATGAACGTCAGAGGGCCTCGTTGGCAGTGGTTAAGGAAATCCTCATCTCCTGTAGCTAAAGGGCATATGAGGAGCGTCCTTTGTTATTGTCTACTCGCTCAGTCCGGAGAAGACAATGGCACCCCACTCCAGTCCTCTTGCCTGCAAAATCCCATGGATGGAGGAGCCTGGAAGGCTGCAGTCCATGGGGTCGCTGAGGGTTGGACAAGACTGAGCGACTTCACTTTCACTTTTCATTTTCATGCATGGGAGAAGGAAATGGCAACCCACTCCAGTGTTCTTGCCTGGAGAATCCCAGGGACGGGGGAGCCTGGTGGGCCATCTATGGGGTCGCGCAGAGTCGGACACGACTGAAGTGACTTAGCAGCAGCAGCAGTAGTCGCTCAGTCATGTTTGACTCTTTGTGACCCTATGGACTGCAGCCCACCAGGCTCCTCTGTCCGTGGCATTTTCCAGGTAAGAATACTGGAGTGGGTTGCCATTCCCTTCTCCAGGGAATCCTCCTGACCGAGGGATCAAACCCAAGTCTCCTACATTGGCAGGCGGATTCTCTACCACTGAGTCGTGGGCTTTCCTTGTGAAGGGCAGCCTTAGGCCCTAATTATAAGAGTAGCAGAGCTTGAGAGAAGTTGATTTCTGAGCCTCATCAAAGCTCTGGTAGGGAAGGAGTGGGACTCTGAGACTCCGGATGGGAATCTCTAGGTAGAGGCACTTGGCAAACTCAACCTCTGATTCTCTGGAAACCTCTGCAGCCTCAGGAGTGACTCACTGTCCCTCGATAGAGGAAGCACGTCTGCTTTTTCCGTGACTGAGCAGAAGCTTCATATGAGACAGAGGCCGCACAAGACAATGCTTGCCCTCCTCAGAACCTGCCCTACCTCCCCTTCTGGCCACTAGACTGACAACTAGGGTTAACTTTCAGCCTCTCTTGAATCTTAGCATAGCTAGCTTGTTTGGATGGGGAAGTTCTGCCCATGCTAAGGAAGGAGACAGATTATGTGTGGAAGGGCCTGCAGTTCTTGCTTAATATGTACAAGCAGGATCTGGGAGAATATGCCTGAAAGGGGATCCTCCTGGTGCTGGATCAAGGGGGCCAGAATCCAAACTAAGTAAGGAAGAGTTTGTTGATATGAGCACACTCTCCCATGACAGGAGTTAACACCCAGGAAAGGTCCTAGGATCTTGTTCTGATACCCGGCTTGAGATTGAGACAGGTGGGGGTTTCCTGGGACCTGGGACTCTTTGCTGCAGTGCTTGCACCTGGAAAAACATCTCCTCAAGCAACAGAATAGAAAGAAACTCTGAGGGACTATACAGGCACAGCTGGGGCAAATTATGAAGAACAAGATACAAAGAGACCCAACTGTCACCTCTGAAGAGCTGGGAGCAAAAACAGGCTGTTGGGCAAAAGCAGGGTACTGCACACGTCCCCTGCACTCAACATCACCAAAGGGTGGGCAAACCACCTAAGATACCCCTCCAGCCTGACCCCTGGACACTCCACATGTAAAGGAACCAGCTCCACCCACCTTGGGGAGAGAGCAAGGGAACCTGCTGCTTGTTTTCGCTCCCCATTTCTGGAGCAGGGGCCCCAGTAAAGTCTTGCTTGAATTTTTTATCTGTCCTCTTATCAACTTCTATTTATTAAGGAGGCCAAGAACCCTGATTGGTAACAAGATGACTCTTGGAAGCTGGAAAAAGTAATCCCTAATACAGTAAATGGGCTTCCCACATGGCTCAGTGGTAAAAAATCCACCTGCCAATGCAGGAGACGCAGATTGGATCCCTGGGTTGGGAAGATTCCCTGGAGGAGGAAATGGCAACCCACTCCAGTGTTCTTGCCTGGAAAATCCCATGGACAGAGGAGCCTGGTGGGCTACAGTTTATGGGGTTGCAAAGAGTCAGACATGACTTAGCAACTGAGCATGCACACAGAGTGGAAAGAGGTGACGTTCTCAGGAATATCTAGCTGTCTAGGTTCCTTTAGACTCTATTGTGGCAGAGAGGTGAATAAACATAGCCCCAGAGCAAGACTATGAGTGTACACTGTTGTCTGTCCCAACTGAATATAAACTAATCTGTGTGGAACACAATACATTTGCCACACTCCTTACCAGCGGCTATGTAATCTGCTCAAATAAAGATACCGTATCAGGTTTGGCAGTTGCAATGGGGCTATTGCTTAGAACTTTCGCGGTAGACTATTGTCATCAGACTATAGTCAGTCTGGCTTTTGCGGAGGCCAGGCCAGTGAACTAAATGGAGGTAGGTTGGGGATGACCTTCAAGTCTCTGTGGAGGGCCTATTCTCTGTCATCCTTCTGAAATGTGCTATCATTTGTGACTTACTGACCTGGCAGGAGGGGCTATAAGTTTTCACTTAGTCTTTGCTACAGAACATAGCTCTTATTCCTCTTTCTCCACTGATCAAGGAACCAATGAGAAGATTTATTTTCAAGTAAACCCACTGCAATTAAACAGCTGGAAGTGGAGAATGACTACTGGATAGGTCCATGGACCCAGTGGGCCCCCTGTGAGATGGGCTGCAGCTTCATTTGTTAGCTGACCCTACAAGCCTCAGTCTCACAGGGGGAACAGGATGGCTCTTTGGTGCCCAAAGCCCTAGGCATTCTCTCTCCGCATTGTGTCACCTGAGCTATGTCAATTCGCCTCTCTGCCACAAGAGAGTCTAAAGACACCTAGGCCAGCGAGACATTCCTGAGACTGCCATACTGTTCTACTCTGTGGGCATGCATGCTCAGTCACTACTCACGTCTGACTCTTTGCAACCCCATAAACCATAGCCCAGCAGGCGCCTCTGTCCATGGGATTTTCCAGGCAAGAGTACTGAAGTGGGTTGCCATTTCCTCCTCCAGGGGATCTTCCTGACCCAGGGGTTCAACCTGCGTCTCTAGCATCTCCTGCGTTGGCAGGTGGATTCTTTACCACTGAGCCACCTGGGAAGTCCTGTTCTACTCTATAGATGACATTATATAAACTGGATCAGATGTGCAAAAGTAATGGAAGTACATTGGATTCCCGGTCACTACAAAGAATGGGTCACACAAAGACTCACGGGTGCAGAGGTTCTGGGACATAGGGAGACATTCTGTTCAAAGTAAAAGATAAAATTTTGTCCTTGGGCCATGTGACCTGTAAGATCCCACGCTGCCAGAGGTGTCTGAGGTAGAAAAGATGCTGTGCAGAGCCTCCGTGTCCCCAAAAGAGATGCACAGCACAGGGACTTCCCTGGTGGTCAAGCGGTTACGAATCTGCCTTCTGGACTTCCTTGGCGGAACAGTGGATAAGAATGTGTCTTCTGGACTTCCCTGATGGGGCAGTGGATAAGAAACTGCCTGCCAACGCAGGGGACATTGGGACATGGATTTGATCCTCGGTCCAAGAAAATCCCACATGCTGCAGAGCAACTAAGCCCGTGTGCCGCAACTACTGACGCTGAAGCTTGTGCTCTGGAACAAGAGAAGCCGTTACCATGAGAAGCCTGGGCACCACAAACAGAGCAGCCCTCACGCAGCAATGAAGACACAGGGCAACCAGAAATAACAGAGAGAAAACAAGAAAAGAAGCGCGAAAAGAATGCGCCTCATAACGCAGGAGACTTGGGTTCCATTCCTGGTCGGGGAACTAAAACTCCCCATGCCAGGGGGCAGCCAAGCCTGTGCACCGCAACTAGAGTCTGTGTGCCGGCAGGCTGTGTATAAGACCCCGCACGCTGCGGCAAAGATCTGACACAGCCAAAAACAAATAAATATGAAAACACCACCAAATGGGCCTTCCTGGTGGCTCCATGGTAAAGAACCCGCCTGCCAGTGCAGGGGACACCGGTTCGATCCCTGATCTGGGAAGATCCCACCTGCCGAGGAGCAACTAAGCCCACACGACACAACTTTTGAGCCTGTGCTCCACAGCCCAGAAGCCACAACCACGGAGCCCAAGCACCACAGCTAGCGAGTAGCCCCTGGTCTCCGCAACTACAGAAAAGCCTGCACAGCAAGGAAGACCCAGCAGAGCCAAAAATAAATAAATAAATACATTAAAAACTATTAAAAAAAAAACCCAAAACATACAAAAAAGAGATGCACAGCACAAACCCATGGGGTTCGGGAACAAGGTCATACAACTGCAGGAAAGATCTACATGCCACTCAAAGAGAAGCGCCAGCATTTTAGTGTACCTAAGTGGAGCGTGACCAGATGACCATCTGGCAGGACCGGCCATCATGAGGCATGTACCATCAGACCCACTAGTTCATTAAGCGGGCAGACGGAAGAGCAATCCCTCACACGACGGGAGACGACAAGCAGGATCAGACGTAAATTGGGCCGGAAGGAACAACTAAGCTGCCTGACCAGGTGGCACGGACCTTCAAGCCACACGCCACTGCTGCGTGGGTGTCTCTCCAGCTCACCCTGCTGGCCCGGTGTGGGGTCCCTGTGGCCAGCTCACAGAGGAAAAGGCCTGAGCTTGGCTGCTGGGTGATCAACTCACGGTGTGGGTACCAAATGGAAGGGACTGCTGTAGCGCTGACACACACAGACAGGAAGGAAAAGACAGGAGAGTAAGGGAATGTCCCTGATGGGTGGGGCTTTGGGGCAAAGGGCACCTGGTCATCCATCCACCCTGCATGGAAAGAGAGGGGCTTGAGGTAAGAATATACACAGATGCGTGAGCGGTGATAAAAGACTTAGCAAGTTTTGCAAATAAGTGCATCTGTATCATTTTCCTAAATTCCACAAGTGAATTTTATGCTATTTGTTTTTCTCTTTCTGATTCACTTCCCTCTGTGTGACAACCTCAGTTGCATCCACATTCCTGCAAGCGGCACTCTTTTGTTCCTTTAATGGCTGAGTAATATTCCATTGTGCGTATGTACCATACCTTCTTTATTCATCCTTGTGTTGATGGACATTTAGGTTGCTTCCATACAGACACAGATGTAGAGAACAAACATGGATACTAAGGAAGGAAGGGGGCACGGGATGAACTGGGAGATTGGGACTGACATATATACACTGCTGCTAAGTCGCTTCAGTCGTGCCCAACTCTGTGTGACCCCATAGACGGCAGCCCACCAGGCTCCCCCGTCCCTGGGATTCTCCAGGCAAGAACACTGGAGTGGGGTGCCATTTCCTTCTCCAATGCATGAAAGTGGAAAGTGAAAGTGAAGTCGCTCAGTCATGTCTGACTCTTAGCGACCCCATGGACTGCAGCCCACCAGGCTCCTCCACCCATGGGATTTTCCAGGCAAGAGTACTGGAGTGGGGTGCCATTGCCTTCTCCGATATATATACTACTATGTATAAAATATATAACTGATGAGAACCTGCTGTATGGCACAGGGAACTCCATGTTCTGCGGTGACCTAAATGGGAAGGAAATCTAAAAAAGAGGAGATATATGTATATGTATGGCTGATTCATTTTGCTGTCCAGTGGAAATTAACATAGTATTGTAAAGCAGCTGTACTCTAATAAAAACCAGTTTTTTAAAAAAAGACTTAGCCAGTTGATTGGAGGCCTGGGAGGGGCAAGACTGGAAGATCAGGAACAAAAAGGGGGCCTGGGGAAGAGGCCCACAGTGGACCAATGGGTGAAGGATTTCTGTGCCATTTGCTAGTGCCCATCGTGAAGATCTGCTCCAGAAGAGGCACTAAATGCCTAAGTGAACAGGATGACTTAGCCGTTAGATGAGTCAGTCTCTGCTGCCGACCACTGAGTGCTTGCACTGTGGGCTTGTGAATGAAGTAGGCATGTGGCAGAGATGGAATCAGTGGGCACCCTCTTACCAAAGCTCATCTAGTCCTTGTCCCCGCTAGTGTGCTACCTGCCAAAAGCAGACACCCCTGAGGCCCCCACCCAGAAAAGCCCCATCACACTTCCATCTATTCCCTCCCTTGTACAACAAGGGCTGTACTTAGTGGGCTCCTTGTCATCGGGCATTATCAGCTAATAACTGTCCTCACTGTCCAGAGATTGTACACTCATCGGTAATTACACAGTGCGAGCTATTTTCTGTGGAGGCCTGTTCAGTGCCGCGCACTTCATAAAAGGACAGGAAATTGTTTGCCCTCCAGGGGTGGGGCAGTGTCTGGGAAAACACCAACATGGTGGAATTAGGGGTCCTTTCATTCTACCAATAAATTATTTATTATTATATCTGGCCGCACTGGGTCTTCACTGGGGCGCTCGGGCTCTCTCTAGCTGTGGCGAGCAGAGCTACCGCATTGCGGGGCACAGGCTTCTCACCCTGTGGCTTCTTTTGTTGCAGAGTACGGGCTCTAGGTGTGCAGGTTTTGTTGTGGTGCGTGCCCCGTGGCATGTGGGCTCTTACTGGATCAGGGATGGAACCTGTGTCTCCAGCGTTGCAAGGCAGGTTCGTATCCGCCGAACCACCAGTGAAGTCTTGAAGTGGTACCTTTTGAGGAGTGTTTGTGATATGACTTAATTTTCCAAAACGCACCTAGCAGGGCCCAAAATGGCTCTACATCCCACTGCAGAGTGGAATTCCTAGATCCTGATCGTCATCATCCTGGCAGGCAGAGAAGAGCTAATTGCAGCGAGAGCCCCAGCAGCTGGTGCCTGGTACACTCCCAGCCGTATTACCCCAGACCTTGGGATAACTCAATGGAAGACAGAATTTCCCTATGTCACTGGGAGGACATGAAGCTCCAAGATGCACAGCAACTCCCAGGGTCTTCAAGCTGTCACCAGTCAGATACTGCCTCATCCCCCACCTGCGGAGCCGCCGGCCACGGCCTGGCTTTGCCAGCAGCGTCCTCTGTCCACCTGCGGTTTGGATGTAAAAACCTATCTGTAGTTTCATCATTTCTGTCTCACATTTAGAAGCCTAGGATTTGAGGCTTGCTTCTTTTCCTTTCAGGAGGTGAATCTTCATTTGAAGCCCGTCTGGAAAATGGACCAAATGAAGCTGCTTAGAACTGAACCTCTGCTTCCCCAGGCCCGTAGATTTGGAGCTCTGTTTAAAAGAGGTGGTGCATGTTCCTGGGCCTGGTGAGAACACAGGCCTTGGGACTTCCATGATGAAAGGCAGGAGCTTGGATGTAGCACAGGTCACTCCATCCCCACACCAGGGCAGCTAACCCCTGCTGGGAGTGGCTCTGAGCCAGCTGCCCGGGGCTGGGCACATGGAGGGATGCCTGGACAGGGTCTATCCCCACGAGGCTTCCATCGGCACGTTTTGCCATCGCAGTACCAGGGAGGAGGAACTGATGCCAGCACACAGGAGGGAAGACACCGGGACTCTAAGCCCCCTGGTGCTCCACTCCAACCCCACACACCCATTTAACAGATGGGGCTCACTTGAGCCACATGTCTTGAGCCCCATGTCACCCAACTAAGGCTGAAGAGCAGGAAAATGGGAGGAATACTAAACACGATCTGAAAACAAGTACTTGACAGCCTGAATCTCTGGGGTGGGAGGTCTGGTCTCCTGATGGCCCCCAATCCAGCCCTTCGCACAGAGCCATACTTCGTAAGTCTTCAGAAAGTGGTGGGTGGTGGAATGTCAGAATGAAAGAGGCCTTGAATCCTTGTAGTCAGGACTCCTATTCCCACAGGCTTCATATTAAGCTCCATTGTCCGTCTCTTTCTTTCTAGATTCCCCAGCCCCTAGGGGTAGCTCAGCCCTCCACCCTAAGAGAAACCGAGACAGGAGTGAGTCAGGACATTCCTCCCTTGCCGACTCACCCAGACTGCCTGGGATTAGAATCAGCCAACACCCATTGCAAACTCACTGGTTACACCGGCCAGCCTCGCACTGATACCCACCAAGCTGTGCCTTTAAGGGTGGTGCCTGGCTTGCTGTTTCTCGGAGGCCCACACCCTCTCTGCAGCTTTACCCTCTACTTTAACCCTCCTACAGAAGCACAGAAACACGTGATCCCGGCCCCTGGGAGGCACCTCCAGATTCTTAGGAGGCAGGTTAAGTCAAGGCTGGTTTGTACTCTGCATACTTCTGGGTACCGCTGTTCACAGTGAGAAACAGACAAGCCCGCTGTTACTGCCAGGAATGAAACCACAGTAACAGTGTAACAAAATCCCGTGTGTTTACTTGGCAGGGGGCAGGAATCTGTTATATCAGAAATCCTGACATAGGAGGAGTACTGCAACTTACACAGAAATCTTGCTCAGAGCCTCCTAGCAGACAAGGGGAAAAGTGATTGATGCTGCTCTTATTATCAAACAAAAAAAAAGTACACCAGTACACCATATCTGCTCAGGGACCTGGACTTTTGGCAAATTTTTCTAACCCAGAGAGGACCTCGGGAAAATAAGCAGGGAAGGAAAGAAAGGAAAGTGAACTTACTCCCAGCCTTGATGCCTTGACTACTAAATGCTAATTAATTATCATCCAGAGAGCATGGAATAAGCATGGGCAGAAGCATTCATGAAAAGTGTTACAAAATTTACCAAGTTATCTTCCTGGTGCAGTTTCAAAATCTACTGTGAAGCCTGCAAAAATACACCTTTGTGATCCCAATCCTAGACCCATAGAATTGGAATATCTGAAGGGAGGGATCCAGGAACCTCCATTTCCTTTGTATTCCCCCATGCGACTCTTAAAAGCACCCTGAAATTGGATAACTGATTTAGAGTTCCTTATACTTGGAAAGGGGCTTCCCAGGTGACTGACTGGTAAAGAATATGCCCGCCAGTGCAGGAGACATGGGTTCAGTCCATAGGTTGGGAAGATCCCCTGGAGAAGGAAATGGCAACCCACTCCAGTATTCTTGCCTGAGAAATCCTGTGGACAGAGGAATCTGGTGGGCTACAGTCCATGTGGTGGCAAAAGTTGGACACGACTTAGCAACTAAACAACAACAAATACTTGAAAAGTGCATTAAAATTTGGACCAAAGAGTGCTTCCTCTTCCCCCACAAGTACAGCTTTGAGCAACAAAAGGTGGCCCCACTCCCAGGACCACAGCAGCTGAGATGTTTGTCAGCCAAGCTTGCACACTTGTGCTCACCACTCCCAGCCCTGCCCTGCTGGCTGAGAAGTAAATGCCAAGAGGGATTAAACATGAAAGGATTTTATCAGAGGAAATGCATGTGTGACAGGAAATAAGAGAGGGATCAGAAGAGGCTTCAAGGTGAGCCTGACCCCAAGTAGGGTTATTGGAGGTAGCAAATACACAGCTATAATGCCCAATGTGAATTTCAGATAAACAACAAATAAATTTCTTAGTATCAGCAAGTCTCATGCAGGACTGGGGACATGCTTATATAAGAATCGTTTGTTGTTTATCTGAAATGCACATTCACCTGAAGGTCCTATAGCTTTTATTGTGGGGGAGGTGGAGGGGGTGGGGCGGGAGGCGGTGGGCAGTGTCCTATAGTTTAGCCAGCAGCCCTAACTCTGAGGAAAGGAGAAAGGTAGGTTTACTGGGAGCATCCTAAATTGCTGGTCTGTCTAAGGAGGTTCTGCAAAGCCACTGGGGAATCCTTGAGCCAAAGTTATGGGACATCTGAGGCATCTCCCAAAATGGTATTGCTTCTGCACTATTGACAGGTCATGGGAAGTGCCATGGCCTCAACACAAATGAGGGGTGGAATAAGAATCCAAAATCCAGGATCTGGGGCCCTGGGTTGGTTAAGTTCCCTGCAGTGGGAAGTCTTCAAAGCACAGGCTTAGGGCCGCCACATCCCAATACAAAGTCCAGTGTGGCTGAGAGGTCAGCAGCAGCTGCCACTGGACACATGTCTTCCAGACCCAGCTCAACTGCCTTGAAATGAGGTCAAGAAAAACATCTCTGCCCCAGTTCCTCCACCCTCCCTCCTTGCCCCGCCCCACAGGTACACTGGAAAGAAAAATGGGTGATGTGGCTAAGTACTTCTTCATCCTCAGATCAAAGGATGGGTGTGTGCTGAGTGGACCAGGCTTCATCCAGGCTCAGATCTTGCCTGGGGACTGGGACACGCTGCCTCAGCCCCATGGAGACTACCTCCACCCAGCGCCCCTGGCAGATGTGAGCACACTGAACAGCCCTTTTCCACAAAGGTGAAATCACGGGTCTGAGAGCATCTCAGGTCCATTTCTGGGAAAGCAGAACTGAGATGCCTGGAGAAGAAGAGGGGAGAAGGGTGGGAAGAACCACAAGTGTTGCAAGTCTGAGGAAGGGTGGGTGCAGCAACTGGTGGGAGAGAGTCCTCCACCCCTACTCTGGGGCAGAATGACACAGGGGAGTTCATCAGCCAGGGAGCTGATTAAGGGAAGCATTCTCCAAGCACCCCTGCAAGGTGGGGAGCAGCTCTATAGCACCACCCTGCTTGTAAATCACAACCCTAGGTTCGCTGATATTTCTCCCTCTAAAAGGCACTTCCGGACTTCCCTGAAGGCCCAGTGGCTAAGACTCCATGCTTCCAAAACAGGGGGCCTGGGTTCAATCCCTGGTTGGGCAGCTAGCTCCTACATGCCACAACTAAGAGTTTGCATGGTGCAACTAAAGATCCCATGTGCAACATAGACCTGGTGCAGCCAAATAAAAATATATTAAAATTAAATATAGATATAAATAGTAAAATAAGTTTTAAAATAAATGTATTTTTAAAACTATCAACAAAAGGCACTTCTCCTTCAATTAAGTATGGAGGTACTCAGTGAGTTGCTCTCAACAAATAAGATGTGGCAGAAATGATGGTGTGTGATGGTATGTAAGACTGGGACATAAAAGATGTGTGGCTTCCTCCTTGCTTTCCCTCTTGAACTGCTTGCTCTGGGCGAAGCCAGCTGCTGTGGCAGGGTATACCCCAGCAGCCCTATGCAAAGCCCAGTGGCAAGGAACCAAGACCGCCAGTCACCAGCAGCGTGAGCGAGCCCACTTGGTACTGGATCCCCTACCCCACTTGAGCGTTCAGATGACCACAGCCCCAGCCAACAGCTGGAGTACAACCTCACCAGAGACTCTGAGTCAGAGCCACCCAGCTAAGCGGCTGCCAGATTCCTGACCCACAGAAATGCTGAGATAATAAAGGTTTGTTGTTTCTCTCTTTTAAAACAACATTACTTTGTTTGGATGCATCAGGTGTTAGTTGTGGCGCGTAGGATCTTCAATCTTCACTGTGGCGTGGGATCCTAGTTGGCATGTGGGATCTAATCCTAGTTCCCTGACCAGGGACTGAATCTGGGCCCCCTGCATTGGGAGTGGGGAATCTTAGCCACTGGACCACTAGGGAAGTCCCATGTTTGTTGTTCTAAGTCACTAAGTTTTGGGGTGATTTATTATGAAGCATTAGGTAACAAATATAAGGACTGCAGCTGCAAGTTCGAACGGCCACTCTGTGCCATCGGACAGATTCCCATATCCCAGAGAGAACACCAACCTGGAGTCAGATGTGGCCAGCTGGGGTGCCCTAAGGGCAGGCAAGGGGCCTTCCCAGCCTCAGGGAAAGGAACATAATCACATTTCCTTCCAAACACCTTCTATCTTACACCAGACACAGGCTTTCAGACTTAAAAGTCAACATGTTGTCAGCTCTGTTCTCTGGCAAGGGAATGGGTCCTGGCCCCGCAGGCTGGCTTGGGAAAGCCCTGAGAGCACGAGTGGAGACATTCAAGGTGGTGCAGACCTCCTCCAGTCTCTTCACCGGCTCTGTACACCCCTCCCGTAGCTTCTGCATGCCCTGTTCCCGGGGGCTGGCCCCTGGCTCTAAGATGACACTGCGGCCACCTTGTCCTTACAGAGAGTTTGGAGCTCCCTCCAGCTCCCCGGCAGGCTGTGACCAAGAACTCCCTAGTAGGAGGACAGACACCAGCTCCTTTGCCTTGAGGTGAGGACAAGCCCAAGGCTCCCTGATGTCTAGGACCAGGCCGAGTCGGCGCTCCCCCTGAACTCTTCCCCTTGGGTGGAAGGATGGTGATGTTGGTGAGGTGGCTCCTTCCCATCCCTCTCCTGCTTTCCCCACTGCCTGACCAGGTTCTCCTGAGAACACTCCCTTCAGAAACTGCTGGCATCAGGTCCTTGACCAGGTTCTGGAAAACTCTGACCTGAGACTGTGAAAACACAGGACCTTCCAAGAGTCATGCAAGAGTTACTATCATTGGACACACACTTAGGAGTTGGGCTCTGCCCTCCATCTTCAGAGCCAGAGGTCAAGAGGAGTATTTGGGGTGCCAAATCACATCTGGAGAAACTGGGCATTCGGAAGACTAAGAGACTGGCCCAAGGCTTACAGCAAAAGAAAGTACTAGGACTCAGGTCTGTTCCTCCAAAGCCATGCTCCTGGTTGGACCTCGCTGCCTCCCCCATCTGGGCTGCTTAGGGAATTTCTACATATTTGTCTTTTTGACCCACAAACCCTGACCCACTTATCCAATTACCACTAAGACCACACACGCTCCAAAGAATATGCACTCCTCAGGGCTCGCCCATGAATGGCAGTGCCAGGATTCCACACAGAGTAGTGCAGGCAAGGCTGCAGTCAAGCCCGGTGTTACGATGCGGCTGGTTGTGACCGTGGATGGTTGAACACTGTGCCCCAAAGGCCCTGGCCAGGCAGAGAACCACACTTTCAAAGGAAGCCACAAGTCCCAGTTTCAGACACCCAAAGGAAAGGCTCTCCATTGGGGGCACTGGAGGTGACGTGGGGGGACGAGCTGAGACTTCTCGATGTCACCCTGCCTTCCCCAGAGCATCTTGGTCCACCCTATTCTCATCTTCATGACCTCTCTCCCAGTGACCCTGAACGCAGAGCTGCTCCACCCCTCTGGGCCTTGGCTTGGGCTGGTCCCCTTACCTACAGCGCCCTCGTCATGCAGGCTTCACTCTGTAAACAATCTTAAACCATCTATTATTGCATGCTAGTGTGGCACAGCGGTGAAGCGCTTGGGATCAGGTTCTGGGAGCCTCTGGTCTGGGCTCTGCTCCAGGTTAGGCTCTGCTGTGGAACAAACACGTGAATGGGAGTGAGTTACTCACCTTCTCTACAGCTCTCGTCATTAAGTTCTGGGTAGATGGCCTATAGACAGGGCCCTTGAGAGGCAGAGTGGACTCCTAAAGTTTAACTGTAATTGCTATGGCCTGACTCACTGTACCTCACCTAGAGTGGCAGAAGGTGCTTTGGGAGACAGAGGACTACACGGTGTTGGCATTAATCACTCAGACTGCCTCCACTTGACAGCCTCTTCACCGACAGTATGGGGTTCAAACCCCAGTCCCTCCCTCTCCCGCTGAGGAACTTTGGGAAAGGCTCTGATTTACTTTTCAGGGCTGCTCGAAGGACAGCTAAGTGTTTTGGATAGTACAAAACAACTGCCACACAAATGGGAGATACTGGTGCCAAAAAGGGGCTTTCTGGAGATGAAACAGGAGCAAAAGTACGGCTTTCTAATGGTGACATCTCACTCATATGCAGGACAGAAGAGGAGCTGCCTTTAGAAGCAGATGACCTACAAGTTCTGGGGGATCCAGCTTTGACAGTCTCACATAAAGCCATTCTGGGCCCAGCCAAGGAGCCATCACCCCTAAAGACAAAGAGCCCTGCAGAAGCTGGGCATTCAGACTGAAGAGTTCTTAATAAAACGAAGCTTTCGCTGGGGCTTCTCCAGTCACCCAGGGGTTAGGATCTACATTCCCCTACGCGGGCCATGGGCTTGGTTCCTAGTTGGGGATCTAAGGTCTTACATGCTGCAGGCTGCAGGCAAAATAAAAATAAAGCTTTCATTCAGGAAAAGCTGAGTGTGGAGCTAAGCCAGACACTTACATGTTTCGTAGAGGCTCATTTACACTTACAACAACTTTGCAAAGAAGATATCATTGTACCCGCTTTATAGGTGACGAAAGCAAAGCTCAGAGGTGTGGTTACCTGCCCAAAGGTTCACAGTGCATTACTGGAGGTGCCAGGATTGCAACCCAGAGGAGCTGGTTCTAAAGTGGAAACAACTGTCACCCATTGCGTGTTACAGTCTTCCTCTCTAACAGTATCTTACTTGACCTTAATGTCAGCATCTGAGATAAATGTCCCTGGCCCAGGTCCAGCTCATGGTGGTGTATCCATGGAACAAACTGGTGGTCATTTCTCTAGTTCTCAGATGTGTAATGTACTGAGTGGATATACTTGGGAGTAAAAGCCACGGCTCAGGTCCTTGGACTGTGGGGTGGGAGCCAGGATGGTGGAAAAGGGGAAGGTTCAAAGCTGCCCCCAGCCATGTCACATCCTTAGGAGAATGGTGGAGACTAGTGCTCTCTCAGTGTCCTAAAAGATACAAGGATTGCAGCCCCCTATCTAAGCCACAGGGTACTGGAAGATGGCAGTGAACTGTCCCAACCTTAACCATGCAACTAAGCCCAAGTGCTGCAACTCCTGAGCCTATGGGCCACAACTACTGAGGCCCGAGCATCCTAGACCTGTGCTCCGCAACAAGAGAGGCCACTGCAGCGAGAAGCCTGCGCGCCACCACAAAGATGAGCTCCCGCACACTGCAACTAGAGAAAGCCCGCGTGCAGCAATGAAGCCCCAGCACAACCAAAAATAAATACATAAATGTTTAAAAACATATAGAGCGAAAAAAAAAAAAAAGAAAAAGAAAAGCCAGCTAATAGCCCCAGTAGCTGTTATCAAATGCAGTATCTTTGCTAGAGCATATTAACAAGACTGTACACATAGTATTCAGCTTTTAATCTGACAAATACATTTTATATTGCATAGCTCAGATGGGAAAGAATCTGTCTACAATGTAGGAGACCTGGGTTTGATCCCTGGGTCAGGAAGATCTCTTGGAGAAGAAAATGGCAATCCACTCCAGTATTCTTGCCTGGAGAATCCTGTGGAGAGAGGAGCCTGGCGGGCTACAGTCCATGGGGTCACAAAGAGTCGGACACGACTGAGACTAACACAAGAAGAACCATCCTTCTCAGAAGAGGGGATCAGAGAAAATTCACTTTCTCTGGGGATGAACAGCAGTACACACTGATGAGCCTGCCAAGGGCTAGGTCACCTCTCCTGTCCTCTGTCATCACATAACATCCAAAGGGATCTGTCTCACCTGTGCCCCAGAGCACTGCAGGTCCACTGCATTTTGAGATCATGTCATCAGAATAGAGGATCGAGAGGTGACAGGTATGGGAGAGATGTTAGTAAGACACACACACTCGAGAAGGTGAGGGATAAATCCTAGGCGGACTCAGGTACCTACCAGACAGAGCAAGTGTTTACGGGTGTGGGGACACACCAGAACATGCCCTTTGACATAAAGAACACACTGGAAAATTAATGGAGAAGGTGCCTGAGAGGATGGGGTAACATCCTGCAAGAGGCAGTATATACCCTGGTGCCCTAAGTCAGTGGGCACTGCATGGGGCTGTGTCTCCATTAGAGGGGTTACATAGTCTGGAAACCAAGAGCGGGGAGCAGAGTGGTTCCAGTCACTGTCACTTCTGGGAATCCAGATCGAAAGTGCATGTTGCCAGGAAATTTAGAAACCCTGGTAACCAGAGAAGAAACACTTGCCCTGGTGAGAGCAAGGATTCCACCAGACCCCAAGCTGTCCAGTCACTTTGGGCTCCTCGTGCCAAGACACTGGCAGGGAAGGACAAGAGTCCCCTCCCTGACTGGGTAATAGACTCTGGTCATCAGGAGACAGTCTAGCTGCTGATCCACAGTAGGGGCAGGAAAGAAGAGGTTTGGCACCTAAGTGGTTCACTGGGACAGCTCTCAGTTCTCTCGTCCCCAGTTTCAACAGGAAATAAAGAAATGCACGGACTGGGCCTGGTAATAAGGAGTGTAGACCTCTCAAGGATGAGGGTCTCACTCACCACCACCCCCATCCAAGCCACCTAACCCGTGGGGGTGCCAGCTCAGGGCGCAGGGGCACAAGGAGGTGGTGCAGGAGAGGGTGAGGGTGTCAGTTATACCCTCGAGACCAGCTGTAGAGAGGTGGGAGCTGAATTCTAGACCTCCAAGCTTCCCCCGCAGGAGTCCCCAAGAGAAGAGGCCCAGTGGGGACTGGAGGAGCTGCTTCCCAAAACTTACAAAACTGGTGAATCTGGGCTTCCCTGCTCAGTGGTAAAGAATCCACCTGCTAATGCAAGAGACACGGGTTTGATCCCTGATCCAGGAGGACCCCACACGCTGTGGGCCAATTAAGTCTATGTGTTACAACTACTGAGCCTGTGCTCTGGAGCCTGGGAGCTGCAACTACTGAGCCTGCGCACCACAGCTGCTGAAGTCTGCATGCCTAGAACCCCTGCTCCACAACAAGAGAAGCCGCAGCAACGAGAAGCCCTCGCACTGCAACTGGAGAGAAGCCTGCACGGCATCAAAGACCAAGCACAGCCATATGTAGATAAAATTATTAAAACACAGACACACACACAAAGGAACGCATCTGAGTCAGTTCCAATGAGGTGGATGAACCTCGAGTCTATTATACCAAGTGAAGTAAGTCAGAAAGACAAAAATCGTATATTAATGCATATATGTGGAGTCTAGAAAGATGGTATCGACGATCTTACGTGCAGGGCAGCAAAGGAGACACAGACATAAAGAACAGACTTTCGGACTCAGGGGGAGGAGAGGGTGGGGTAATTGGAGAGAATAGCATTGAAACATACTCATTGCTGCTGCTGCTTAGTCACTTGAGTCGTGTCCAACCCTTTGCGACCCCATGGACCAAGGCCTGCCAGGCCCCTCTGTCCATGGGATTCTCCAGGCAAGAATACTGGAATGGGTTGCCATTTCCTTCTCCAACGATAAAGAAAGAAGTGAGTGAAGTGAAGTCGCTCAGTCGTGTCCGACTCTTTGTGACCCCATGGACTGCAGGACACCAGGCTCCTCCGTCCATGGGATTTTCCAGGCAAGAGGACTGGAGGGGGGTGCCAACATATACATTACCAAAGGTAAAACAGATAGCCAGTGGGAGTTTGATGTATGACACAGGGAACCCGAAGCCAGTGCTCTGTGACAACCTGAGGGATGGGGTGAGGAGGGAGGCAGGGTGGGGGGGTTCAGGAGAGAGGGGTCACATGCATGCGTATGGCTGATTCACAAATGAACATTCACAAATGTGGCTGTTGCCACAAATTTTGACTTATGGCAAATTTTGATTTATGGCAAAAACCATCACAATGTTGTAAAGTAATTATCCCTCAATTAATAAATATTAGTAAATATCCTCCAATTAATTAGTAGTTATCCACCAATTGATAAATAATTAAAAACCAAACAAAACTAGTGAATCTGAATAGTGTGAAGGATGGTGGACACTGAGCGAACTACTCAGATATCTCCTTCCTCCAGGACTGGAGACTTGCTCCCCTGCCTGCTGGTGGCTCACGCCGTCTCTCTCTCTGGGACCCACCTTCTGCTGCAGTGACGCCCTCATCCAAGGCCGAGGTGTGTTCAGAAGGGCTGCCTGCATGCAGAGCCTGGTCATGGTGACCAAGCAGCCTCATGTTCATACAGGTCCACTTGGAAACAGAGCTCTGCACCGGCTGGACCAAAAGGTGAAAGCTAGTTGCACAGTCGTGTCCAACTCTTTGCGATCACATGGACTGTAGGCTGCCCAGCT
Organism: Capra hircus; assembly: GCF_001704415.2. Lineage (NCBI taxonomy): Eukaryota > Metazoa > Chordata > Mammalia > Artiodactyla > Bovidae > Capra > Capra hircus. Next base: position 54,059,933 of record NC_030829.1, read on the forward strand.
CCTCTGTCCATGGAATTCTCCAGGCAAGAGTTCTGGAGTGAGTTGCCATTTCCTTCTCCATTTCCTTAGCTGCACTGAGGCCTTTGTCAAGGCTGAATCACGTTCAACCTTGCCCTCCAGTCAAGCCTGCTCTTTTCACCCCCTAAAGGTCTTGATCCCAAGAGCTCTGAGCCTGGATTTTGCAGATAAAACGATGCCAATCTGTTTCCCCTGGAGGGCTGACTCAAGACAGGGATCCTCATTCAACCAGGCTCTGCTGAAGGCTTCCGAGTATGAATCTCACCCCAAGCTCAGGGGAGCAAGAGGTAGGATTTTATTTTTCTACAACTTAACCCAACTTCCACAGAAGTCCCATTCTGCTGAGTTCTGGATGCTTCCCCCGCTGTGAGGTCCAAGTTCAGGGTCTCACACTGTGCCCAGGTCCTTTCCGGACGACCCTCCGGAAGCTCCATCCCCAACACCCATCTCAACTCTGTCCTTTCCAGCCTCCTCCGCCACCCTACCTCCAAACCTTTCTCCCAGCTCTAAATGTTTTCCACCAAAAATTGTGATAGAGGTGGAGCAAATGCAGCTCATGGAATTAGCCCACGTTCTAAATTCTTAAACATAAATAATTACAAATTAAGAAATCCCACATAAAAATCAATTTTTTTTCCTGCTTCTCAGGAAAGATCAGATGATCTATTCTTCAGTTCCCCTGGTAACTGCTTGCTGAGGCAAGAAGGAGCTGCTACCCCTTTTTGTAGACCAGATGGCTGGGGTCCTTCCTACGGTCTAGATGGCCTCCAGCTTGCTTCTCTCAGCCACTTTGCCCATCTGTATCAAAGCTTAGCCCTTGCTGCTCTTGGGCTTCCTTAAGGATTCAGGATTGCAGTTTTGGGAATTAGGCCTGATTTTCACTTCTGTTGCTCAGGCAGTGGGGGGGGTGGGGGGGTGGGCGGGGGGGAAGGAGTTGCTGGTGGTGAGAGAGAAATGCCAAGAAAGTTCCTTGAGGTGGCTTGTGAAAGTTGGCATAGTTCAAAAGTAGAAAGAAGAGAGGGCATCCCAGCAGGTGAACCCACCTGAGCAGAGGCTGTCTGCAACCCCCAGGACAGAGTGAGGGCGTCTGATGAAAGCATGGGATGGAGTTTATGGAGGAGTGGGGGAAAAGCTGGGTGGGAAAATGGGCCAGATGACAGGCAGCAGCCTTGACCCACCCAGATGCCAAGCTTGTGGGCAGCTGGAGGCAAAAAATATCCATTACTTCTCCAAGTGCCCTATATTTCTGAACGACACAAAAGGTGAGCAAGTGGGTTCACCCCAAACTATCCTCTGCACCCAGGCCTGCAGCAACCTGAAAGGAATTCGGCTCTCCCAACAAGTTTGGCTAATGTTTAGTTCAAGGCTCTGTGTCAGGCCCAAGGAGGAGGGGTACAAGGAAAGGCCAAGAGCAGAGGTTAGAAAACATAAACGCATGTTCTTGGACATTTCCTCACATCGATGGTGAATTCTAACTCCCCTTTCCTTGTGTTTGGGTCCCTTTAGTTACAAGGTTCTAATCAGTAAAATGGGCTTCCTAGGTAGAGCTAGTGACAAAGAATCCCCCTGCCAATGCAGATTTAAGAGACACAGGTTTGATCCCTGGGTCGGGAAGATCCACTGGAGAAGGGAATGGCAACCCACTCCAGTATTCCTGCCTAGAGAATCCCATGGACAGAGGAGCCTGGAGGGCTACAGTGCATGGGATCACAGTCTGACACGACTGAAGTGACTTAGCATGCACAATCAGTAAAGTACTGTGGGGATGACACTATGTGACTTCTGAGGCCAGGTCATAAAAGGAATACAGCTTCCTCCTTCCTCTCTCTCTCTCTATCTCCCTGCCACCTGGGTGTAAGGAGGCCCAGGCCATACAGAAGAAGGCCCATGAGCCAACAGTCCCACCAAAAGCCAGTATCAACAGCCAGCGTGTGAGTGAGGGTCCTTCAGACAATTCCTCTCCTGCCCTAGCCTCTCACTGCCCCAGCTGTCACCATAAAGTTAAGCAAAATAGAGGCGGTTTTGCTGTTTTAGCCTCCAAGCATCAGAATTGTTTGCTGTGCGGTAATAGGTTAAGTGGCCCGAATACACAGACCCTGTCCCCGGATGATAGACGAAGCCACTTCTGGATAACACACAGCCGAGCACAGTGTCTGGAACATCCTAAATGCTCCTTAGCTGTCAGGGCTGGTGGAGGGTTCTGGACAGGACAGAGGAAGCCTCTTGCCTATCAGAACACTCCTTATCTCTTAGTATCCATCTCATTCCCCACCTGCACCCCTACAGGGGCCAGCAATTCCTTTCACCTACTCAGCGCTTCAACAGCCCTGGAGTAAATGACTCAGACTTCAGCAGCCCCTCACTATTGAACGCTTCCCGCTTGTCCACCTGCTAACATCGGGGCTGGGTCTCCACCCGCCTTCCCTGTGAGATGGTGGCTTAGCAGGAACCAACTTCCCAGATGAACAGCTACTAATACTTTCTGTGTTTTTTAAGTTATAAAGGCAAGACAACCACATTACAGAAAATGTTAGAAAAGCAAGAAAAAATTACTCCCAACTCCAACATCCTGCCCTGCCAGCTCATTCTGCTCATCTTTGTGTTTCTCCCCAAAACCTACACCTTTAAAAAAGAAAGAAAGAAACCTGTGAAGAGTCATGTTTTCCATTTAATTTTGAATGTCGCAGCACATGCTTTTGTCATAATTTTTTTTTTCCTAATGAACACATAGCAGCATTGAGTAATTGAACCACATTTTCTGTAATTGTTACTCTGCTGTCTGGCATTTAGGTGGTTTCCAGCTTTCCTCTGCTGTAAACTTCTTCCTGCCTAGAGATCTGCCCGCAAGCAGAACTGCTTTCTCAGGACAAAGTCCTGGGAAAGAACTAACTGGGACGGAAGGTATGGGTATTTTATGGTTCTGGATATGCATCTTTTGTCAACTGATGACAGTGACTTTAAAAAATTTGGAATTGTGATTGTAATAGCTGCTATTGTTGTTATTATAAACATATTAGTTGACTGATGTAGAAAATCTGGAGGGAAGCAAATCAAAACCACCCATATTTTACCCAGCTAAGGACAATCATTATCAGTAACATACTGGTATATTACTTTCCTGTATTTATTTTTCTTTATGTAACCTTAAGGGTTTTGGGGGTTTGTTTCAGTGCATGTGTAAATTAACATAATTCTGATGATACTCTAATTAAACTGGAGATGACAGTTTCCCTTGAGGATTACAACTAAGCATTTTCCAGTTTATTGCTCATTCTTCATAAGTATCATGTTTAAGAAATGCATCATTTCCCACAAGGTAGATGGATCCTCATTTACTTGCCCATTATCCTATTCGGGGACACTTTAACTGACATCAAATTTTTGCTTTTAAAAACGTTTTTATTGAATAAATTTGCAAATTATGATCTAAAAAGCAATTTGTAAGTTAGGAAAATTGAAAAATTATGGAAACTCATGACAGAAGACTTGACTAATTGGTCTTAATTGTGGAACAGATTAATTTAAAAATGCTTTTTTAGACTCATGATTGGAATTTAAATAACCAAGGGTGTTTTAGGGTTTTCTTTCATTTTTAACTTAAAAAAATTTTTATTTGTCTATGCCGGTTCTTAGTTGCAGCACACAAGACCTTTAGTAGTGGCATGCATGACCTAGTTCCCCAACCAGGAATCGAACCCAGGCCCCATGCATTGGGAGTTTGGAGTCTTACCCAGTGGATCTCCAGGGAAGTTCCTGTTTTGTTCCATCCACTGGAACCTGAGACACTTGGTTTTCCAATGGCTTTGCCTCTTGCTATGTGACCCTGGGCAAGTTACACAGCCCCTCGGAACTGGATAAAATGAGCAAGCTAGATGATACTGGCCCTGGTGCCCGCGGCCCGGGCTGGTTCCTAGTCCTGAGCCTACACTTTTGTAAATGGGGCCTTCATTAAGGCTCCTCAGTTGTCACCTGCTTTCAGCTGTCACCTGCTTCCTTCCTCCCCGAGTCACAGGGCAACCTGGTCTGCAACAGTCTGCAGGCTCCAGGGTGGCTGACAGCAGTGCCTTAGAACTTAAGTGTGTTTGATTAACCATTAAAAATGACTGATTTTGCTTCCTACATACAGACACTCTGAAATAATCAAAACTTTTGTTAGGATGAAGGGGAAAAAAAATCCTGAGGGGTAGAACAAGATGATAACATGTTATTATTTGTATAAAAATAAAATAGAGAGCCAGACACTCGTATGAAAAATATATAAAGAGCTGTGGACACAGAGGGCAACAAAGGGCTACATAGTGACCAGTGGCAATCACAAAAAGTGCGGATGTTTGCTTCCCAGATAATCACTTTATTTTACACACAGGTAAGAGTTTGCTCATTGAAGTGACCACTTGGTGAATGACACAGACATGCCTGGATGAAGTGGAGCTAGTTTTCCCAAACGCTTCCTGGGCCCCTGGGCTGACCTGTAGCTGAGACCTCACCTCCTTACCTCTTCACGCCTGACCCCTGCTCAGCCTCACCAACAGACCAGCAAGGGCTGAACCATCAGAAACTACAGCTAAACAGAGAGATGGACAGAGAGAAGGAGTAGGGATACAGAGGGAAGGGAGTGAGAAAAAGAAAGAAAAGTGTCCATCGTCTGAACAACCAGAAAGAACTTGGCACAGTTTTGATGATGTTCCATTTACAATGAGCCTTTACAAATGAAATTCTTTAAAGCAGCCTGCCTTCTGGATGTCTTTCTGTCTTAGCAACTCAGAATGGCGAGGGACTATGCCTGCGTGGGATAAGACCTGGGGTCCCAGTTGGCCCAGGCTCCAGTCCCAGCTCCATCCCTCCAGCACAGCAACGGGCGGCCAGCCACCAGTCTCCGGGAGCACTGGGCACAAGAGCCCCCGAGAGAGCTCACCCCCTGAAATGAACCACTTCAACAACTGGACAAGGCTTTGGAGTGAAGGCCTGGGACGGAAGATAAGAAGGAGCAGAGTCAACATTTCCAGATGTCTTTTTGCTATCTGTCGGGATTAATCTTCAGTGACAGAGCAATTAACTGCACAGAACACGTGGGGAATGGATATGAAGCGGGTGTCCTGAATAACAAGGGGAGGCAGAGGGAACCTCGGGGACTGCATGGAGTGCCCAGAGTCCCGCCCGAGGCAGGGGGCGGACAGGACCCTAGAAGACAACCAGTCTCCTGGAACTTGACCACCACTCACTGCTTTTGAACCTTCTGGCTGGTACTTTGTCAGGCTCCCCTGTTCAAGAGGCTGGTTGGAACAGAGTTGCTTTCTTGCTCTCTCTCCACTTTTCAGCTGGAGTCAGGAACCCTAAGCTGCAGGCCAAGGTTGGTTTGATCACAGAAAAGTTCTCTTCTGCCTTCCTGCTGACTGCCTCCTGCCACCATAAGGACCTGAGCTAGTCACTGTCTCCAAGTCTTTTTCTTTTTTCATATTTATTTATTTATTTTTGGCTGTGTCAGTCCTAATCGAGAGGCAGTGGCTGTGGTGCACATGCTAAGCTCCCCTCAAGGCATGCAGGATCCTAGTTCCCCAACCAGAGATCAAACCCGCGTTTCTTGCATTAGAAAGCAGATGCTTGACCACGGGATCATCAGGGAAGTCCCTCCAAGTCTTTTTTATCCCTGAAAAATGACTCAGGAACCAGAGATTAAAATGTTGCCTTTCTAGTAACAGCCGATGCTTTAGAGTAGCTTGCCAAGTGCCAGGTCCCAGATTCAGTGCTTTATCGGTAATACCACATCTGATCCTCATGACCCAATCAGTTCGGTCCCTCAGTCGTGTCAGACTCTTTGTGACCCTATGAACCACAGCACTCCAGGCCTCCCTGTCCATCACCAACTCCCGAAGTCCACCCAAACCCATGTCCATTCAGTCCGTGATGCCATCCAACAATCTCATCCTCCATCGTCCCCTTCTCCTCCTGCCCCCAATCCCTCCCAGCATCAGGGTTTTTTCAAATGAGTCAGCTCTTCGCATGAGGTGGCCAAAGTATTGGGAGTTTCAGCTTCAGCATCAGTCCTTCCAATGAACACCCAGGACTGATCTCCTTTAGGATGGACTGGTTGGATCTCCTTGTAGTCCGAGATACTCTCAAGAGTCTTCTCCAACACCACAACTCAAAAGCATCAATTCTTCAGCGCTCAGCTTTCTTTATAGTCCAACTCTCACATCCATACATGATTACTGGAAAAACCATGGCCTTGACTAGACATACCTTTGTTGACAAAGTAATGTCTCTGCTTTTTAATATGCTATCTAGGTTGGTTATAACTTTCCTTCCAAGGAGTAAGTGTCTTTTAATTTCATGGTTGCAATCACCATCTGTAGTGATTTTGGAGCCCCCAAAGATAAAGTCAGCCACTATTTCCACTGTTTCCCCATCTATTTGCCATGAAATGATGGGACCGGATGCCATGATCTTCATTTTCTGAATGTTGAGCTTTAAGCCAACTTTTTCACTCTCCTCTTGCACTTTCATCAAGAGGCTTTTTAGTTTCTCTTCACTTTCTGCCATAAGGGTGGTGTCATCTGCATATCTGAGGTTAGTGATATTTCTCCCGGCAATCTTGATTCCAGCTTGTGCTTCCTCCAGCCCAGCGTTTCTCATGATGTACTCTGCATAGAAGTTAAATAAGCAGGGTGACAATATACAGCCTTGATGTACTCCTTTTCCTATTTGGAACCAGTCTGTTGTTCCATGTCCAGTTCTAACTGTTGCTTCCTGACCTGCATACAGATTTCTCAAGAGGCAGGTCAGGTGGTCTGGTATTCCCATCTCTTTCAGAATTTTCCAGTTTATTGTGATCCACACAGTCAAAGGCTTTGGCATAGTCAATAAAGCAGAAATAGATGTTTTTCTGGAACTCTCTTGCTTTTTCCATGATCCAGCAGATGTTGGCAATTTGATCTCTGGTTCCTCTGCCTTTTCTAAAACCAGCTTGAACATCTGGAAGTTCACAGTTCACGTATTGCTGAAGCCTGGCCTGGAGAATTTTGAGCATTACTTTACTAGTGTGTGAGATGAGTGCAATTGTGCGGTAGTTTGAGCATTCTTTGGCATTGCCTTTCTTTGGGATTGGAATGAAAACTGACCTTTTTCAGTCCTGTGGCCACTGCTGAGTTTTCCAAATGTGCTGACATATTGAGTGCAGCACTTTCACAGCATCATCTTTCAGGATTTGAAATAGGTCAACTGGAATTCCATCACCTCCACTAGCTTTGTACAACCCTATCACGTAGACACAATTATGCATCCCTGGTGTATTGGTGAGGAAACAGGCACAGAGAGGTTGAATGACTTGCACAAAATCACACAGCAGGCTAGACTTCAAGACAGGCGGAGGAGGAATGTGTTTCCTTAAGGACAGTAACACATCTCACTAATGATAAAGTTGATCAAGAGGACACAGTCTAGATCTGTGGCCAAGAGACTCCTTAACGCCGCATTCTTAAATTAGACTGGCCCGGTCATGTCAGAGGGGGTGGGCAGGGGGCCCTCGCGCACATCTCACAGAGCGAGCAGAGGACACCTGCATCACAAACGAAAGAATACCTGAAATCAAGGAGGCAGATCATCCAAGTAGGAAGAGGTGAAATATGAGGAACTGAGAGGCTGAGTTTCTTAGTTTCCACTTTCCACTGGTTCCAAAGAATACCTATAGATGTGCCGTGATACTGTATTTCCTCAAATCTCAAATAGCATCAGTGTAGCTCACACCATTATTGGACATACCTCTAAGAAAAAGAAACATCCTCTTTTCTCACCATCTGTAAGATGCATCCCAATTTCAAAAGCAGTAATATGTGAGGAAAGAAACAAATGTCTCTGAATCAATGAATTATGGTAAAAAGGTTTCAGGGTGAAATGGGCTTGGGAAAACTTTGAGTTAAACGGGCTTCTTTATTGCCAGACCTTTATTATGCTCGTGGGAGCTCGGAGTCTCTAAGAAGGGGTAAGTAATGAGTGTTTCCCATGGGTGTTGGTCCAAAGAACCTTTTCTCCCAGAGTGTGCCAGAGAAGGGGCCATCTACAGAGCCAACTCAGGAAAACCTCTTTTAAGGAAAAGAGGAGCATGTGGGGACTGAGCAAAAACCGAAGAGTATCTAAATCTGAAGAGAAAAAAGATGAAACATTGGAAGAAAGACCTCGAAAGACTTTGGGAGGGAACTGAGGTGAGGGTAAGGGAAGGAAGAAAAGATGAGAAACACAGGAGTCTGGCTCTCAAAAAGAAATCCAAGTTCTGCCCTAACTGAGAGGGACTGTAATTCTCCATCCCCTAATGTGGGGCTGGGTCTGGTGACCCCCTCCCAGAGAGTCCTACATGGAAAAGTGGGGGCAGGGAGAGAAAACTGACGAGAACCACCCCAGCATGTGACCAAGATTAATATCAACAGTGGTGAGTTATATTGGTATTTTCCACTCTTGATATGATGAAAATGTCATTTCCCTCTGTGATGTTTCTCCCCCAGACTCATAATCCCAGTCTAAGCATGAGAAAAACATCAGACAAATCCCAATAGGGGATCATCTTACTACATACCTGACTGTTGCTGCAGTTTAGTCGCTAAGTTGTGACCCTTTTGTGACTCCATGGATTGTAACTTGCCAGGCTCCTCTGTCCATGGGATTTCCCAGGCAAGAGTACTGGAGTGGGTTGCCATTTCCTTCGCCAGGGGATCTTCCTGACCCAGGGATCAAATGCACGTCTTCTGCACTGGCAGGCAGATTCTGTACCACTGAGCCACTAGGGAAGCCCATTTACCTGACTAGAATCCTCAAAATTGTCAATATCGAGATTTTCCTGGTGGTCTAGGGGCTAGGGCTCCATGCTTCAATGCAGAGGACACAAGTTCAATCCCTGGGCAGGGAACTAAGATCCTACATGCTGAGCACAGCTCGGCAAGTAACAACAATAAAACTGTCAAAATCATCAAAAACAAGGCAGGAAGAGAGATTGTATCAGCCAAAAGCAGCCCAAGAGACGTGATGGTGGTGGTGGTTTAGTTGCTAAGTCATGCCCAACTCTTGCGACCCTATGGATTGTAGCCTACCAGGCTCCTCGGCTGCTGCTGCTGCTGCTAAGTCCGCTTCAGTTATATCCGACTCTGTGAGACCCCATAGATGGCAGCCCACCAGGCTCTCCCGTCCCTGGGATTCTCCAGGCAAGAACACTGGAGTGGGTTGCCATTTCCTTCTCCAATGCATGAAAGTGAAAAGTCAAAGTGAAGTCGCTCGGTCGTGTCCGACTCTTAGCGACCCCATGGACTGCAGCCTACCAGGCTCCTCCGTCCATGGAATTTTCCAGGCAAGAGTACTGGAGTGGGTTGCCACTGCCCTCTCTACTAGGATAGACCATTTGGTGTATTTATTACTCAAGCGGGAAAGAAACAAATAGGCTACCAAGGTAGCAGTGAGAGATTTCAACTTGGCCAAGAACAGCTGCAAAACTCTGATGGAAATGGAGAAAAGCAAATTAGCACTTAAGAAAGGGAACTGGTGTGGGTTCTCAAATATTTATCCCAACTAGACCTTGGTCTTGGTAAATGCACAATAAATACTTATTGATTACTGTTGACTTGATTCCTCCCACAAATATTTTTGAAATATTGCAAACACTGAGTGAAGGCCTGGGGAGGTCATCCAGATTAAAAAAACTGGGAATCTTGCCAGCCTAGAATCCAGAAACTGTGTTTCATCAATTCTGAGACACACGTCTTAAAAACTTATAATATCTCTCTAATGTGGGCACTTCTCATAGTTGTTGCTCACAAGTGGCAGCGTGGTCACCATCCTAGACACAATCCCACTTGACTATCATGTTCATACTGCATCACCTTCCACTGAATTATACGCATGGTTGGTTCTATGCATACAAGGCCTAATTATCATTTAAAATATCATTAAAAAGATGACAATCTGATTCATATGGAAACAAACAGTATGGGCACAGGAAGTCAGGGAAATGGGGCAGTGGGGCAGAATATAACAGCAGAGTAGCAATTATCCGTCTTGAGAGGAATGACCACAATTCTGTATTGTCCTGCAAAGCTATAACAAAGTGCTTACAGTAGTTAAGAAAGGATGTAGAAGCAGCAGAACTCCACGAAGCTGTGTTGTCACTGAGAAGTGTCCAAAGGATGGCAGACCACACACCAAGCAACAACACAAGGGAGCTTAGAGGAAACTGAGTCCCAGGGAGGGATGAAGGCAGTGGGACACCTTGACCACAAACGCTGGTGTGACCGATGCCCTGGAGCAACGGCTGCCCAAACATCCAGCCACCAGGCAGCCTTCGGCTGAACCTCTAACAAGTGCAATTCACCTGAGAGTGAAACAAAGTGAAAGCCGCTCAGTTGTGTCCGACTCTTTGTGACCCCATGGACTATATAATCCATGGAATTCTCCAAGCCAGAAGACCAGAGTGGGTAGCCTTTCCCTTCTCTAGCAGATCTTCCCGACCCATGAATTGAACCAGGGTCTCCTGCACTGCAGGCGGATTCCCAGAGGAAAGAATCAAATTATGAAGTTAGTGAAAAAGGAAAGCACTATTTTGTTCTCAGCGTTTTTTCTTTCTTCAGTTCAGTTCAGTTTAGGTGCTCAGTCGTGTCAGACTCTTTTTGACCCCACATTCATCTTTTTGATGAATCACAGCATGCCAGGCCTCCCTGTCCATCACCAACTCCCGGAGTTCATTCAGACTCACGTCCATCGAGTCAGTGATGCCATCCAGCCATCTCATCCTCTGTCGTCCCCTTCTCCTCCTGCCCCCAATCCCTCCCAGCATCAGGGTCTTTCCCAATGAGTCAACGCTTCGCATGAGGTGGCCAAAGTACTGGAGTTTCAGCTTCAATATCAGTCCTTCCAACGAATACCCAGGACTGATCTCCTTTAGGATGGACTGGTTGGATCTCCTTGTAGTCCGAGATACTCTCAAGAGTCTTCTCCAACGCCACAGTTCAAAAGCATCAATTCTTTGGTGCTCAGCTTTCTTCACAGTCCAGCTCTCACATCCATACATGATTACTGGAAAAACCATAGCCTTGACTAGACGGACCTTTGTTGACAAAGTAATGTCTCTGCTTTTTAATATGCTATCTAGGTTGGTTATAACTTTCCTTCCAAGGAGTAAGTGTCTTTTAATTTCATGGCTGCAATCACCATCTGTAGTGATTTTGGAGCCCCCCAAAATAAAGTCAGCCACTGTTTCCACTGTTTCCTCATCTATTTCCCATGAAGTGATGGGACCAGATGCCATGATCTTCATTTTCTGAATGTTGAGCTTTAAGCCAACTTTTTCACTCTCCTCTTGCACTTTCATCAAGAGGCTTTTTAGTTCCTCTTCGCTTTCTGCCATAAGGGTGGTGTCATCTGCATATCTGAGGTTACTGATATTTCTCCCGGCAATCTTGATTCCAGCTTGTGCTTCCTCCAGCCCAGAGTTTCTCATGATGTACTCTGCATAGAAGTTAAATAAGCAGGATGACAATATACAGACTTGACGTACTCTTTTCCTATTTGGAATCAGTCTGTTGTTCCATGTCCAGTTCTAACTGTTGCTTCCTGACCTGCATATAGGTTTCTCAAGAGGCAGGTCAGGTGGTCTGGTATTCCCATCTCTTTCAGAATTTTCCAGTTTATTGTGATCCACACAGTCAAAGGCTTTGGCATAGTCAATAAAGCAGAAATAGATGTTTTTCTGGAACTCTTGCTTTTTCCATGATCCAGCAGATGTTGGCAATTTGATCTCTGGTTCCTCTGCCTTTTCTAAAACTAGCTTGAACATCTGGAAGTTCACAGTTCATATATTGCCGAAGCCTGGCTTGGAGAATTTTGGGCATTACTTTACTAGTGTGTGAGATGAGTGCAATTGTGCGGTAGTTTGAGCATTCTTTGGCATTGCCTTTCTTTGGGATTGGAATGAAAACTGACGTTTTCCAGTCCTGTGGCCACTGCTGAGTTTTCCAAATTTGTTGGCATATTGAGTGCAGCACTTTCACAGCGTCATCTTTCAGATTTGAAACAGCTCAACTGGAATTCCATCACCTCCACTAGCTTTGTTTGTAGTGATGCTTTCTAAGGCCCACTTGACTTCACATTCCAGGATGTCTGGCTCTAGGTGAGTGATCACACCATCGTCATTATCTTGGTCGTGAAGATCTTTTTTGTACAGTTCTTCTGTGTATTCTTGCCACCTCTTCTTATCTTGTTTCTGTTAGGACCATACCATTTATGTCCTTTATCGAGCCCATCTTTGCATGAAATGTTCCCTTGGTATCTCTGATTTTCTTGAAGAGATCTCTAATCTTTCCCATTTTGTTGTTTTCCTCTATTTCTTTGCATTGATCGCTGAGGAAGGCTTTCTTATCTCTTCTTGCTATTCTTTGGAACTCTGCACTCAGATGCTTTTATCTTTCCTTTTCTCCTTTGCTTTTCACTTCTCTTCTTTTCACAACTATTTGTAAGGCCTCCTCAGACAGCCATTTTGCTTTTTTGCATTTCTTTTCTTAGTTGTACATAAACAATAATGTTTCTTACCATGGGTACTATCTTTGATTTGCTAAAATCTGCTGTGTGTAATGAAGGAGGAAAAGGAACTATCTTCCTGTAGGAAAGATTACATTCATGATAAGCTTAGTTTTGAGGACTCTAAAGGCATTAGAACTGAGGTGACACACTAGGCATTAGGAGCTGCTAACATGACAAAAAGGAGACAATCACTGCCTCCTGACTGAAGCCCACAGCTCCATCCCTATGGCGGCCCTGCTGAAAAAAATCAAGCATGAGGCAGATCAGACCTTGAGATCCAGCTTATAGGAACCACATAGGGCAAAGGAAACAGGACAAACAGACCAGTTTTTTCAACAAATACATTTTGAGAAAAAATAAAGAGATAAGGGAATTTTGATTCAAATGAGTTTAAAAGACATACCATGGGCTTAATGTTGGTTCACTTGCAAGTAATAGAGCAAGAAAAGGGGAAGATAGTAATTTCATGGTGGAGAAGCCAAGAGACACTACTTACCCGACATAGGAAGGTGAGTATCACCAGGGATGTCCTGTGGCTGTTACCCACCCCTGATGAGGTGTGATGGAGCACTCTGCCTCTGTGCTGTCGTTACCAAACCCACATCCCCAGTCTGATCATGACACAAACCTCAGACAAATCCAGACTAGGGGACCTGCTACAGGATACCCGGCCAGCATTCCTCAAGACTGTCCAGGTCATGAACAAGGAAGAACTGAAAAATGTCACAGAGCAGAGGAGCCTAAGAAGACATGATGACTAAATATATACAATGTGGTATCCAAGATGGAGTGTGGTAACAGAAAAGGGGTATTAGTGAGAAAACTGGTGACATTCCAGTAACGTCAAGAGTTTAGTTACTAGTAAAGTATCAGTGTTCATTTCTTAGTTTTGACCAATGTCTCATGTAGTGAAAAATGTTAATGTTAGAGCTACTCAGGTGAAGAGTACATGGGATGTCTCTGTACCGCCTTTGCAACTTTTCTGTAAAGTTATTCCAAAATAAAGTTTATTTTAAACAAAAGGCATACTGATCAACTACAATACATGAACCAACATGAACCATGTTTTGATTCTGAATCAAACTAAAATAGTAAAAATGATTTTGATAGATAATTGTAAATTTGAACACTGACTAGATATTTGATGCTATTAAGGCACCATCATCCATTTAGTTGGAGGTGTGATGATGGCACTGTTGTTGTCTTTGTTGTTGTTTAGGCACTCAGTTGTGTCCTGACCCTTTTCGACCCCCTGGACAATAGCCCACCAGTTCCTCTGTCCATGGGACTTCCCAGGCAAGAATACTGGAGTGGGTTACCTTTTCCTCCTCTAAGGGGATCGTCCTGACCCAGGGATCTAACCCGAATTTCCTGCATTCAGTTCAGTTCAGTTCAGTTCAGTCGCTCAGTCGTGTCCGACTCTCTGCGACCCCATGAATCGCAGCACACTAGGCCTCCCTGTCCATCACCAACTCCCAGAGTTCACTCAGACTCACGTCCATCGAGTCAGTGATGCCATCCAGCCATCTCATCCTCTGTCGTCCCCTTCTCCTCCTGCCCCCACTCCCTTTCCTGCATTAGCAGGTAGATTATTTACCACTGAGCCACCAGGGAGGCGCTGATGTTACCTTGAAAGTGAAAATGAAAGTTGCTCAGTCACGTCCAACTCTATGAGATTGCGTGGACTATACAGTCCATGGAATTCTCCAGGCCAGAATACTGGAATGTACAGCCTTTCCCTTCTCCAGGGGATCTTCCCAACCCAGAGACTGAACCCAGGTCTCCCACATTGGAGGCAGATTCTTTACCAGCTGAGCCACCAGGGAAGCCCCTTATAATCCAGAAATTTTGCTCTGGCTATATGAACAAAAGGACCAAAAACAGATCCAAATAGATACTTGTACCCCCATGTTCATAGCAGCATCATTCACTGTAACTAAAAGGCAGAAACAATACAAATGTCCATCGATGAATGAAGAGATAAACAAAATGTGGTGTATCTACACAGTGGAATATTAGTCAACTATCAAAAGGAAGGAAATTCTGACACATGCTACAACATAGATTGACTTTGGAGACATTAAGCTAAGTGAAATAAGCCAGATACAAAAAGACAAATGTTGTATGATCCCATTTATCTGAGGTACCTAAAATAATAAAGTCACAGAGACAGAAAGTAGAATAATTGTTGCTCAGGGGCTGGGGGGAGGGAGCCTAGGAAGCTGTTTAGTGAGTACAGTAAGTACCTTACACATGAACCTTCAAGTTGCAAGCTTCAAAGACACGATCGTGCCTTCACATGTCCAATCACATGAGCAAGTTCAAGTGTCTGGCGTACACTGCCATTTGCGTGCATCCTCTACAAGCGGTTGTGCTTATGTGTTCTTTACTGTACAGTACTATAGAGAGTACAGTAGGGTAGTATTTTTATTTCAAGCCCAGGATATCTGGAAGCAAGCATAAAAGCAGTGGTGTTGTAGCAGGTACTGACATGAAGAGGAAAAAAAGAGCTATTAATACTATCCAGACATCACTGGATTGTTTTCTTAAAAGGGTAGATAGAATTGAATCCAGCAAGGAACCAGAACCTGTGACATCAATGTCAGGCATGAGTGACATTGCAGCTTGCCTTTCATCTCCTATTGCTGATGATCCTTCAGCTCTACCATCTCCCACCTTCTCTCCCTCCTCCAATCAGTAACTCTTCTTGCATGTTCAATTCCAGCCCCTGTATGCCAGTTCTTGTACTTTTCAAGGTACTGTACTGTAGGATTTTAAATGTTTTATTTTTTGTGTGTTTGCTTTCTATGTATTATTTGTGTGAAAAGTATTATAAATCTATTACGGTACAGTACTACATAGTCAACTGTGTTAGTTGGGTACCTTGGCTAACTTTGGTGGACTCAGGAACCACTTGGACTTATGAACACACTCTTGGACTTATGAACACACTCTTGGACTTATGAACACCACTTGGACTTATGAACACACTCTTATGTAGGGGGCTTTCTGAACAGAGTTTCAGTTTGGGAAGATGAAAATGCTCTGGCGGCAGATGGTAGTGATGGTTGCACAAGTGAAGCGTGAGTCTCCTGAGGATGTGGATTGGATTCTTGGTGGTGTGGGAGGGCACTGCAGGCAAAGTCTGTGACCAATGGCTCCAGGCTTGCTGAGTTAGCTGTGTCTTTGCCCATCCAGCTCCTGAACCAGTCCTAGACTAGGGGAGTCTCAGAGCGTAAGCCCACGCCACTTCCCCATCCCCTCCTCCTTCTGAAGCCATCTTCCTATCACCAGACCTGGTGTGACCACGGGGAGGGGCTTTGGCTATTCTGGAGAGAAACATTTCAGCAGAGCATTGAGAGTGGAGGCCAAGCGGCCAAGGAAGAGGGTCAGAGCGGGTGAATGAGTGGCAGAAATGAGGATGGATGCTGGCAGGGTTGGACCAGGATTTTTTAAGGAGAGCTCAAAGGGCTCCTGGCTGGACGCCTGGCTTCCTTCCACCGTGAACACCACTTGTTGGGTGGCTTGATGTTGTCACGTACCCTCTCTGTGACTCCATCTATCAAGAGGTGACGAGATGAGCTCTAATGCTCAACGAGATGAGCTCCTCCAGCTCAATGGTTATGACTCAATTCCTTCTCCTGGGGGAAGAACAATCTCTGAAGGCTTTCTAAAGACCGTCTTCCTCCCACACTCCAAGCGAAAATATAGAAAAGAAAGAAGCAAGGCTGGCAGGCTCAGGCCTGATGTGGATATGGGTCATATCCAGGGAGGGGCAGGATCTGGATTTCTTTACCCTGTGGGCCAGACTTACAGGGAGCTGACTGCACAGGCTTGAAGAGGCAGGAGTGGGGAGCTCTGTCTCCCGCTCGTTCTACCTTCACCTCCTAGATGCCATGATCCGGGGAGGTGATGGAGCTTGGGAACTCCATGGCTTCAAGGCACCGTGGGGCGAGCACATAGGTGCTTGGCAGCCTGCTGGCAACTTTCTGAGACACTTGGATTCAAATTCACTCAGCCCCGGTCCGCAGCATCTGACTAGCTGCTCCTGGAGGATCTTCCTTATTTTGTCATCTCAGGACTGAAATTGTACCACGTGCCTCCCCCTTTGGGCAAATGACTTGGCAAACCAGGAACACCCATCTTATCCCCAGACCACAGCCAGCTCCTCTGTTTCAACACTCACAAAGGGGCCTCTGCCCCAGCTGTGACTGGGAGGTTTTCTCTCTGAAACAGTGGTTGGCATTAAAGCGACAGTTAAGGGCTGTTTGTGCTCCCAAAGAATCTCCACTTTGTTAACTTGCTTAATCGCCTGGAAAGCAAAGTCTCAGAGAAGCTGCCTGACGCAGACAGATTCTTTCCACCCCTCTGTTCAAACCAGATGAAGTCTTGGCTCACCAGACACTGGCCAGTCCCATAAGACCATGGTTGCTGCCAGACACCTGGCCTGGGCCATAATGACCTCTTTCTAGAAGCTGCCCCCCCTTTTAAAAATGAACAACTTGCATTTTTTTTCAGGGTCCCTAGTTTTAAAAAGATCCCCAGGCTCAGCTGGCTGGATTAGCAGGGCCATCCACACATTCATCAGCTTCATGAATCCATTCATTGCTCAACTATCTGCTGAGCAGTGACTGTGTACCAAGCACCGTTCTTAGCACTGAGAACATCCAGATGAGTAAAGCAGAGGCAACTTCCTGTCTTGGGGAACTGACGCTTTCATGCATGAATGAGATCATGAAGATGTTGGTCTCTAGACCTCTCCCTCCACCCCAACCAAGCTGAAACCCTCTCATTTCACACCAGCCCCCACGGCAACAGCAATCTTGGCCACATTTATTGTGCATTTACTACGTGCCAAGCACTATGCACATATTATCTGTTACACGTATTATCTCATGAATCTCTGCAACACCCTCTGAAGGTCATCCTCTCATAGCCCTGGTTTGTGGCTGAGGAAACCAAGGCACGTACAGAGTTGCACAAGCTGGTAAGTTGCAGAGCCTGTATTTGAATCTAGGACATCTGACTGCAGAATCACAGTGGTAGTCAGTAAGCCATTCCACCGTGCTCATTTAGGTTAAATTCCTTTTTGCAGCGAATCACTGGGTCTGCTTTCCCTTAACATTCCACAGCACCAGAAAAATCTCTAGTGCTGGCCTAAGGATGAGGTTCCAAGTAACTGGAAGCTGCAAATCACAGAAGCTTGAAAAGAGAGCATGTTCCTTGAGGCTGGTGTGTCACTCCATGGCCAGGCTCCTTGTCTCTGGTTGCTCAGCTGTGTGTGGCTCAAGTGCATCTGAAGAACACAGGTGTGCTGAGGTGTGGATTACGCACATCTTGGCCAAACACTGTTGAGGATCTCATCAATAAAATTAATGATTCCATTGGATTTTGTTGTGTCCATTGGTTCACCTGGAAGGGGCTCCCATAATCCTCGGCCATACATTTCACAACTTGACTCAATCTGGACTCCGGTCTCTCTAAGCACAGTGCATGTCAGCCTGGGCATTCCTTACCTCCCCCTTGAGTTGGATTTTGTGCTTCTTGTGTCCAGAAGCAAATAAATCATGAAGATAAGAAAGTTTAAATAACACTGCAATCCTTCTAAAGGCATGTGCTCATTTACTCCTGTTTTTTGTAATAGTCGCAAAGGCATGTATTTCAATTGCAAAAGAGTTTTTCCTCCACCTCCCCTCCATCTCACCTCCCCTTATGCAATGCAGCACTGAGTGGCTATGAGCAATTTGGGATCCGGCTAAGGAGAAGCTTAACTGGAGATACATTTAATTGGGAGTTAGTGGGATATCTTAGTGGGACATAATTCATAGTCACTTTGGGGTCATTGCTTGCACTCATGCTGTAGTAGCATCTTCTAGAAATACTTCTCCGACCCACTGGGCTGACTCATCAGATGAGGTGACCAAAAGGAGCAAGGTCAGAAGTGGTATCATATGATGAATCTGTCCTACAGTACCCACCCAGAAACATGCAGATAGTGGAGGAGGAAGAATCAAAAAAGGTAGTCTGGAAAATTCTTTCAACTATCAACACTAAAATATTAAGCATAACATGCAGTTTGCATGTCTTATAAAAAGTGAAGGATTTGTCAGAAATAAATGAATAATGCAGCATATAAAATTATAAATGTGTCATACTACTCTGCTCTTTAGTAAGAATCACACATATAGAATTTGTAAGAATTTCTGTACTCTGCATGGCACAACACTATGTTTCTAGAAGCACTGAGCATTTCTGTGTGTGAATTCATATGTCTAATGCATCACAACACATCAAGTTGTATCTTACCTTATCTGATGCATCTTGTCATGATGAAATTTGACAGTTCCAGAAGAAACGATACATACATCAGTGACGTAGTATGACCTGAAGAAATGAACAAATGAAGGACGTGGTGCTGTGAAAAGTCAAAGCGTTAGTTGCTCAGCTGTGTTCAACTCTTTGCCATCCTATGGTCTATAGTCCTCCAGGCTCCTCTGTCCATGGACTTCCTCAGGGAAGAATACTGGACCAGTGAACTCATATTAGAGATATCACACTGCTTCCTAGATTTAGTGACATTTAGGGCATTTTTCAACTTTCTCAAGTTTGTGATTTGTTGTCTTTTCTTTCCTTATTATAAATAAATACTCACTTTTCACATTTGATTTTCTATTTGTAATTCTGTATTCTTTTTCTTAAGATAAGTAAGTTCAACCCCACAAACCTGTATCCACTCCTCTCTGTCTCATGCATTTCCTGTTTTAATGGAATACATCCTCCAGCATTTGTCTGAGAAAAGGTGTGGGGGAGTTTGTTGTTTGGAGGTTTTATTGGTTTTCTTTCTGTGTTAGATGTTGAATGTCTACAAGTGCTCTTTTTCTACTTTATCACTTAATTGGTAGCTTGGATATAGAATTCTTTAGTTCAGTTCAGTCGCTCAGTCGTGTCCAATTCTTTGCGACCCCATGAATTGCAGCACGCCAGGCCTCCCTGTCCATCACCAACTCCCGGAGTTCACTCAAACTCACATCCATCGAATCAGTCATGCAATCCAGCCATCTCATCCTCTGTCGTCCCCTTCTCCTCCTGCCGTGAACCCCTCCCAGTATCAGAGTCTTTCCCAATGAGTCAGCTCTTCGCATGAGGTGGCCAAAGTATTGGAGTTTCAGCTTTAGCATCATTCCTTCCAAAGAATACCCAGGACTGATCTCCTTTAGAATGGACTGTTTGGATCTCCTTGCAGTCCAAGGGACTGTCAAGAGTCTTCTCCAACACCACAGTTTAAAAGCATCAATTCTTCGGTGCTCAGCTTTCTTCATAGTCCAACTCTTGCATCCATACATGACCACTGGAAAAACCACAGCCTTGACTAGATGGACCTTTGTTGGCAAAGTAATGTCTCTGCTTTTGAATATGCCATCTAAGTTGGTCATAACTTTCCTTCTAAGGAGTAAGTGTCTTTTAATTTCATGGCTGCAATCACTATCTGTAGTGATTTTGGAGCCCCCCAAAATAAAGTCTGACACTGTTTCCCCATCTATTTGCCGTGATGGGACCAGATGCCATGATCTTCATTTTGTGAATGTTGAGCTTTAGGCCAACTTTTTCACTCTCCTCCTTCACTTTCATCAAGAGGCTTTTTAGTTCCTCTTCACTTTCTGCCATAAGCGTGCTGTCATCTGCATATCTGAGGTTATTGATATTTCTCCCGGTATGCAGTATTTCTCTTTAATAGAATTCTTAGTTGGAAATTATTATACCTTCACAATTTTGAAGGTATTGCTTCATTGTCTTCCAGCTTCCAGTGCTACTGCTGGAAAATCTAAAGCTAGTTTGATTTTTGTTTCTTTGTATAAGACTCTGGAAATTATAAAATGTTCTCTTTGTTTATAGGCTCCTGAAATTTTGCTGTGATGTGCCTTGATGTGAGCTTGTTTTATCCATTGTGCTAGATACACCATGAGTTTTTAAATCTGGAAACTCATGTCATTCCAGACATGGGGAATTTCTTGAATTATATTTACTGATGATGATATCTCTGCTTAATCTGCTATCTCTATCTGCAAAACCCACTATCCACGTAAGATTCCCTGAACTAGACCTCTAATTTTCTTACCTTTCCTCTCCTATTTTTTATCTATCTTTTTGCTTTACTTTCTGGGAAATCTTTCAATTTTTATATTTATTTTTTAATATTTACTATCATTTAAAATTTTTTCTAAGAACTCTTGTAGGTCCCTGAATACTCATTTTTTTATTACTCCTTATCCCTACAGCATAAATACACTGTTGTTTGCTATTTTTCTAAAGAAGTTAGCAATTGTTTTATTCTCTCTCTTTTCTCCAAGTGCCTTTTTCTGTTTGGTTAGTTGGTTGATTTTGACTCTCTCATGTTAGCTGCTTTCCTCAGATGTCATGAACTTCTACTGTCTGGTCATATTTAAAAGTGAGAGATCAAAAAGTTTAACCGGTGGGGCTTATCAACTGTGAATGTCATGGGAAGAATCTGGTTAGCCTCTTGACGGGGATAAATGTCTATATCTTTAGGTCTTTCTCCTCAAGCTTGTCAGATTCACCAGAAGAAGACTCCTTCCATCTCTAGTATGAATTGAGACTACTGGAGTCAGGGCAAACTGGGGCCAGGCACCTAGGGAGCTAAGCATAAGGAATACATTTGTTCCTTTTATCTACCTATTTTCCAGAATGTTTCCTAAGCCTACAGCTATGCCTAGCACTCCTCAGTGCAGTTTCCTCAGTTGTAACCTCTTCAGACGGAGAAGGCAATGGCACCCCACTCCAGTACTCTTGCCTGCAAAATCCCATGGACAGAGGAGCCTGGTAGGCTGCGGTCCATGGGGTCGCTAAGAGTCGGACATGACTGAGTGACTTCACTTTGACTTTTCACTTTCATGCATTGGAGAAGGAAATGGCAACCCACTCCAGTGTTCTTGCCTGGAGAATCCCAGGGACGGGGGAGCCTGGTGGGCTGCCGTCTCTGGGGTCGCACAGAGTTGGACACGACTGAAGCGACTTAGCAGCAGCAGCAGCAGCAATCTCTTCAGAAAACAATGCTTCAGACTTCTGCTTAGGGGCAGTCGCCCAGCCAGGAGAAATGGAGGACAGTTTCCAGAGATCGAACTATAGTTTTTCAGCTTTCTCCCAGATTTCATTGTTTTAGCCCCTTCTTCACTCTCCCATTACACAATACCTGTGCTGCCAGTTCCTTAGTGGTGGTTTTTTGTTTGCTTGTTTCTTTTTGAGAACTCTATGGTATAAATCATGCTATTTCCCAACTTTCCCCTCTAGTGGCTTAGAGTTTCCACTTACCCATCTGCTTTCCAGTTTCTAACAGGCTGTTGTCTTCTGTCTGCTCCCCTCATCTTTGTAGGCTTACATCTTTTACCAAACGGAGGAAAAAAAAAAAGTCCCTGCTTTGTAGCTTTTGTACGGTTTCCAGAGGGGTCAAAAATGCTTAAAAGATGCTTGCTCCTTGGAAGAAAAGTTATGACCAACCTAGACAGCATATTAAAAAGCAGAGACATTACTTTGTCAACAAAGGTCCGTCTAGTCAAAGCTATGGTTTTTCCAGTGGTCATGTATGGATGTGAGAGTTGGACCACAAAGAAAACTGAGTGCCAAAGAATTGATGCTTTTGAACTGTGCTGGAGAGGATTCTTGAGAGTCCTTTGGACTGCAAGGAGATCCAACCAGTCCATCCTAAAGGAAATCAGTCCTGAATATTCATTGGAAGGACTGATGCTGAGGCTGAAGCTCCAATACTTTGGCCACCTGATGCGAAGAACTGACTCATTGGAAAAGACCCTGATGCTTGGAAATATTGAAGGTGGGAGGAGAAGGGGACGATAGAGGATGAGAAGGTTGGATGGCATCACCGACTCAATGGACATCAGTTTGAGCAAGCTCCAGGAGTTGGTGATAGTCAAGGAAGCCTGGTGTGCTGCAGTCCATGGGGTCACAAAGAATTGGACATGACTGAGCAACTGAACTGAACTGAACTGAACAGAGGGGTCAAAAGTAAATATTACAGTTTTAAAACTCATCTTTCAGTGTCATTTTTCTCTGGCAACAGACTGTAGCTGCCTGGATTTCTTTCAGTTCAGAAATAACTTTTAAAAATGGACTCCTCCATTCAGGCAAGTTTGTAAAGAGAAGATATTTCCAAAACTTGGCAAAGCTTTGCTTACATTCTTCCATGAACCAAGCCATTACCTCAAGACATCTTGATTTCAACTGCAGAGGTGGGTCGTCTTGCAAAGGATGCAGAAATGCCTCCTCATTTCCTTGACTCTTTCTCACTGTCGCCATTATCTGGAACTACTACCAATCCTTCACATCTGAGACTTAGTGACTCTTGTGTCATTTATGGAAAGTTCATTTAGGACTTCCCTGGTGGTCCAGCGGTTAAAAATCTGCCTGTCAATGTAGGCAACATGTATTCAGTCCCTGATCTGGGAGGATCCCACATGCCTCAGAGCAACTAAGTTGGTGTGCCACAGCTACTCAGCCCACACCCTAGAGCCCGTGAGTTACAACTACTGAGCCCACGTGCCACAACTGGAGAGTAGGCCCCTCTTGCCTCAAATAAAAAAAGTCGATGAGCAGCAAAACGAAGACCCACCGCAGCCAGTTTCACTCGTCCAGAGAGTCCAGTTAAGCAAACTTTGGAGAAATGAGATAGTAAAAAGATAACTTGTACCTTAGGCTTAAACTTACCACAAAATATTTCTAGTATTTTCAATTCAACTCATTGCCGCTCTATTATTATTATCAATATTATTATCATCATCATCACCATCATCATATATAGGAAACAATGGAGTTAGGGATGCTAGGAAAAGATGCTGGGGTATATACGCCTGCTTACAATTAGGAAAACAGACAAAATCTGCTTTACTCTCCTGTCAGCATAAACATATTTGAAAGATGTTTAGATTTTCTGGTAATTTTTTTCTCTTGATGAGTCTGCCTTCAATTTCTTGGGGAGAACCAAAAGCCTCCCTACTTTTCTCATCGTCTTCCTTCCTTCTAGGACTCAGCTTCCTCATCTATCTTTCAAGTAACTGGAAGGTAAACTGATGTTCCCTCAGCTCACAGTCCATAGGTGGAGGAGGGGCGGGGCAGTCATGTCCACAGCTCGGACAGCCCCGCATCCCTCAGGAACTGCAGGCTCCCTGTAGACAGAGGCTGCTTTATTCTCATCACTGAAGACACACAGAAGGAAGGGGATCACTCTCCTAAGAGATGGTTTCTTACCCCTGTTCCTGATAAGAGTAGGATCAGCCTGGAGAAGCTCAGTTCCCCAAGAATTAAAAAAAAAGTGGGAACTGGACACAGACCAATGCTCTTGCATGTACTCTGCTTCCAGGTTATTCTGGGTGACCCTGGCCAAGTTGCTAGCTGCCCACTGCCACAGGCAGACCCACAGGGGCCTTTGGAGTCATTCTGATAGAACCCTGGTATTTTAGCTGAGAGTCCCTGAACCATCCACTGTTTCTCCTTGTGACACTGAGACCCTGGACTTGGTGTGGCCTGCAGAGCGGGAAGGAGAATCCACAGGACCTCAGAAACCAGAGAAAGGCAGCTGGGAGGAGAGAAAGAGGCCCAGGGTCATTCATTAACAGCCCAATGATTGTAGTAAATGCCTCAGGCCAGTGCCATACATACTATTCAGAATTCAAGGAAGGGGCCCCCGTGGACCTGTTCAGGTTTCTCCTCATGGCCCTCTCCAGCCTCCTGTATTCACTCATTTCATTCACTCTTCAGAAATGAAACAAAGCAACTCCGGTTGTGCAAACCCCTTCCAGGGGTATCAAATCCTGCCTCTGCAAGTTACTAACTGGCCTGGGGACCTTCGGAAGGTTGCGTAACTGGGTGTCTGTTTCATCTGTTCTGCGAAGGGTTACTGTGAGCATTAGAAGCACTGTCCGTGAAGTGCCTGGAGTTGGCTGCGGGCTCATCATTCTGAAAAGAGTACCAGTAGCATCGGTGTTAAAAGTCCAAAGCCTGCAGCCCAAATCTGGAAGCAGAGGCGGAACCACGGCTTGGGTGTTCCACAGACTTGATTTCCCGGGAAAAAGGGCTGCACAGTGGCCTCCTTTCAGTGTCTCCCAGACAGTGAAAGGAAGGCAAGTGTCTTCCCCAAGCGCGACTCTGGCCCCTGTAGAGAAAGTCGTGAGAGGGACGGCGGCTAGACCCCAGGAAGGTGGCTACCGGCCACAGTGCTCCAGGCGAGAGGCGGGAGTGGAGGCAGGAAGGGGAGGCGGACAGGGAGGAGGGGACTGAGCCGGCCAGCTCGTGCTCCCGCGGCGCTGGGCGGAGCCAGGGGGAGTCCGCCCCGCGCGCAGGTGAGCGAGCCGGGGTGGAGCGCAGCGCCTCGGCTGCCAGGCTCGGGGGCCCGCGGCCGCCACTCTGCACCACGGGCCACAGTCGCTTTCCCCGCCGAGGCCCAGGCGCCCCGGAGCCATGGCCAGCCTCAGCCGCGGGGTCACGCTCGCACTGCTGGGGATCTTACTGCTGGGCGCCGCGCGCCTGCCCCGCGGAGTGGGTGAGTGCGGCGCTGAAGGGGCTGAGGGTCGCGACCGCCCGCCAGCCGGCGCCTGGTGGAGAGGGGCGCGGGTTGCCGAGGGTGCGGGAGGGGGCGGCGCGGTCCGGGGGGTCCCCGGGACTGCCCGGCGCCGCAGGCGGGTGGGCGCGGTGGCCGTGCCCTCTGGATTCCGCGCCACCTCGCCCAGGACGCAGGCCTTGCTTGGCACGCGGGGAGCCCCGCGGTCGGGCGCCCGATTCGGGCGCCGAGAGGGAAGGAGGGAAGGGCGCGCGGAAGCCGGGCCCGGGGACCTCGCTGAGGCGGCGCGCCGCGCGCTCGGGCGCTCCACCTGGATAGTTGGTGGCGCCGGACGGGCGGTGAGGAGGGAAACTTCCCTCTCGGGTGCTCCCTCTCACCTCAGCGCCCGGCCAGAGACGGGGGCGAGGAAACCGTGGTTTAGCGTCACCACAGCCTCGCTTTCGCCTCACCTTTCCCCAGTCCGCCCGCTCTTTTCTCGCTGTCCCGAAGTTCGGGAACACGAATTCCACAGGGAAAGCGCTCCTGCGCCGCGGAGGCAGGGCCGCCCCGGGCCCTCGCACCTGCGGGCCGTGGACCCTGACGGCGGAAGGGGGTCGGCGGGGGGGAGGGTCCGGAGCTGTGCGGGAATCCGGGGTTCCGGTGGGGGCGGGGCGGGGGCGCGCGGGGCGCCCCGATCCCGGCTGCCCGCCGGGAGGTGCCTGCGGGCCCTGGAAGTATTAAAGGCGCGAATAACCTGGTCTCCTCACGTAAGGACTTGATTTGAAGCCTTCCCTGAGACTACGACAGGTTTTGTGTGGTGTTTTTTTTTTCCCCCTTTGGAAAGAACTTTGGTTGTTCTTTGGTTGTTACCCTTTGCTGCATCTAAGGGGACGTTTGTGTTTGGCAGGCAGACAAATTAGAGGAAATTAAAAAAGAATGAAACTAAGCGGATGAGTTGAACTTGGGCGTTCCGGCAACTGCCATCATGACAAATCCGAGACGGGAAAGCTTCCTGGTTCTTTTCCTCAGCGGTGTCAGGCGACATACTACTGCACAGTACATGGGATATTGAACATACTGTGGGTGTGTTTATTGTATTTATTGTAAGTTAGGACTGAGTTTTCAAGATTTCCGTTGGAAAAAGTCTGCTTAAGAATAAAGAGTAACAGCAAATGAAGAGGTGTAAATGTGTGTATGAGAAAAAAAGTGTGCCCACCAGACTTGGGAGCCGTCTCGAAACTCGGGAAATTGTCTGAGATGTTTCTGGTTGTGTGTGATAACAGTTGAGAACTCCAGTAAGAATATGATGTAAATCAAGGCATCAGTACGTTACTGATCACAGTGACAGACTGTCCTGAACTGGCTTCTGTTACGTATCTGATTCCTACTTGTGGCCTGGGGAGGCTGCCATTTTGGTCTCCAGTGGAGCCTGTTCTTTCCAGGAAGTTATTAACTGTTGGAGCAGTGTCTCACCGTTCATTGTCTAGATACAAGGAAGCCCGGGAACTTGCCCCTTTCGCTTTCTTAAATCCCTTATGTGTTCTTAGGAACAAGACCTGTGAGGCCACATCACTGGGCTGAACTAATGGTTGTGCCTTTTTGGTTGAAGCAGGCAGAGTACGTTTGCTTTGCCCAGAAGTTTCTAGAGTCTGTCCTGAAAAGACGGAGAAAACCAGAGAGCCTGGCATAGTGGATTTATTTTATAAATCCCTGAACTGTCTTAATACTCCTGTGAATGAAAATGAAGTTGGTGTCACTGCACAGATGGAAATGTAAAGGAAAGTTGACATCGCCATGGGGTGTGTTTGTTTGAGTTCGGTATTCTCACAAGTTCCCCCACTTCTAAGAATGAAGGACTGATTAAGTTAAAATAATCCTGTTAAAACCTCAACTTAGTGGCTTTCCAAGAACCACTCAGGTACCAGAGTCTGGGTCGGTGACCCCATTCTCGCTACCATTGTTTCTTGCCAAAAGTATGAGTAGACATCAGATGATGTGTTCGCTTACCCTGGGTGAGTGTGTAAGTTCCTCGTTCTTCAGATTCAAATGAGGAGCTGGTGCCTGTTGTCTGGAATGTGTAACTGGCAGAACTGCTGGGTCCTCCCCCCAGTCTCCCCAACTCCCACACAGATTTGTGTGAGACAGTCAGAGACACAGCTGCTCTGCTGGTTGTGCGATGCGCCCGGGTGCTCACCTCAGCCTCAGGGTTCACCTCAGATGCCGGCATTTTGTCCGTGATGACTGGACTGTGCTCCGCCTCAACATTCTTCTAGGGGTTCTCCCAAGCTATCAATGAGGGGAAAGGAAGTTGAAATTATTTACATATTTTAAGTACTATATATATTGTTGTTATTGTTTAGTTGCTAAGTTGCATCCAACTCTTGGCAACTCCATGGACTGTAATAGCCCACCAGGCTCCTCTGTCCATGGGATTTTCCAAGTAAGAATACTGGAGTGGGTTGCCATTTGCTTCTTTAGGGGATCTTCCCACCCCAGGGCTCGAACCCGTGTCTCCTGCTTGGCAGGCAGATTCTTATACCCCATGCCTCAGCTTTGATTTTGCTCAGTGGGGCTGTCTTTGGTTTGGATGGAGGAGAAGCAGAGTTTGCTGGTCAGAAGGACCCATGATTGAGGTCAAGATGGGTGGAATGCTAGGGGCTGATACAGTGCTAAGGCTCTCCACCTGGGCGATTAAGAAAAGTTCACACCCTTTCATTATCATTCTAAATTATAAAAATTATTCCACAATCAAATTATTTCAAACCTCTTCCTACCACCTTGTAATTAACCCATCACTTTCTCCGGGGCAGCTGGCAGTATTCCAGAGAAACAGGCAAGGAGAGCCAAGTTCCCTCCCTCACCTCTTTGTAACCTTGGGTTTGTATTCAGTACATCAGTGTTGTTTTTCTTTTTTAAATTACTAAGTGCTACTTGTAGTAGCTAACACACATTGAGCTTCTACTCTGTGCTGGTCATTCTTCTAAGTATCTTATGTATAAGCATCTCCCACTTAAAATCAGTAATTCATCCCTAAAAACCAGACATTCTACGTGAAAACAGTAACTGATGCCCTCTGTCTCATTATTTCTTGTGGGACAAACTGTAACAACCCATTGCACAAAACCCAAACGCCCAACAGTTTCTGAAAGCATAATGAAACACTGGGAGATACCAATATATAATTAACAGCCAATTCTATTAACTGTAAAACATGTAAGACATCCTTTCCAAATTGCAAGACATCTATGTGGCTCTTTGTAGACAGTTACTTTGTGTGTAATAACTTCTTGCACCCCCATTTGTTGGCACTCAGAGCATCTCCACTAGATCCTGACCTTCTGCCTCTGTGTACAACATATATTTTGTTTAAAGTGTTGTGTTTCGAGATGTAAATATACATGTTTCCTAAATAGACATTGGCCAAAAATAACTGTGATGGATGACACAGTGTTTGAGTAATAAAAGCTCAGCTGTTTCCTCTTGAGAAAATGTAAATCAAGAGTCACTTAGCTCTCCGTCCTCAAGCATGTACTCCTATAACCCTGGGAATAGAGGAGCTCAGAGAGGTGAAGTAACTTGCCCAGGGTTATCCAGCAGGTATGTAGTGATGCTGAGATGCTACATCACCAGGGCACCATGCCCCCTGTGTGCAGTGGGACTCCTCAAGACAGCATTTGCTGGTTATCTTAGAGACTGTCTGCACGCCAGACATTTTTTTTAAAATGTACATATTTCTTTATTTGGCTGTGCTTGGTCTTAGTTACAACATGTAGGATCTAGTTCCCTAACCAGGGTTTGAACTGGGGTCTCCTGCATATGGAGCATGGCGTCTTAGCCAATGGATCACCAGGGAAGTCCCTCTTTCATTTTTTAAAAATCAGCACTTACTGAGTGCTGTGTTCATATCAGTTCTAGAAATGTGTATGTGGTATTTTTTTATTGAGATCACATTTGTTTATAGCATATAAATTTCATGTATACAGTTTTGTATTTCAACTTCTTTATATCCTATAGCATGTAAAAGTCACTCGGTCATGTCTGACTGTTTGCGACCCCATGGACTATACAGTCCATGGAATTCTCCAGGCCAGAATAGTAGAGTGGGTGGCCTTTCCCTTCTCCAGGGGATCTTCCCAACCCAGGGACTGAACCCAGGTCTCATGCGTTGCAGGCAGATTCTTTACCAGCTGAGTCACCAGGGAAGCCCACGCTACAGCATGCTCACCACTAAAAATTTATTTTCCATCCCTCCTTGTAAAATCGACCCCCTTTTCCACATTTGTGTCCCCATCCCCCATCCCTTCCTCTCTGCTAACCACTACTCTGTTCTTTGAATGTATGTTTTTGTTGGATTTGTTCATTTTGTTTTTTTGTTTGTTTTTTATATTCCATATATGCATGAAATCATAGAGTATTTGTCTTCCTCCGTCTGACTTATTTCACTTGGCATAATATCCTCAAGATCCATCCATGTTATCACAAATGGCAAAATGTTTCATCTTTTTTATGGCTGAGTAGTATTCCTGCTGTGTGTGTGTGTGTGTGTGTGTGTGTGTGTTTCTGTCTGTCTGTCTGTCTCACATCTTCTTTATCCATTCATCCATGGATGGGCCCTTGCGTTGTTTCTGTATCTTAGCTGTTGTTAATAATGCTGCTGTAAACATTTGGGTACATGTGTCGAATTAGTGTGTTTGTATTCTGTGGATAAATACCCAGAAGTGGAATAGCTGGATCATATGGTAATGTGTATTACTGTTAATATTTAAATAATTTAAAAGCTGTGCTTAGAAAAATAATTGTCTGTTCATGGTAACATAATTTCAAATAGCACAAAATGGTCTGTGGGAGGAAAGAAGTATGTCTTCTACGTCTGACCCCAGGCCTCCTCCCAGAGGCAGTTATGATTTCTTATGCATTGTTCCTGAGCATGTACAAGTTAACAAATGTATATACCACCCTTCTTAACACAAAGAGGAGCATAAATACAGTATATAGTGGAGGATATATCCCATATGTTTCCTGATTTTTTTCACTGAGCAATCCATCTTAGTGCTCCCTATATACCAAAATATACAGAGCTATCACATGCTTTCTGAGAGCTGTACAGAGGTCCTCATCATGGGAATTTAATCAGCAGCTTATAATGGATTGTTCCCAATCTTTTGTCACTATACACTGAGCCTCAGGGACCATCTTTGCAGTTGATTTGGTTGGATATATGGACAAGTTTATCTGTGGTTGAAATTCCTGGATGAGGAGCTACTGGGGTTTGTACAGAAAGTGAAAATCTCTCAGTCATGTCCAACTCTTTGCAACCCCATGGACTATAGTCCATGGAATTCTCCAGGCCGGAATACTGGTTTGGGTAGCCATTCCCTTCTCCAGGGTGTCTTCCCAACCCAGGGATCAAACCCAGGTCTCCCAGATTGCAGGCAGATTCTTTACCAGCTGAGCCACCAGGGAAGCCCAAGAATACTGGAGTGGGTAGCCTATCCCTTCTCCAGGGAATCTTCCTGACCCAGGAATCGAACCGGGGTCTCCTGCATTGCAGGCGGATTCTTCACCAGCGTATCCAGAAAATGTCAGAGCAAATGGAAGAAAGTGAGTAACAGTGGAATAAGTTAATAAGTGGTGTTGCCGTCTGTGAATCTGGGCAGTTTAGTTTCAGAATACAAGCTCTTAACTGCCCCCAGGCTGCAATTTATTCCTTGCTTTATTCTTTCCAGTTGAAACTAATATAAACTTTAGACAAGGGAAATATTTTGAATCTCCTTTCAACTACTCACTTCAGGTCATGTGATCAGAATGCCATGAGCGCTGTGTATCAGGAAGGCTGAAGATGCGCCTGGGCCCTGGCAGCTCTCAGGTGAAGCGTTTGTACTGAGGGCTGCTGGATCCTTGGTGACCTTTTACCTGATGAGTCTAATAGTTAAGGTGTGACGCACTCCAGCCGCTGTAACACAAACCCAAATGTGTCTAATGGCTCAAACACAATAGATGTTTATTTCCTGCTCATAGTAGGCCGTAAACACCAGTCTGCTCTCTACATCTGCATCTCCATTTCTTCTCTGGAAACAGGTTCATCAGTACTATTTTTCTAGATTCTGTGTATAGGCATTAATATATGGTATTTGTTTTTCTCTTTCTGACTTACTTCACTCTGTGACATATATACATTATCATGTCTAAAATAGATATGGGAAGCTGCTGTATAACATAGCGAGCCCAGCCTGGGTCTCTGTAATGACCTACAGGGTGGGATGGGCAGGGCAGGGAGGCCCAAGAGGGAGGAGATATAGTTATAATTATGACTGATTCACGTTGATGTATGGCAAAGACCACCACAGCATTTTAAAGCAGTTATCCTCCAATAAAAAAATCACATAAATCAAAAGGCCCTAAATGGGATCTCCTCTGAGCAGTGATATGGGGACCCAGGCTTCTGCTTTAACTCTACCGTCTTCAGGAAGTATGGCCTCTGTGTCCATCCATATCAAACCTATGGTCATGACGAGGACTTTGATACTGTCCTGCATGTTCTCCCCTGTGACCCACCTGGCTTCACAGTATCCCAGCCTGCCCAGAATGCAGTAGAAAATCAGAATTTGTTTTACTGACTTGCACTTCACACAAACATTTGTAAACCTTAAAGTTGTTTCTTCAGATACTGTGCTTAAAAAATATCTGCACTCTTCACTTCTCTCCTGAGTATAGCCCAAGCCAAGGGCACCACTGAAAGCCTTGTTGGTCTGACTTTGCCAGGGAGGGGCTGTCCTCTTGAACAGGCCGCCTGTTCTGCGAGAGAGAAATACAATATTCTTTGTGAGTTTCTTCAGTGGCTCGGTGATAAAGAATTCACCTGCAGTTCAGGAGATGCAGGTTCAATCCCTGGTCGAGAAGATCCCTTGGAGAAGGAAATGGCAACCCACTCCAGTATGCCTGAAAAATCCCATGGAAAGGAGAGCCTGGGGAGCTACAGTCCAAAGGATCGCAAAAAGTCAGACCTGACTGAGCGACCGAGCACAATATTCTCTGAGGCCATTAACCACCTCCCCTGAGAGTCCGAACATCTTTAAATAATATTTAATATTTGGAAAATATTTTGGAAATATTTTGAAAAAAATTACAACTCTTCCATGAGCACAAATGGGAAGCTTTCTTTGTTTTTAATGAAGTGTAAATATTCCCTACTCTCAATGATAGAAAATCAAAGCCTTCTGGGGGAAATGTGCCATTTCTGCAACGACGAATGGGTGCCAACCTGCTGCCTTCGGCTGGGACAATGAAAGACAATCTCCAGGATTAAATTCATCAACTGCCCAAGTCCAAAAATCACATGGAGTTCAAGTCAAGCTGTTGTTTTTGTTTTGAGGTCTGCCCTCTTGGCCACATTCAGTATCACACAATGCTTGGAGCCATGAGGGCGACTTCTCAGTACTTGACAATGTGTGGTCCAGCCGGAGCTGGCCTAGGACGGTGTATGTCCAGGCATGTGCCAGATTCCTTCAAGCAGATGCTTTGTCTTCCATCACTGAGCTGGTCATGGGGACATCGAGCCATTTCCAACAAGGATATATGGCAAAAACATTTTTTAACCTGAAGACAACTCACAAGCATTTGTGAGAGGTCTCAGGACATCGGGCTTCTCTCACGGCTCAGACGGTAAAGGATCCGCCTGCAATGAGGAAGACCTGGGTTCAATCCCTGGAGGGATACCTGGGTTCAATCCCTGGGTTGGCAAGGTTGCCTGGAGGAGAGCGTGGCAACCCCCTCCAGTATTCTTGCCTGGAGAATCCCAAGGACAGAGGAGCCTGGTGGGCTACAGTCCATGGGGTCGCAAAGAAACATCACGGAGGATGCAGAGGCAGTGGGATGAAGCCCCTGCATGTGATGGGCTTAGGGCATCTCCTGGACCCAGACAGACGCTTGACTCTGTTGCAGGGTGGCACTCCGGCCACGGCAGGGAAGCGACGAGCCAGCAGCACAGAGGGTGAAGTTACCATGTGTTGCTGCCCCTGCTGGAAGTCTGCCCTATGCTGGAAGTCTGGGGCAGCAGGAGACACTGTCTCAGGAGAAGTCAGTCTGGGGCGATGGGTCATCTTCACCACCAACCGCCCGGCTGACAAGTCTCACTGGAGAGCAGGGCCTCGGAGCATCTTCCAGGCAGGGGCCCAGTGAAAACAACATCTGTAAATCACTCAGCACAGTGTCCGCCCTCGAACGGATTCCTCGCTTAAGAATTGATACTACTTTGATTATCTAAATTGAGCCCAAAAAGAACACTGAGATTTTTTTAGCAGCAGACCATCTGGACCAAACTGCCAGGCCATTGTCTGTGTAACCAAGTTGCTCTGGGGAGACGCTTTGGTTGTTTCAGCCTCTAACTACGCAGTGTGCTTCAGGCGGTATCGCAGTAGTCAGCTTTGGGCCCTTATGAGAACATCTGGGGAGGCTCCTGGATTAAAATCTGCAAGAAATCAGTGACGTAAGAACATGTTTTCCTTTTGTGTGTGTGTTTATTTTCATCATGTGTTTTTAACAATTTTTTTTTGCTTGCACCGGATCTTCATTGCTGCACGCGGGCTTTCTCTCGTTGCAGTGAGTGGGGGCTAATCTCCAGCTGGAGGTGCACGGGCCTCTCACTGCGGCGACTTCTCTTGTGGAGCGCAGGCTCTAGGTGTGTGGCTTCAGGAGCTGCAGCACACAGGCTCAGTGGTTGCGGCTGAGTTGCCCCACAGCATGTGGGATCTTCCCAGACCAGGGATCATACCTGTGTCCCCTGCATTGGCAAGCGGATTCCTAGCCACTGTGCCGCCAGGGGGTCCTAGAACATTTTTTTAAAAATAGTTTGCAAGTGAGCAGCTGCGCGCGTGCGTGCACACACACACACACACACACACACACATGCATACACATAAGCACACATATTTTCTTTTAACCAAGGAACTGACCAGACCGGTTTTATATAATGTAAACATCATACCCAGTTACACAAGAGAAGTGAAGAGAATGCCCCAGTGGGCTTCTGAAGTTTACACCCGTCCTTGTGAGCAGGTGTCAAAACTAAACCCAGACTGAGCTGCAGTGTGCCAGGCCATGAAACCACAGCCTGGTATTCCGTGGAACCTGGCAAGGCCGCCACCTTTCACCGCTGCTGAGAGGTGGAAGATTGCCCAACTGGTCTGAAGTCGCTGACAGTCTTATCAGGCACTTCAGCCGTAGGCTGTCAGGAGCAAGTTCTCAACTTATCTATCACGACAAGGAAGACGTTTTTCAAATAGTAAACCGTGCTCGGGTCGTCTTGCAGAAGCCCATGTCAACATGGTGCAGCCAAACCCTAGAAATAACGCCTTCCAGCCTCCCTGATCTCAGCCTCTGTGGGAATACA
Organism: Capra hircus; assembly: GCF_001704415.2. Taxonomy (NCBI): domain Eukaryota; kingdom Metazoa; phylum Chordata; class Mammalia; order Artiodactyla; family Bovidae; genus Capra; species Capra hircus. Next base: position 54,094,453 of record NC_030829.1, read on the forward strand.
ATTCAAGTTCCAGCCAGGAACCTGACACACCCAAGAAGGTGTGTCCAGCTGGCACCTGGAAACTCCAGATAAACATCTTCTGCTCCTTCCTCTGGTCACTGGAGACTAGAAACAACCCAAATATCCATCCTTAGAAGACTGATTACATTAATGATGGTGCATTTAAACAGGGGAATGCTGCACAGCCATTTAAAAGAATGGGATGTAGAGACATGGAGTGGACCACCCCCCTGCCCCCGACCAAGATATATTCTGGAGGGGAAAACACAGACTCAGAACTGCTGCTGCTAAGTCGCTTCAGTCGTGTCCAACTCTGTGCGACCCCAGAGACGGCACCCCACCGGGCTCCCCCATCCCTGGGATTCTCCAGGCAAGAATACTGGAGTGGGTTGCCATTTCCTTCTCCAAGACTCAGAACAATGAGGATGACATGCTACCTTTTGGCAAAATGAAATGAAATAAAACAGGGGTGCCTTATGCGTACATATTTCATTTTGTGCTTCAGTATCATTTATCTGAAAGTAAAATGTATTTTTCAGCTTTATTGAGATGTAATGTACATACCATAAAATTGACCTCTCAGCTGCACTCTTTGATGAGGCCTGTCAAGTGCGTGATACAATGTTTCAATCCCCCTGAGAAATTCCTCCAGACCCCTTTGCAGACAGTCCCTGCCCCTTGGCCCCTGGCAGCCATTTGTTTGCCTTCTATCAACACAATTTTGCCTTAAAAATAGTTTTAAATTTAAAAAGAATTTAGAGACTTCCCTGGTGGTCCATCAGTTAAGAGTCCGCCTTGCAATGTGGGGGACCCAGGTTCAATCTCTGACAGGGGTCTAAGATCCCACATGCCACAGGGCAACGGAGTCTACTTAGCCACAACTACAGAGCCTGTGCGCCACAGCTAGAGTCCACACGCCACAACAAAAGTTCCCGCATGATGCAACAAAGATTCTGTGTGCTGCTACGAAGCCCCAGCCAAATAAATAAGCAAAAATAAAAAGAGAAGGATTTAAAGCCAGGTAATGAATATCTCAATGATTCTGTCTTCGAAAGTCTGCAGACACTTCCTGCAAGAAGTTGGTCGTATGGAGGGGGTGGAGTAGAAGTATTAAACCACTAGGAATCAGGGAACTAATGACCAAAACTGATTACTCCACCCAGAGCAACTGTTTTTGAAGAGCGATTTGCTGCTTTTCCCACCTCCTCACCACTTTTAAGTTCTAGCATTGAGCAGAACTAGAGAATTTGATTTTTTGCCTACAATGTCTTTAAAAGACCCGGCCTAGTCCTAGGTCATTTGGTAACAGATTCCATTGATTCCACAGATGTTGGAGGCCCATTGTACTGGATACTCAGAGGTAGAAAATCCTAATCCCTTGCTCTCTGGGGGCTCACCTTCCAGAAGGGATTCACACATGTAAACCAGGAGCTACAACAGGTGGCCTGGGGGCCTTGGCCAGTTCTGCTTGATGTGTTTTGGAAAAAGCTGAATTATAAGGTGCTTAGTAGAGCGTGTCCCCTCCGACTGAACAAAAAGCCTCCCTACTATGCTGGCTTTTCTCATTTACATTGTCTGCTAGGGCCCTGAAAGCATTTGAGTTTGAGGCTCAGTGTGATAAGTACAGCAAAAGATGTACTTGTGGCGAACCTTCTTCAGGAGCGAAGGGAGGAGGAGGAGGCAGGTGCTCTGATGCCTGAGGCCTGCGGACGCCACAGCAAAACCCTAAGACAGGCCCTGGAGCAGAAGTATGGTACTGTCATTCGCCAGCAGTAATCCCCAGTGTTGTCTTGATATTTTAAAAGTGTTCTCTCACGACCTCTGAAAAGACAGTTTAGTAAGTGATCCTCTAACTGAATGTCATGAAGAATAATCCTTCAGTATATGACTTCTGATTGGAGACCAGCTACAGGGGCAAGGCAGAATGTAGTTTGAATGATGATTAAAGGCCTCATTTCTGTGGGACTTCCTCACTGAGTCTTGTTCCCATCGTCTTCTTCCTTTCTTGGCAATAGCACTTAGCAGCACGACCAACTCCGCTGTGAAGAAAGAATACGGGTCATGAAGGGGAAAGTGCTCTGAACCATAGCCTCTCCCCCTTCCAGGAATAACCATCTGCTCGTTCTTCCACCTGCCAGCCTATGTGCTTGGGATCCAGGCTCCTCGAAACCCCCATCTTGGCACTCTGGGTCCCTCCCCTCAGTTTTTTACCTCCCTGAGTGGACGGCACAATTACCTTAAGATGATTAGCTAGACCCACCCCACAGTCCAGGTGCAACGCGGCCCCCCTAGTTGGTGTGACACCCTCCATAATGACTATCCTAGTTGATACCATCTCATCCACGATGGCTGAACCCCTAACAAGTCCATTCTTGCTGATTTGACACCTCCCGTATCAACACCTTTCATAACAGCCATCCTCGCGGACAAACACCTTCCGTAATGATTGTCCTCGTTGACATAGGACCTTCCATAATGGCACTCCCCATCCCAGGGGCTGTCCTGGCCCCTCTCGATGAGGAAAGCTTGTGTCCGTCTGGCCCCAAAGAGTTCCTGGAGTGTGTAGCCTTCCTCTGCTGACCTGCTTTACCTTGGGCTCCCTGGTTTGCCACAGGAGGCAACTGTGTTGACCTGACCCATGTTCATTTGAGGGAGCTTTGTTCAAAGACTTATTCTCCAAGTCAGGCTATGTGGGTGGATCTTCCCTCCCTCTCCCCTTGCCTTTAAGACTGCTGGAAACGGTAGTAACTACAGTAACCGTGGTGATCATTTCATGATGTATATAAGTCAAATCATTATGCTGTACACCTTAAACTCACACAGTGCTGTTTGTCAATGATATCTCAATAAAACTCGAAGGGAAAAAAATTTACTAAAAAAATCGCTGGAAACAGCAACAACAAAAAGTACTAACCCCCCAGTCCCTAAAACAAGAGGTTTAGACAAAAGGATGTTTTCCAAGTTGGCTGCAGCCCTGGCCCCTGGAATATGATACACCCACGCTCCCCCCAGTCCTGTCCCGCAGCTGATCAAGAGGTTGTGTCTCTGCAGTTAAGAAACAGATAGACCTGGTGTGTGTGGATTCTTGTTTAACCATCTTCCTGCTAGCTTTTTATCAGAGCAACTAAAACAACTGGTCTCTGATGGCAAAGGTGAGACCACTGGCAAAGGGCTCCAGGGAACATGAAAGAAATGGGATTTCAGTAACTTCTGAACTTCTGCATGGCAGGGCAGGGAAAGGCCCCTCTTCCTGCTGGCATCCCTGAGCACACACACAGATGGGTTTGTGTTCTGTTTTTTTGGCGACACCACGCATCATTTGGGAACCCCCCACGGGAGATTGAACACTCACCCCCTGCAGGGGAAGACTCTTAACCACTGGACCACTAGGAAAGTCCCCAGGTGGTTTTGTTTTTTTTTTTTAACTGTGCTCCTTTGATTCTTCCCCATCTGTCCTTGTGATCCTCAGTGATTTTTAAGGTCGTCGTGACTAACACCTCAAGGTCTGACAAAATGATTATTTTTAATATTTCATAAGATGTTAACGTGATTTACACTGGCCCTGTGGCACTTTAGCATATCATCGTGAATTATGTACAGCGGTCATAAACTCAGTATGTTTGTTTAATTCCGCAACTACCGAGTGCAAAGTCTCTTACTATGCAGCTTTCTCTCCCTGTGTAAACTCTTTGAAATCATCTTTCCACTCTGTACAGTTCCATTCAGTCTGGAGTTAAATGTTAAAGCTCAGGTCTTAGGGTGGCAAGAAGCCTTAAAATGGCCACGGTCTCAGAGGGGTCTACACATAGATGTGTTTGTTTACTCCAGACTGTGGTCCAAACACTTTCCTGGTGGCTCAGTGGTAAAGAATCCGCGGTAAAGAACCCAGGAGACCTGGGCTTTGATCCCTGGGTCAAGAAGATTGCCTGGAGAAGGGCGTGGCAACCCGCTCCAGTATCCTTACCTGGAGAATCCCATGGACAGAGCAGCCTGGTGGGCTGCAGTCCATGAGGTCACAGAGTCAGACAAGATGGAGCATGTACGATATCCAGACAGAGCTCACTGCCTAGTTATGTGTCTCTAAGATACATCTTCGATACAGTGTGTGTCTTTGATTATAAGAGGGAAAGACACAACAGAAGGATTTAGATGGCCCCCTGCAAACCCATCTCCACTTAAATAATTCAAAGCACAAGCTGTGGAAACAGCCTATCGTTAGTATCTGCATTGGAGGATCATCTACCTTAGAAAATGTACATGCATCACTGCATATAAACTTCTCTCCTAAGGAATTCAGGATTTAAGAGGAGGACATGAATGCGTGGACACAACGGTCCTCTGTTTTGCTAAACAATTCAACAAGTCGGATTGACTGAGAATGCACAAGGTTCCTTTTAACATTGCTCTTTGAAGTTTGTTTTATTGTCTCCATGATTGTTCTAAGAGATATGAAAATAGTAAACTAGTTTTTAATGGGAACTGTGGGTCTCTTTCACTGAGCAGGTGGGAACATGATGTCCTTTGAGCTCTGAAGTCTGTGGATGTGACTCCACAGGCTGGGCCCAGCCTTGGGCATCTCTGTATGCCAGCACCTCGCCTGGACCGAGCTCACCATTCCCTGGAGGCACATGGCCACAGTCAGCCTTCTTACAATGGCAGCACCGCCCTTCCAGTCCCAGATGCTTTGGGATCTGTGGGCCCCGGTGCAGATGTGGCTAAGTCTAAGAACTACACCACCCACGACCAGTCCTGAAAAGGGCACGGAAATGGCATCAAGCAACCCCGATCACAATGATATGAATCTCTTAAGGGGGTGGACCCCAGCTTCCTGAGTAACGTGCACTTGGCCAAGAAGCACGGAAGAAGGGCCTGAAGAAGATGCTGGCCCACAGTGCCGAGGCCAGGAGTGCATGTGCTGAGTCTGCGGAGGCTCTCACGGAGTCCAAGGAGGTCAAGTCCAAGATCCCAAAGGGGCTGCTGCACACTTAGTCAGCCTGCCTGCATTGTTCACCCCTGGCCCAGGAAACATGCTAGTGCCCACATTGCCAAGAGTCTCAGGCTCTGCCGGCCAAAGTCCCGGGCCAAGGCTCACACCAACGCCCAGTCACTGGCAGCTGCGGCTCGTACTCTGGTTCCCAAAGGTGCCCAGACACCTACAAAGGCTCCAGAGTAGAGGCCTGGAGAAGGAAATGGCAACCCGCTCCAGTATGCTTGCCCAGAGAATCCCATGGACAGAGGAGCCTGGTGGGCCACAGCCCATGGGGTCCCAAAGAGTCGGGCGCGACTACAGCGACATAGCATAGCACAGAGGCCAGTGTGAGGACAGGAGGGCGGGCGTGACCCTCCTGCTCTGCTGTCTGCATGGGGCTGGTGTCCTCCTCTGCTGTTTGTTCAAATGAACCCAAGGCAGGATCTGTCAAAAAACAAAACAGCCGCAGCACCAGTTGTCTTTGGGCCTTCCGCGTCTCTTGTACGCGCCCTGGCCCTCCTTCTGTGGCTTCTTCATTGCCCTGACCCCTGCCCCCGCCCCACCCAGGGCAGGTCTGGGTCCCAGCTCTACCCTGGTGTGAGGTTATACTTGGTCACCCCCAGGCCCTTTGTTTATAACTGTGGTCAATGTCCAGTCCTTCCTGGTGTGTTGACTGATGATTGCAGTGTTTAGTGTATGGATTTAAAGTGTGGCTCTGTTCTTTAAGGAGTCTGGGAAGCTCCTGTGCTGGCATTGAAACCGAGTGTGTCGTTTCCAGGAGCTCCAGAGAGCTCAGGTTCCATAGTCCTTTATGTCTCATCGCAGAGAAGAATTCGGGGAGAGCGAAGTGATAGATGAGTGAAAGTGTTAGGCGCTCAGTCGTGTCTGATTCTGTGCGACTACGGACTGTAACCCTCCTTCTCCAGGAGATCTTCCCAACCCAGGGATCAAACCCCGGTCTCTTGCCTTGTAGGCAGATTCTTGACCATCTGAGCCACCAGAGAGGCACCAAAAGTGATAGATAAGAAGTGATTTGTTAGAACAGGATGTGAGGTTTACAAGGGGGATGGGCGAGAAATGCCGTGCCCTGAGAACTTACTGGGCTACAGTTTTTAATAATCAAAGGAAAAGTGGGGAGGGGGAAAAGAACTTCTTTTTCTTTCTTGAGTAGACGTTATGCTTCCATCATCAGCTCCTCCTGCAAGTTGAGCAGGGGAGTTTTCTTGTCCCTGCATGGTCAAGCTAGGTCCACAGATTGTTTTTGTGTGTCTGTGCAGAGAGCGTGTCCTAACTTACTGAGCTCACTGGGCAGGATGTGGGGATCCATGGCGCCACTGTTTCATTGTTTGGGGGCACGTCTTATGCTTCTGCTGTATGGTTCTGCTGCCAAGCAAGCCTGCTTGGTTTTGTGGTTAAGCAAACCAACTCTCTTGAGTCATCATTAACTCACAGGGGTCTCCATATTTTTCCTACTTATAATCCCCTAGTGGGAGTAACTATTTAATGACCTGTTTTGTCCCTTCACTCTATCCCTGTCAGAATGGCTGGCGAGTTCTTCAGTTGCTTTTGGGGGCTGAAATGAGGCCCGGTCCTATGGCCTGCCGTCTCTCCAGACTTCCAACAATAGCCCGAAGCATCCCTCAACCCCGGCCCGACCACCACCCGTGTGCTCAGCCACTCATTTGTGTCTGACTCTGCGACCCTGATGGACTGTAGCCCGTCAGGCTCCTCTGTCCATGGGATTTTTCAGGCAAGAATACTGGCGTGTGTTGCCATTGCCTTCTCCAGGGGATCTTCCCAACCCAGGGATCGAACCCATATCTCCTTGCGTTACAGGCAGATTCTTTACTGCTGAGCCACCTGGGAGGACCCACTCAGCTTCTTTGTGGGGATGCTGTATGTGTGGGCACTTTTTTACTCCCAAGAAAGAGAAAGAGAAAAGATTTGCCCTGTACTGTAAGAGGCTGGTTTTCCCACACCAACCCAGGGAATAAGGTGGGTGGAGTGGCCAGGGGGACAGGGTTGGGATGGGGGGTGGTGTGCCTTCTCAATCAGGCCCCGCCTGGTTTCCGAACCAGCGGACGAGGGAGCAGCTTGACAGCTCCTATACCTGGAAGGACAGGTGGGAGTCTCCTACCAGGAGAAGGTATTTCCTCCCCAGCTAACCAGAGGTCTGGGTTGAGATTTAAAGGCCAAGTAGAGAGGAAGGAGATTCAGTAGAGGGGGGTTGGGGAATTCTCCTTAAACACAGGTATGATTTCGCGCATGAGTCCCACTAACAGTGGCCTTCAGAAGTGAGCCTCTCCAGCCTGGGTTTCTAGAGATGCTTCTCTTCCAAGACCTGGCACTAGCCCTGTACACCCAGTGCTTCGTTCCAGAATGATGGCTGCTTTTTGTCTGCCACCAGCTCAGCCACTTGCCTCCCATGCCCACAGCCCCTGGGCAAGCCTCACAAAGCTACCCAAGTCTCAACACGCCAGGTTCCCTTTTTTCAGGTCCTTGTCCAGAGTCACTGCCAAAAAGAAAAAAAAATCACATAGAAGAACCACACCCCAAACATTTTGAATTCCGGGGAACTATCAACCTTCAGTTTAAATTCAGAACCACATTTGCAAATGATTTTGAAACAAAGTGCCTATTTAACTATTTTAAACAAATGCCTGTCCCTTTTGATAGCCTGAAGAGTCTTTAGCAAGCGAGCCGCTGAAAAACGTTTCATTCCATTTCGCTTGACTGTTGGGGAGAGGAGACTGTTGGGGAGAGGAGACTGTTCCCATCCCCAGGCTCCTGGCTGGCCATGTGTGGAATTCTCTGGGCTGGGTCTGCAGTGAGCCAGTGTTCCTGTGCTGGGCTCCGATATCAGGCTGCTCAGGCTGCAACCTGGCCCTGCCTCTTACTAATCACATGTGCCTGGGCAAGTTCCTTGACCTCTCTGAGCCTCGGCTTTGTCATCTTTAAAGTGCAGGTTAATGTTAGAACCTGCTCCGTGGGGTGGCTGTGGGCATTTTATCAAGTGCAAGCGCAGAGCCTGCGCATATTAAGTACTCAGTGTTATTCTGAACGCTGGCCTGGTATCTAGACTCCAAAAGCTTCCCGTCCAAGAAAGACTGGTTAGTTTGTGAAACAGCAGTTTGCCTTGTGGTCCTTTTGTGAATGTGGGAAAGTAACTATTTCCAGGCCGGAAGATGGCTGATCTTCCTGCCGTTGGTGAGACTTCCCCTTGGTTTGCCAGTCCGTGAACAGACCTGGCCAAGGCCGTGCCAAAGAGATTTAGGGTGGCTACACCGGTTTTTCCTCCGCAGCCTGCAGGCCGTGCAGCCCCAGGTCCACTGGATTAATAACGCTTCAACTTTGGTGGTGTGAGAGTCTGGCACTTGCTCCCAAAACAGGCCCTGTTCTGATGGGTTATGTTGGTACCCATGCTCAGGCCCTTGGTGTCAGCCAACGATTACACGAACTTGATCACAAGTCTTCCTCCCCTCCTGCTGGTTGATTCCACCAGCTTTGGCAACTTCCGGGAGGACAGCTCAATGTGGTACCCTGTGGGGTGGGGAGGGCAAGTGTACAGAGGTCAAACCAGAATCTCCCAGTTGCCTCCTGAGCTCAGCAGACAGGGACATGAGGTCACTTCTCTGAGCCTCAAAGGGATGCTGAATTTGAATGAATCAACGCACGTGGAAGGACCTTAATAATAGCTGGGCAGGGCTAGGCCAGGGCAGGGGAGGTGTGGAAAATGTAAGGAAGCATTCACCCTTGCACAACCCCGAGTGTGATGGTTTGCCCCTAGGCACCTTACCTGCTCTGCCCTCTCCCAGCCCAACCCAGCCAGGACTCTGGGCTCTAGATTGAGAGCCAAGCTGCTGCAGCAGTTGTTTCTCTACTTCACACCCTCAACAACGCCCCACGAGTACTGCCGCAGTAGTTATAATGTGCTATCTGTCATTACTAATATCAACAATAATATCATTGATTGACTTCCTGGCACCATTCTAAGCAATTCACAGGTACTTTCTCATTTAGTCCTTACAACTATTCCATTATTACACCCCTTTGCAGGGAAGAAAAGTAAGACACAGAGAAGGTAAGGAGTTTGTCTAGCGGGACGCAGCTGGTAAGTGGTACCAAGCCAGGGATTGATCCCGGGCAGTCAGATTCTAGCATCCAAGCTTTTCACCATGACACACAGCTGCCAAGGTATCCTGGTCCCACTGGGTGACTGGGTGAAGCCCGAACTCCGTGGCAACAACCAAGCCCTTCCCAGCCTGGCCCCTGCCTCTGTCTCCAGCCTCCTCAACCCACTCTCTAGGCAAACCAGAGTCCCTGGAGTGGCTACAAGGAAGGTCTTCCTCACACCTGTGATGCTGCACCTGCCTTTCCCTCCACCTATCCTTCCTGACACCCATTTCTCTGCAGGCAAACTCCTCACTCATTTTTCTCAACTCCGCTCTTGAGTCTGCTCTGTGAAGTCTTCCTTGACCACCCCTAGACAGTTCATAACTGACCTCAGCATCTTCAGAGTACCTTGACCTTCCCTGGTGCCCTCAAGTTGCTCACTATCCGGTGGGGTCACATGGGGCAGACAGACAGGCAAACGTACACTCAGTTCTGTGAATTCAGCAATTGCCTCCCATAAAGCAGGGGTCCTCAACCTCCAATATCTAATGCCTGATGACCCGAGGGGGAGCTGATGTAATAATAATAGAAATAAGTGCACAATAAGCGTAATGCACTGGAAGTATCCCCAAACCATCCCCCTCCCCTCACCCCCAGCCGTAGGAAAATTGTCTTCCATGAGGCTGGTCCCCCGTGTGGAAAAAAGTTGGGGACTGCGGCCCTGAGGAGTAGAGGCGGGAGGAGTCGTGGGAATGGTGTGACCTGCGGGGTGGGTGTGTGGTGGGAGGGTGAACCACGTGCCTTCTGCTGGTGTCGCCTCCTCTGCCTCTTGTGCTGTGAGCGTCTACAGTCTAACAAGCTGAATTTTGCAAACCTGGCCCCTAAAATCAAATCATCACTTTATTTGATGCTCAGCCAGCAAAGCATGGGTCTGCTCTGTGGGGGAGCAAACTCCAGCCATCAGCCCCGTGCACTCACTGAGAGAAGGATGTGGGTCTGCAGTGGGAAGTCTTCCCGAAAGAGGACAGGGCTGTTTCCCCAGAAGCGATTATCTCCTTGTGGGCTTGCCTGGGAATCTGACTCCCACGCGGGCTGCAACTGATCAGTCACGCTGATTCACAGTCGTACCGCCTGGCTCCTGTGCCCAAGTTCCCAACCTGGGCATTTCGTATGTGTCTCCTGGCGCCCGGGCTGAGCCCAGACCCTGGCCGGGAGCCGTTCTGTTCATCTTCGTTGGACAGAGAGAGTGGATGAGAGCTGAGTCTCCCAGGAAACCACACCCAGAGGCAGCAGATTCTGACCCATCTAAGAAACTGTAAATCACATTTGGCAGTCTTTTAACCTGTACTGGCCACATCTGGGAACAGATAACTTCCTGGTGTTTCCCTGGTGAATCCCCTTCCTTGCATCTGCCTCCCTTACAAAGACGGAGGCTGGCAGGGAGAAGGAGTAACAGGGGCATCTGTATAATATCCTGTGATAGGTGACTAATGAATGGTGAATAATGAATGGTGGTGATTAAAACAATTGGAAATTCCCGCCCGAGGAGCTGCTGGTGAGGCAGAAACTCCGCAACGCATCCTAATAAGGAGAGGTCAGAAGGCAGGGGAGCTGAGGATGAGAGCTGTGACTCACGTGCCCACGTGTGATGCCTGCAAGCTCTCCAGCCGGCAGCCCACGCGCTGCTAACGTAAGGGTCGCCTTGGATTTCTTTCAGCCCCGTGAGCTCTTGAAATCACACTGGAATCTGGAGCTTTGTCTGGGTTCCGGTGAACTTGGGTAATAGATCTTTAAAAATAACCAGACCAACGAAATACCAAGTTCCTGGGGAGACAAAAGAAAGAGATGCTGAAGAAGAAGCCGCCTACCTATTTTCTTTAAGTCACAGAGCATTTATTCAAGCACTCGGATGTGCCAGCGTGACTGGTGGGGGTGGGCTGGGGGTCGTGATAGGAGGTTGAGATTGCTTCTACAGGGTTGAAATTTTCATTTCAAGGAGTGACGAATGGTGGGGAGTGGGCAAGAGGGAAGATGTGCAAGCAAGGTGTCCTTCTCAAACTCCAAGCATTTGTGATAAATGAGTTATAAGTTATTTTACTCAGGCCGGGGGTGGGGGGTGGGGTCTCTCTGCTACTTTTATGATAGTGAAATAAAAGTGAAAATTGGAAGTTAGCTGCGCAGTCCTGTCCGACTCTTTGAATCCCATGGACTGTAGCCTGCCTGGCTCCTCTGTCTATGGCGTTCTCCAGGCAAGAGTACTGGAATGGGTTGCCATTAAAAATGCCATGGACAGAGGAATCTGTCGGGCTACAGTCCAAAGGGTGGCAAAGAGTTGGACACGGCTGAGTGATTGAGCGCAACACGCAAGGGGTTAGTATTGGTGAGGGGCTGGGTAAAGAGGGTCTAGGTTTCAAGTATATACATGCTTGAATCATTATCTTCTCCCTCTGGCTGTCCCCCTCCAGCTGGTATGTTAATCACTGAGGAGGAGGAGGGGGCGGAGCAGTCGAAAATGACAGTCCAGTGAGAATGTGGCCTTGGCTACACGGAAACAGATATAATAAGAGATCCCTCCTTCTGCAAAGGCAGGTAAGGCCTTCAGTGTTGCCTGGGCTCCGACCCGTGGTTGGATGGCATCACTGACTTGATGGACATGAGTTTGAGTAAGCTCCGGGAATTGGTGATGGCCAGGGAAGCATGGCATGCTGCAGTCTATGGGGTCGCAAAGAGTTGGACACGACTGAACTGAACTGAACTGGGCTCTGGACCATGGCGGTCCTCTGGTCTGGGGCAGTGAAGGAGAGAGATGAACTAGGGCCTGACCGTAGAGCATTCCAGGTTGTTCATCTCAAAGTCAGGGCAAAGAAACATGGTTAGATGTTAAAAGTCCACCCAAGTGAGTAATTTAACTCATCTAACAAGGCTCCATCTGCTTTTTATTTCCAAAATGACTTTGGATGAAAATCTGGGTTATTTAGACCCCAAAATAAAGCAACAACAGAAGTTGCATCAGCAGTTCATTAAGGAAGAACTGGCATACTCAATCATTAGCATTGGGACATTTGGCTTTCCATCTGGAGAAAAAGTAAATGAAAGGGAATCCCTACCTCCTACTGTTGGGGTCTAAAAAAAAAGAAAAATTTTCCAGTTCAGACTCCCAGGTCCCACAAAGGCCCTATTCTGACTTAGAACTTTATCATTTTTAAAGCCCTTCACAGACCATTTAGTCTAGACTATTAACCCCCAGGGGACACGGACTCTGGCTGCTTCTATTAAATCATTCGCACCGAGGATGGTCCCTAGAACGTAGCTCTTGTTGTTCAGTCACTCAATCATGTCCAACTCTTTGCCACTCCGTGGATTCAGCACGACAGGCCTTCCTGTCCTTCCATCTCCCGGAGCTTGCTCAGACTCATGTCCGTTGAGTCGGTGATGCCATCCAACCATCTCGTCCTCTGTCGCCCCCTTCCTCTCCTGCCCTCAATCTTTCCCAGCGTCAGGGTCTTTTCCGATGAGTCAGTTCTTTGCATCAGGTGGCCAAAGTATTGGAGCTTCAGCTTCAGCATCAGTCCTTCCAATGAACATTCAGGGTTGATTTCCTTTAGGATTGACTGGTTTGATCTCCTTGCAGTCCAAGGGACTCTGAAGGGTCTTCTCCAACACCACAGTTCGAAAGCATCTGTTCTTTGGCACTCAGCCTTCTTTATGGTCCAACTCTCACATCTGTACATGACCACTGGAAAAACCATAGCTTTGACTATATGGACCTTTGTCATATGACTCTAGAAAATGTTGGAATGAATAGGTGACTTCAAAGAATTTTAAAAGAAAAAACAGTGAACTTCTGAAAGAGCTCATACATTGTTTTTTGGCTGTCATTGATAATGAGGTAGATAGTCGTATACGCAGAGTTATTTGGGGTACTGCTGTAAAGCAGGAGAGAGGATTTGAGTAGAGAAATGTTAGTGAGATCAGCCTTTTCTTCTCAAGATTTAATTTAAAGCTATATGAAATTATTACACTTACCTTGGGAGAAACTCAGCCCACCTCAAAATATTATTAAACCATATTTTAACTGTGGTCATGATTATTCTTCTTTTCATTTATCAAGTGCCTACTTTGTGCAAAAACACAGTCTTTCTAACACGTTTCCCCTCTTTTTTTCCCTTAAATTTATTAAGGCATAGCTTACACATAATAAACTTTACCAATTTCAAGTGCCCGGTTTGATGACTTTTGGTATTTGTGTGCCACCTATAATCACTATCATGGTCAAGATACAGAATGGTTACTTCATCCTACACTGTCTCCTCTGCCCTCTTTGTTTCCATCCCCTCCTCCCACCTCCAATCTTAGGGAACCACTGATCTGCCTAGGGTCTAACAGTCAATTAAAGTAGCAGTAATCAGGAATTCCCTGGAGGTCCAGTGGTTAGGACACTGCCCTTCCACTGCAGGGGGCCCCAAGTTCAATCCCTGGTCAGGGAACTGAGATCCCACAAGCTTCAAGGCATGGTAAAAAAAAAACAAACAAGCCCCCAAAAGAGTAATTGTAAGAGTCAAGAATTTTTGAAGATTTTTACCAAAGAGGAGAAATGAGAAAGAAATTGGTAACCTAGCCAGCCAGACTGCAGCCTTGAGAGAAATCGCAGCTTCACTGGACAATGAGTTAGCCCCCCTGGAGGCCCAGGGTTGGGGGCCACAAAGACTGGGTGCTCCAAGAATTCTTTTTTTTTGTACAAATAACGTGGTGAAACCTTTTTTTGTGATTACAGAAAAAGAAGGCAAGGGTTTATGTATTCAGTTCAGATATACATCTGCCCACTGGGTTTCTGATCATGCATCTGGACTCATTTTTAAAATATTTCTTTTTAAACATTTTTATTTATTTGGCTGTACCAGATCTTCATTGTGGTTTGTGGGATCTAGTTCCCCAACCAGGGATTGAACCCAGACCCCCTGCGTTGGGAGCATGGAGCCCTAGCCACTGGACCACCAGGCACGTCCCTGGACCCATTTTTAATCTAGTGTCTTAAAGAACCCCTGGACCTTCCCCCCTCTCTCAGAAGATTCTCAAAGGCCATGCTGCTTGAAGATGAAGCAGTAAGTAAAGAAACTTCTGCCTCAGAGGATGTTTTCTTTTTCTGAAGCTATTAATCATAAAGCTCAGAGTCCCTGATTTACAAGGAACTAAAGAGTCCCACTAAGATTAATAGCCCAAACTGAAGCACAGAAATGGTGGTAAGTCTATGAGAAACTAAACGGCGCAAAGACAAGGATGTGGAGATTTTATGCGGTGCTGTCAGGCGGGTCGTCAGTTCTCCTCCGTGAGGGCACCCAGCAGGCACTGCTTGGGTCCCAAGGATGTCACTGAGGAAGACAGGCAAGCTCCTGCTGCCCTCTGGGAGGCAGTGGCTCGCGTTCTGGTCTCGGGAGGTGGGAATGAGTAACATGGGTCCTCTCAGAGGATGAACAAACAGCAGGGGCAGGACAGCTGGGTTGGGGTGGGGTGAACACTTTGGGTAATGGTCACGGACAGCTCTGAAGAGGTGGTCTTTGAGCTGAGACCCCCAAAAACAAAAAGGAACCAGCTTTTGCTAGAGAAAGAGCATTATAAAAACCAGGACCAGCACATGCAAAGGCCCTGAGGTAGCAAAGAGGCTTGTGTTCAGGAAAAAGGGCAACGGTAGCCCGTGTTCAGTGGCCAAGGTGGAGACGGATGGGAGCTGAGGGTAGAGGGATGAGAAGCCCTGCTCCAAAATATGCAAAACCTGAGCCCCCTTGGAAACAAAGTAGCAAAGCCAGCTGTGCCGGAGACAGGTGTCAGGCTGGGCGGTAGTTGGGAAAGCTTACATTGGCAAAATCGCTTCTTATTTCCTTGGATACTGATGATAGATGAGCTGCCTGGGAAGGTAGAGCTAGTCTAGCCCAACCTCCTCATTTTACAAAGGAAGGAACAGAGGCCCAGAGGGTAAAGTTCTTCCCTCATAACCTCGAGGAAATATTTGCAGTTCATTATTGTTACCGAAAGGATTCAGGGGCTGGTGGCGGGGAGTCCAGCTGCTTGCTGCTCAAAAGGCAATAAACAGGCCAGGTTGGTGGAAAGGAAAGTTTGTTTTATTTCAGGTGGCAGCAACTGTAGGGGGAGGGTGGCAGACATCTGTGCAAAGGCCAACCCCCCCCCCATCCGACAAGCAGGGGGTGAGAGCATTTATAGACAGAGTCGGGGGTGGGGGGCTACATGCCGAAACAGCACAGTCATCTCTAACAGCTTCAGATTGGTCATCAGTGGTCCGCCCAGCATCATCTTGGTTGTTGTATGTACAGTTAATCTTCGGTTGCGGGTTGCACTGGTTCCCATTTCTTTGCAGTCAGTTCTCAGAATTGTGGCAGCTCAAGTCCTGGGTACAGTCTGGTCAGCGTGTAGTTAAATTCTCCACCTGGTGCTTTGGTATCTATAAGACAGCTCCCAGGATACACTCAGAATATTATCGACAGCCCTTGAGAAAGGACTAAAGGTTCTTGACTGTGCTTAATGACTACATTAATATTGAGTCTCCTTTACTGTTTTCCTTGGTTTCAGCATTTCTCACTTCTCTGATGAAACTTATTCTTTGACTCAAGTTTGACTAAAGGCAACAGGCAGGCAGAGGCCATGGTGTGCGGGGAGCTGGCACAAGGACCATATGGTCCTGCTCTGTTTCATTATCTCAGATTGAGAGATCAGTTTCCACCCCCCGTATAAGGAGCTGCTGGCGGGTGAGCCTGGCATAGAGTGAATGAGGGGGAGGGGGTTCAGAGGAGGTTGACAAAAATCCAGATGTTTGATGGTACACAGCAACTGGGAGGTGGGAACACATGTGCCCTGAGTGGGAGAAGTGAGCACAGCTCTTGAGCAGGCTTGCAGCTCTGGGAAAATGAAGTCACGTGGTTGGTCAAAAACTGGAAAGAACTCCATTGTCCCTGAATGGGTGCCCAGATGAATAGACTGCAGTCTCTCCAGACAGTGGAATACTATGCAGCAATGAAAAGACACAAACTGCAGATCCATGCAGTAACGTGGTTGACCCTCAGATATGCTGAGCAAAAGCAGCCAGCTGCTGTTTTGTGGGAAAGTCTAGGTCAGGCAAAACTGATAGTTTCCTGGGGCCAGGAGTGGAGGTTGGTGGCTAAGTGCACCGAGGGAGCTTCTGTGGATGATGGACGTTTTTATATCTTAATCGCGGTGGCATACACACGTATACACATTTGTCAAAAGTCTTTTAGGTCTTTCTTAGTGTCTGTAAATTATGTCTCAATAAATTTAATTCTAAAAATTTTAGAAAGGAAAGGGGAAGGTAAAGCTTTTGGTTAAACTGCTGTTCACTGGCTAAACGGTTATGGAGCACCTCTTGTGCGTGTGAACAAGGTGCCGAGTGGCTGTTTGTGCCAAACATGGTGGGGCAGAGGACTGACGAGCCCCATGGTTCCCTCCTCCAGAAGACTGTCCCTCCATTCTCTGTACCCAGCCCAGCAGCCACCCAGAGACCACAGTCAGCACCCAAGTCCAGGAAGGAACAGGGATCACTCAGGAGAAAAACAGCTCTTCCTTTTGGCCTGGGCGGACCTAAAAAGGACCTCAAGCAGAGGGAATGGGAAGGAGATGGGACTGGTTCATCCTGACGCGGATGCACCCACCTCTCTGTTTAGTAACCAACCCCCGTCTGTCTTGCTTGATACAGTTTGCTCACATAATTTTTCTGAGCGCCAGTCTGAGGTCTGAGCAATGTTTGGCGTTGACTTGCCAAGTTCATCGATCAATATATTTATATCTAATTTCCGCAAGTTTGCCCAGCCTCCACTACTGCGTATATGTGTGCACAGGGCATATGAGGCATCCTGGGCAGTGGACAGCAGCTTTTTACAGATAAACATGTGTCTCTACAGAAAGACAGTTTCTATGTGTGGACTTTTACCTACAGTTGTACTGTGAAGAGATATGGTAGTTTCTATTTAATATTGCACAGATAGGGGTATCTGAAGGCATACTGCTCTGGACACCTAGAACATGATATAGTGCTTTTAATTTTTCGAGAAATGAATGAGCCACATCAGAGATGAACATCAGGGCCTAGCCCACAGTGGTCGGGTTCTTCTCTGCAGGTAAGGGTGATACTGTCATTTGGTATCATCCCACTTCTCAGACCTGGAGGAAGGAATAAAAGGGTTCAGAAGACCATCCTCCTGGATGAGCTGAGGGGACGGCGGCAGGTAGGCAGCCCTAGTTCATCCTCTTCATTCTATTATTTTTCTTCCTTTTTTCTGAAGCTTATGAGATTGATCTGCCACGTGGAAGCGGCATCACAGTCCTCCTGAAGCCTGGGACCCAGGCTCTGCCAGCAAAACTCTGTTACATCGTGGCTAAAAGATGGGAAACCACTCTGTCCATCAAAGCTGGAGAGAAAAAGGTCTTTTCCTTTAGCTGCCAGGATCCGCATAATTACTTCGTTATCGAGATCCAAAAGAACATTGGTAAGTACGTACTCGTGGGCTCTGGCCTCCCTGTCTCTTCTTTCCAAGCTAACCCAGCCTCTACTGCTAGAGAGGTGAGACCTGTTCTGAAATTCTGCACTCTGTTTAGCTTGTATGTGGCCAGTCACAGTCCTAAGCGTTTTGCATGGTTTCAGGGTTTGTTTGTTTGTTTTCTTTTAATCCTCAAAGCAGCCCTAAGAGAAGTTCTCAAAGGAAGTCACTTGCCTAAGATGGCACAGCTGGTGTGTCTCAGCAAGACAGGAACCCCAAGTATTTGGGAATTCTGGGTCCAGAGTGTCTGCCTGTGGCTGCTATGCCACAATGTCTCATAGCAGAGCTATGGATCCTCGGGTGATGCTCTGTCTGATGTGCTAAAAACATCTGGCTGAGCAGGAGCGGAAGTCAAGGGAGCTGGAGGACAGAGGAAATGGAAGATTGAGGAGCTAAGAGTGGGGCAGTGGATCCACTAGTTACAATGGGAAAAAACCAGCAGCTTTGCCGAGGGACCTGGTTTGACTTCAAGTGCCAGGGCGACTGATCATGTGCCTTGATTGCACGGCTTCATATAAGTTACCTACTGGCTTTGCGATTTCGTTTTCTAGTCTGTAAAACGAGAGTCATTGTACCAACCATAGGGATGTTTTCGGGATGAAATAAAATAATGGATTGAGGTGTATGACATACTGGCATTCAATAAACTACAGATACTTGGCATTATTAATGATAAGTCAAGTTTGGGATAGGAGATTGACATAAGAAATACTAATCAGGCAGAAAGAATTAAAGGTATACTTTCCCAATTATTTTAAGGTGGCATGCCAATGAGATATTAACAACAAGGAGAACACTATTTTGACGTAATCAAAGTCATACTCAGAAAACTTCTTCACCTTTAACTGAAAATAGATGAATTGGAATAGATCATGAAGGAAGAAGAAGAAGAAAATAAACCTTGAGAAGAAGGAATTCATAAAAATAAAAAGAGAAATTCAAGTACTTGAAAGCAGTTTTAAAAATTATGTTTATGGACTTGCCTGGTGGTCCAGTGGTTAAGAATCCGCCTCCCAATGCACGGTACACAGGTTCAATCTCTAGTTCAGCTGAGCCCATGTCCCACAACTGCTGAGCCCGCGCTCCACAGCAAGAGAAGACCCGGCAGTGAGAAGCCTGTGTGCAGCTAGAGAGTAGCCCCCACTCAACACACAGCAGTGGAGACCCAGTGCAGCCAAACAGAAGTGTCCATAACCAAAGCCGAAACCTGGTTCTTTGTAAAGGCCAATTACATAGACGAATCTCTGACTAGTCTTCAGGAAAGAAGAAAGAGAAATTGCAAATATGTAACAGTGAATGTATACATATGGATTTAATGACATATAGAAAGCAGATTGCTGAAACTGTAAGAGACTGATAATAATTGTGAAAATCTGAATGACAAAATGATTTCCAGGGAAAATTTACCGGGCCAGATTGACTCAAAGAAAGGGAGGATATGTGAATAAATATATAATCAAGGAGGAGCCTGGAAAAAATGTCCAATGTGAAGGAGAAAGGGTTTGGGTTTGGCAGAGGTGGTTTCACAGAAGTGTCCTATAAAACTCCAGGTAGCAGATAATTTCTGTGATATTTAAACAATTCCAGAGGAAGGTTGACAAACCTTTTTTTTGTAAAAGGCCAGGGAGTAAATATCTTAGACGTTCTATGCCAGATGGTGTCTGTTACAACTCCCCCGCTCCGCTATGATAGCACAAAATCAGCCATAGACAATAGGTAAACAAATGGGCAATGAACATGCCTTGTTTATTTACAAGAACAGATGTTTGACTGGATTGGGCCTATGAGCTGTGGTTTGTCAGACCCCATTCTAGAACGTTGAAAGAGGTGAAATTTCACAGTTCATTTTTCTAAGGTCCTTAAAACCCTGATGTCAAACTCTTCCACTGCATAAAAAGAAAATAGACTAATCTCTTATGAATATGCTTTGCCCGCAAAATCCTAAGTAAAATAGAAGTATATCAGATCCAAAAATTGCATGGAAAGACCAAAGCAACAAGGGCAGGGGAACTTGCTGGAAGACAGGATAGTTCTAACCATTAGCCAATCAGCTCAGTGTACTGCAGCCTGTGAGCATGTGAAAGGGAAGAACTGCAGTTGATTTTTTTTTTTTCAATTGTGTTTATTTATTTTTGGCTGTGCTGGGTCGTCGTTGCTGAGCATGGGTTATCTCAAGTTTCAGAGCGTGCGGGCCACTCTTGATTGCGATGTTCGGGCTTCTCATTGCAGTGTCTTGTCTTGTTGCAGAGCACAGGCTGTAGGCACATGGGGTCAGTAGTTTTGGCTGATGGGTTAGTTGCCTTGTAGCATGTGGAATCTTCCCAGATCAAGGTTCGAACTCATGTTCCCTGAATTGGCAGATGGAGTCTTAACCACTGGACCACCAGGGAGGCCCACACTTGATCATCTTAATAGATGATTTTAAATGATTTTAATAAAATGCTCTGGCATGCATGCTCAGTCACTTCAGTCACGCCCGACTCTTTGCAGTGCTATGGACTATAGCCCACCAGGCTCCTCTGTCCATGGATTCTCCAGGCAAGAACACTGGAGTGGGGTGCCATGCTCTCCCCCAGGGGATCTTCCCAACCCCGGGGTCAAACCTGCCTCTTTGGCATTGCAGGCTTCGTTACCGCTGAGCCAACAGGGAAGCCCAAAACACTCTTAGTAAAGCAGAAATAGAGGAATGTTTTCTTAATCCAATAAATTGTATTCATCAAAAACCAATAGCAGAGATTTCCCTAGCGATCCTGTGGTTAAGACTCCATGCTTCCACTGCAGAGGGCGTGGATTTGATCCCTGATAGGGGAAGTTCCGCTTGCGGCACAGTGTGGCCAAGAAAAAGAAATAACAAGTATATTTAACCATCAGACATAGAAGCATTACCAGTAAAACAAGGAACAACATAAGGATTCCCACTGTGCATGCTTTTGGTCGCCAGTATTCAAAATTTCTGTTTAAGTATTTAGAGATAATCTTAATAAATACATAGGATGTATATGAAGCAAAATATACGATTTTCCTGAAAGACCAAAGAGAAGATGTAAGTAAATGGAGAGATGTTCCCATGTTACTTGATGAAAATCTCAGTATTTTTTGTGTCATTTCTCCCCAAAATTAATTTATGAGTTTAAGTAAATTACAGTTAAAATGTCAGTGAAGCTTTCACATAGGTGAGGAGACTATTGATATACTTAGAATTCAAAGGGATGGTGTATTGCTATTAAAGAATGGAGGAAATCTATGTATTAATGTTTGACATGGAAAGATACCTCTGGTCGCTTTGTTCCATGCAAAACAGTGCAGCTTTCAGTAGGAGAATGGTTTTCATAGTTGTTATTTTAGTCCCTAGGTTGTATCTGACTCTTTTTGGACCCCATGGACTGTAGCCCGCCAGTGTCCTCTGTCCATGGGGTTTTCCAGGCTAGAATACTGGAGTGGGTTGCCACTTCCTATTCCAGGGGATCTTCCCGAACCAGGGATCGAACCTGTGTCTCCTGCTTGACAGGCAGATTCTTTCTCACTAAACTATACAAGGAAGCCCTTGTATAGTTTAATTTCACTTTATTAAATACACAGAATCATACAGAGCCTCAAGTCTGGAGGATTAAACACCAAAATGCTATCCTTATATCATTTCTCTAGTGAGTAGGGGAGGGGAACAGCTGACATCCATGTCTTCTTTCTGTTCCTCCGTACTGTCATTTTTTTACAAGCAGGCATTACTTTTATAATCAGTTAAGTCAAGAAAATGACTGCCATCTTGCAAAAAGGAAAAAGATACCACAATCATATCTCACAAGACACATCTCATGAGACTCGTCTCACACAGTTTCCCGAATAATAAAAACCCATGCTCGTAGTTTTTGAAAATGATATGAAAATAACATTTTTAGAATTATAAATCTACACACTGGAGTCAAGTTCAGTGTTCTGCTTACCTCTGGTTTTTAAAAACCTTTCTGAATAAACATTCTGAAAGTTTCAATGTTTAGCCCCTATGCTGTCTCCCTTCTTTTTAAAAAAAGAAGTTTAACTTTTATTTTATATCAGATATAACTGATTTACAATGTCATCCCTTCTCGAATGACTCCATTAAAGCTAATGAAAGTAGAAGTCTGTGCAGGGGAAGTGAGGTGTGAATCACTACAGAAATGACGCTTCTCCATCCTCTGGATAAGGAATCATTTGAGTTACGTAAACGTTTTTACACTGGACGGGGAACTGAAGACTTGGAGCCTCCAAAATCACTGCAGATGGTGATTGCAGCCATGAAATTAAAAGACGCTTACTCCTTGGAAAGAAAGTTATGACCAACCTAAATAGCATATTAAAAAGCAGAGACATTACTTTGCCAACAAAGGTCCATCTAGTCAAAGCTATGGTTTTTCCGGTGGTCATGTATGGATGTGAGAGTTGGACGGTGAGGAAAGCTGAGCGCCGAAGAATTGATGCTTTTAAACTGTGGTGTTGGAGAAGACTCTTGAGAGTCCCTTGGACTGCAAGCAGATCCAACCAGTCCATCCTAAAGGAAATCAGTCCTGGGTGTTCCTTGGAAGGACTGATGTTGAAGCTGAAACTCCAATACTTTGGCCACCTGATGCGAAGAACTGACTCATTTGAAAAGACCCTGATGCTGGGAAAGATTGAGGGCAGGAGGAGAAGGGGACGACGGAGGATGAGATGGCTGGATGGCATCACTGACTCAATGGACATGGGTTTGGGTGGACTCCGGGAGTTGGTGATGGACAGGGAGGCCTGGCGTGCTGCAGTCCATGGGGTTGCAAAGAGTCAGGCACGACTGAGCCACTGAACTGAACTGAACTGAACTGAACTTGTGTGTCCATTCTGAAAACTAAGCTCTTAGCAACACATTAAAAAATGTCCACACAACCTGACAGCCGCAGGGTCACATGACTGGTGGCAGGGCTGTGGCTGAGAGATGGAGCTTTTTTGCTCCAGGTACTTGTTATGGAATTAAGTCAGAAATCATTGCCTTAGTTGGGCTAAGTGATCCCGTAAGAACACGGAAGCCAGTAGGAGCCACTCTGAGCCACATGGGAGGTGTAGCTGAAAGGTAGCCCTGGCTGAATGCAAACAGTAGAGTTTCTGTGAGCTCCAAAATGTTGATACTATCTTTACCTACACAAAAAACCTGATTTTACCTGCATTTGTCACCTCGTTATCTAACCTTGCTTTATCACTCGAGCAGTGCAGGGGACTGGCAAGAGTGCAAGTCAACAAACAACAGTCTGGGCTTTGGTCCTGGGAGCGTGTGTACTGTGAGCGCCACACAAGCCACCCGGAGCCCAGGGCTCTTTGCAAAATGTGAGAGGCTTAATGTGCTGACCTCAGAGGTCCTTGACAGCTCTGAAATTCTCCCATAAATCCTTTTCGAGTTGGCAGTAGTTTCACATAGTCCCCCGGAGCAGCAATAAAAAACTTGCAGATTATTATTACAGTGGCCAGAGTGCTTTGCACCTTTCAGATTCCCTGCGCTTGAGACCGCAAAAGCCACACTGCCTGCTTTTCCTTACTGCCTCTCTGAGACAACATTTCTCCCTTTGTTTTCTTTTGTTTCTTTTTAATTTCTCTTCAGTTGGAGTATGATTGCTTTACCATGTTAGTTTCTGCATGCAACAGCGTGAATCAGCCATAGGTATACTTATATCCCCTCCCTCTTGAGCCTCCCTCCCACCCCTCTAGGTCATCACAGAGCACGGAGCTGCGCTCCATGTACTATACAGCAGCTTCCCACGAGCTATGTGTCTTGCACAACGTCTGTATGTCAATGCTCCTCTTTCAGTTCATCCACCTTCTCCTTCCCCACCTGTGCCCGCAAGTCCATTCTCTGTGTCTGCGTCTCTATCGTTGTTCAGTCACTCAGTCGCGTCTGACTGTCTGCGACCCCATGGACTGCAGCACGTCAGGCCTTCCTGTCCCTCCCTCTCTATTCTGACGGCGTCTCTATTTGCTGTCCTGCACGTAGGTTCATCAGGACCATTTTTTTAGGTTCCATATATATGTGTTAATATACGATATTTGTTTTTCTCTTTCTCACTCTGTAACACAGATTCTAGTTAAATCCACCTCACTGAAAATTCTCCCTTTGTTTTAAAAAGGTTTAGGAAACAAAGTACATCAAAGGATTAGACATTAGCCTTAGGGGAAAAGATTCAACAGCAGTGGTAATAACGTACCAGCAGTAAAGCCAGGAGGCAAGAAGATGACCTGGCCTCTGGGTTCCAGCCCTTAAGGGCTTGTATACTCAGGGCATACTCCATCTGCTGATGACTGCACCGATGGGAAAACCAGTTTTAAAGGGTAAAGCTTGGCGCAATGCCTGAAAAATTACGAAATCATGACTTTCCGGATCAAGGAGGTAGAACATCCCAAAGCACAAGCCCCACTGCAAAGGCCCCCTCTCTGGGGGGCTGAGAATGGAGCCACAAGCTGGACTCCACTAACTTAATCTGGAAAACAATGCTGGTTTCCCCTGCTCTTCAAAAGCTGTTCCTATGACACTTTTTTCACAAGCTGGAATGGTGTAAATCGAAGCAGCAATTACCACAGGACATATTTTGCTAATGGAGGCACAAAGTAATTTGAAATAAAGCACAGATGCTCACAGATACAGTGCAGAGCTGTGACGGCTTGTTGCTGAGAGGCTGAGTCTCATTCCAGGGAGAGAGAGCAATGCCCACTCCTGAGGTATGCACTGCCTCTAATGGCTCCCTGCAAAATAAACACCAGACGCTGTTCACGCTTTCCACCTTTTTTCATAAAAGTAAAAATTCTCTTTGGATTTATTTTGGTTCGTGGAAACATGTACTAATGTAAGTCTTTCATAAAAGTGAAGTGGTATAAAGCGAACTTGCAGAAAGTGGGGGAGACGTGTAGTTAGGAGGTGACTTTGGTCTGGTCCACTGGAAGCAGAGCCTGACGTGGGGATTCTTGTCTTTAAGTCGGTATCAAGAGAGTTTCCTTGGGGGAGGGACTCTCATAGCGGTCTAGTGGTTAAGGCTTCACTTTCCAGTGCAGAGGGTACAGGTTTGATCCCTGGTCGGAGAGCTAAGGTTCCACATGCCTCTCAGCAAAAAAAAAAAAAAAAAAAAACCACACACACCATAATATAAAACAGAAGCAATATTGTAACAAATTCAATAAAGACTTAAAAAAAAAAAAGGTCAAAAAAAAAAAAAACCCTCTTAAAAAAAAGGAGAGTTCCTGTCGGAAGAAACGTTTGAAGAAGTGAGGAAAACAGGATAAAATGAGTAAAGTGAGGGGTACTTGTGGTTTTAGCTGCAGGCTGAACTGGAGCTTGAGTGGCAATTGCTGGGCTGGGTCATGTGAAAAGGGGCAGAGGGTCAGGCTGGTGGTGACTGGGGCTTCCCCTGTGGCCCCGTGATAATGCACCTGCTGACGCAGGAAACGCAAGTTCGATCCCTGGGTCGGGAAGATCCCCTGGAGGAGGGAATGGCAACCCACTCCAGTGTTCCTGTCTGGAGAATCCCATGCACAGGGGAGCCTGGTGAGCTGTGGTTCATAGGGTCACAGAGAGTCGGACACGACTGAAGATCTCTGGGCTGCCACCCTCTGCGGGGATTCGAGTCAGGGGGCAGGGAAATCTCTCAGGCTTTTCTGCCCCAAAGCAGTTCCCTCCAGCCAAGGCACTTCCCCAGAGAGGGACACACTCCTGAGCGATTGGCAGGCAGCATTCAGGTAGCCAGGAGATGGGAGGTGCAGGGGGCGGCGGGGGGGGGATGGTTTGGGGATGATTCAAGGGCATTACATTTATTGTGCACCTTACTTCTTACAGCAGTCTTCCCTGGTGGCTCAGATGGTAAAGCGTCTGCCTACAATGCAGGAGACCTGGGTTTGATCCCTGGGTTGGGAAGATCCCCTGGAGAAGGAAATGACAACCCACTCCAGTATTCTTTCCTGGAGAATCCCATGGACGGAGGAGCCTACAGTCCACAGGGTCACAAAGAGTCGGACACGACTGAGCGACTTCACTTTCACTTTACTCCTATTATTTTTGTAGCCTTTATTTTAATTATTTTTTTACCTTTTTCAAACAATTATTTGCTTTTAATTGGAGGATGATTGCTCTATAGTGCTGTGTTGGTTTCTGCCGGTTGTTGTTCAGTCGCTCAGTTGTGTATGGCTCTTTGCAACCCCATGGACTGCGGCGTGCCAGGCTGCATGCTGGCATCCTTCCCTATCCTTTACCGACTCCCCAGATTTGCTCAAACTCATGTCCATTGAGTCAGTGATGCCATCCAACCATCTCATCTTCTGCCGCCCCCTTCTCCTCCTGCCCTCAATCTTTCCCAGTGTCAGGGTCTTGTTTCTTTCTGCTACACAACATGAATATTTCTATTACCAAATCAGCGCCACCTCAGACCATCAGGCGTTAGATCCCAAAGGTTGGGGAACCCTGCACTCCAGGGGCTGAAGAGGTGGGGCAGTGAGGGGCCCAGTAGCGTTTGTGACCAGACCGTTTTGTGACTGTGTTTCAGACTGCGTGTCAGGCCAGTGTCCTTTTGGCGAGGTTCATCTTCAGCCTTCCACGTCGGTGTTGCCCACACTCAACAGAACCTTCATCTGGGACATCAAAGCGAGCAAGAATGTCAGTCTCGAGCTGCAGTTCTCCCTGTCACGCCTGAGGCAGATTGGGCCGTTGGAGGACTGCCCGGATGGAGTCACTCACCGTATCAGTGGCCGCGTCGACGCCAGCACGATGGTCAAGATCGGAACCTTCTGCGGCAATGGCACTGTGTCCCGGATCAAGATGCAAGAGGGAGTGAACCTGGCTTTGGACCTGCCGTGGTTCCATAAGAGAAACGTCTCTGGCTTCAGCATCGCAAACCGCTCGTCGATAAAACGTGAGCTTGCCCACCCCTGTCTCCCCAACTAGTGGTTGAGGTTGAAACCTACAAAATCAGCCTAGCTCTCAGTCAGAAACAGTCTGATGGCGGCAGTTTTGTGATTCCATATGACCCCTTAAAGCACATCCCACTCTTCTGTGAGCACGAGGGCCGCCTGGTGAGAGCCCACCCTTCTCTGTTACACAGACCAGGTGGCGACTCTGTCCTTTGTCCTTGGTATGTGAGACTTGTGTTCAAGAAGTAGAATGGGACTGGCTGCGCAGACCTACC
Source organism: Capra hircus (assembly GCF_001704415.2). NCBI lineage: Eukaryota > Metazoa > Chordata > Mammalia > Artiodactyla > Bovidae > Capra > Capra hircus. Next base: position 54,121,257 of record NC_030829.1, read on the forward strand.
ACTCCGAGGCTCTGCTTCTCATGTCCTTGTCCTATCTTCCGTCTCTTTCATATTTTCTCGAATTATATTGGTGGCGGTGTGCCAATGCTGGCTCACCACAGCTCTGAGTGCCAATTGCTAAGTGTTTTGGAATTTCGTGAGCTGGTAGTAAACAGAGCAATAATTAAAACTCTATAAACTTATAACTAGATAAATTAGTTTAGGAGCAAAGGTAATAAGAACTTGAAGCTCATCCCTGCTTAGTTACTGCAGTTTACTCTTCTCTATGCTCTGAGGGTGGGTATGCCGATTGGATCTGTACGGTAAAAATCCTATGTTATGGGAGAGGCTCTCCATCACCTCCCACCTCCATCTTCATCCATCTCCTTTTGGCAGTTTGGAAACAGCAACAATGGGAGTCTTTACACCAAGGAAGTGGGCAGACACTACAAATTAGGGCTTTATTGTTTTCCCCTGCTGGGCTGGTTATTACACATTTACTCACACATGCTGATGTAGCCTCATTCTCAGTCTTGTTCAGTCGCTTAGTTGTGTCCGACTCTTTGCGACTCCATGGACTGTAGCACACCAGGCTTCCCTATCCATCACTATCTCCCAGAGTTTGCTCAAACTCATGTCCATCGAGTGAGTGATGCCATCCAACCATCTCATCCTCTTCTTTTCCTGCCCTCCATCTTTCCCAGCATCAGGGTCTTTTTCAATGAAAGGTGACCAAAGCTTCAGCTTCAGCATCAGTCCTCACAATGAATCTTCAGGGTTGATTTCCTTTAAGACTAACTGGTTTGATCTCCTCTACCTTGAGTATAAACGTGCCATATCCAAACCCAATGCTCAGGATCTGAGACCTTGCCCTTTCACCTCTTCTCTAACCGCTGTCCCTCCAGCCACGAATGACCAAGGCAGAGTGTAATCACCTCCTATTCTCTCGTTTGGGTTCCACCCCCACAGGCCTCTGCATCATCGAGTCTGTGTTCGAGGGTGAGGGCTCGGCCACTCTGATGTCCGCCAACTACCCGGCCGGCTTCCCCGAGGACGAGCTCATGACATGGCAGTTCGTCATCCCCGCGCCTCTGCGGGCCAGCGTCTCCTTCCTCCAGTTCAGCGTCTCCAACTGCGTGAAGAAGGAGGAGCGAGTGGAGTACTACATTCCAGGCTCCACCACCAACCCCGAGGTGTTCAAGCTGGAGGACCAGCAGCCCGGGAACATGGCCGGGAACTTCAACCTCTCTCTGCAGGGCTGTGACCAAGATGCCCAGAATCCAGGCATCCTCCGGCTGCAGTTTCAAGTTTCCGTCCAGCATCCACAGAATGATAGCAGTAAGTGAGCCCCACCTTCCTTCCCCCTCCCTCCTCCTTTGTTCCTTCCTGGAATCTCTTGCCTGGGGCGAGATTCCTTCCTACTTCCCGTCTGTAAGTCAGTCTTGGACTGGACCCTGGACCCTGTAAGACTTTCAGGAAGTGCGTTGCTAGTGACACCAGGTCACTGGGTGAACGCGGAGCATGCCTCCGTTTCAGCACAATAAGCTAAGATGATCCTGCGTTCAGGGTGCTGAGTTGTTTTTAATGAAGACACTGGAAGGTTACGCTCTAGAGCTCGTGTCTTGACTGACCCTCCGGTAAATCAGGACATCACCATCACTGTGAGCAGTGCTATTAACACTTTTATTGGCTGAATGCCCCATACCATGGGCACATACTTTGCGTGCCAAGTCCTGCCCTAGGCACACCACTCAGGTGGTCCCAACTAATCCTTACTGTAGTCTTGTAAGGGAGACAGGGGTTGCCTTCATTTGTTTCTTGAAATTGTTTGTGTGTTTTGACTGCGTGGGTCTTCGCTGCTGGGTTTCGGCGACTGGGAGCTGCCCTCCATCGCGGTGCACGGGCTTCTCACTGTGAGGGCGTCTCTTGTTGCGGAGCGTAGGCTCCAGGTGCACGGGCTTCAGTGGTTGCACATGAGTAGTGACGCACAAGCTCTTCCCGGAAGAGGGATCGAGCCTGTGTCCCTCGCATTGGCAGACGGGTTCTTACCTGCTTTACCTGCAGGCAAGTCCCAAGAGTTATCTTCATTTATTGATGACAAACCAGAAGGTTCGGGGAGCTTATGACACTAGGCCAACATCACACAGCTTGCCAGGAGCAGAGCACGCTCAGAACCTGCAGCCTGTGCTTCTGGACCACACAGAACCCCAGGTTCTGTGACAGTGACGTTGCGTATCATTCCACACACATTTACTGAGATGCCGTGAACCTCAAGAAGGGTTGTTAGGGCCCAAACTACAGCGAGGCGACGTGCCCAGGGCACAGCATTGGAGGAGGCCCCAGCTCTGACGAGTGCACTCTCACAGAGCCCCTACCCTTGGATCAGTACGAGGTCAGCCCCTGACAGCAAGCACTTCCATAATACTTGTTCCGTGGGTTCCCTTGCCTCACAGGAGGGGAGTGGTGTGGATGTTGAGAAAAAGGGACAGGATGAGCCCCCGGGGATCTTCCCGGGGGTTGTCTATGAGCTGGAGTTTGTGGGTTGTGACAGGGGGCCTTGAACCAGGACCTCTGTGACATGTGCTAAGGATGGATCCTGCCCACGGGCTGCTTCTCATCCTTATCTTTATCAGTATTTGCTTCGGGAAGTAGGCAGAAACAGGCAGAGAAAGTAAGTGGGAGTGTGGACCGGCAGGCCTGGTAAATATCTGCCAAATGATCACACGGGATCCACTCCCAGATTTGGCCATCTGATGCTGTCTTGGGAGTGCCTGCTCAGCACCCGCTTGGAGCCTGGCTCCTGGAGAAGCCTCAGTTCCATCATATCTTGGCCCAAGATTCCTTCTCATTCACAAGAACCGTGTACAAGGCATAACGTTATATATACATGTGTGTGTGTCCATTGATGACTCCACTGTCGTCAGTGTTAGCAGAATGTTGGAAACAGCCATCGGAGGAATCAGAAATGGACTGAGTTTGAGTTGTAGAAGACGGAGGGATTTGTTTACCGTCTCGGTCATAGTGAAGTGCTACTGATGAATTCTGTTTTCTGAAACATCAGCTGGGTTGAAAGCTACATTTGATCAAATTGTTAAGCATGCTATTACCAGCATCAAGAAGGATACAGCTTTAGTTTTGAGGTAAATAGTGGTTAATTGCAATTTAGATGTGTTTAGCAGCATCAAGGCTTTACATCAAGCAGGGTTTGCATTTTTCTCGACTACTGAGTGAACCTGGCTGGCAGAAGTATCTTTTTTATTTGATTGGATTATTTTTGGTTGCACTGGGTCTTCATTACTTTGGGCGGGCTTTCCTCTAGTTGCGGTGAGTGGGGGCTGCTCTTCGTTGTGGTGTGTGGGCTTCTCACTGTGGTGGTGTCTGTTTGGAGCACTGGCTGGAGGGCACGCAGGCCTCCGAGTTGCGGCTCCTGGGCCCTAGACACAGGCTTAGCAGTTGGGGCTCATGGATTTAGTTGCCCTGCGGTATGTGGGATCTTCCCAGACCCAGGATCACACCCGTGTCAACTCCGTTGGCAGATGAACTCTTACCCACTGTACTATCAGGGGTGTCCAGCAGAAGTATCTTTAGAGATAAAATTAGTCGAGGCTGGGTGCCCTGAGAGCTCTGAGTTTCTGGACATCTCCATCTTTGAAACCCAACATGGACCCTACATTTCAGGACATTGTGCAAGGCAGCCAGCCCTGTGCACTCACACGTCTGTCAGGTTCTATAAATATGTGTGGACAGCTTGTCTTGCAGGCAGCATAGCCTGGCAGTCAAGGGCACTCACGCTGGAGTTGGCCTCCGAGAAGTTAAAATCCTGGCTCCCCTACTCACTGTGTGAGCCCAGGCAAGTCACTTCACTCCTGTGTGACTCCGTTCATCTTCCGGTGGAGCTAATAGGCCTGCCCTCATAGGGGTGCTGTGAAAATGCAGTGAGGTGGCACTGCCTGGCAGGTCGTAAGCACTGTCTGAATGTTATCCTGCCAGGCGCCAGGTCAGGGAAGGGAGGCAGAGTCGAACAAGACACGGCACTTGTCCTTAGAGGTTAGCTGGCAATCCAGAAGGCAGACGAGATTTGTAGGATGCTGGTGGTCCCTTCCCAGAGGAGTTTCTTCTATTTTCTTTTCATGTCTTGTTGATTTTAATAATTGCAATCTTTGTGCCCTGTTGGTGTAACATGTGGTCACCGTGTGGGTGGCCGTTTCTCCGCAGGCTCCTCTGGGGCTGCAGCGGATCACTGTAGGGTCCCAGGACCCCCGGGACGCTGTGCATCACTGGGCCGGGCGGAAGTCTTCAGGGCCAGGTCTCTTGGTTCTGCTCCAGCCAATTCTCTCTGTCATTTTCATGCCCTCTCGGCATCAGCTGGTGGTAACAAATGCCGTTGGTCTTGTTTCTCACTTTCTTGCACAGATGATAGAAGTTTCAGAGGAAATTTTGGCTGGCATCTCTACCCACTTGGCTGTCTTCCCCACCTTGGCACTGTCTCTGCGCTTGTATTGGCAGAGGGGTCATCATCTCCATCCTTCCCTGAGTGCTGGTGGTCAGCTATTACCAGCTTGTGGCTGGCTGTTCGGTGCTAGGAGCTGGTTATTCCACGCTTGTGGTTGTTCTGTACCCACGGTTGGCCAGTTCATATCTGTGATGAACTCTTACAGATTGCCAATAACTTCAGCCATGCTGGAGCCTCCCATTGTGTCCACACTGGGGTTTTTGATCTCCTGACATATACCTTCTCCTAGGCAATGAAGAGGGCCTCCCAGGTGGCGCAGTGGTAAAGAATCTGCCTCCCAATGCAGGAGACCCAAGAGATACGAGTTTGATCCCTGGGTCAGGAAGATCACTGGGTCAGAAAGATCCCCTGCAGCAGGGCATGACAGCCCACCCCAGTGTTCTTGCCTGGAGAATCCCATGGACAGAGCAGCCTGGCGGGCTACAGTCCACGGGATGGCAAAAGTCGGACATAACCAAAGTGACTTAGCACACTTGCGTGCTAACTTCGGAACAGCCAGATGGAAGAGAAGCATGGGTGTGTGGGAAGGAGGGCAGAGCTTCCAGGCCCTCTTCCCAAATCTCCACGTGTTCACCCACCTGGAAGCCCCCCAGAAGCAGTTTCAGGGGCATGTAACGGGGTTCAGAGCAGGGAGCGTGCCTCAGGCTTGAGGGGCAGGGTACCAAGAGGAGACTCGTGACAGAGCCTGGCCCTTCTCAAGCTGCCTAGGAGGCCCCAGACAGGATGTGCCCCTCGTGGCCACAGGAAAGAAACACATATGTGCTGTTTAAGCTCTTTGCTTTTTTAAAATTTACTTTTTTTGGCTGCGCCTGGTGGCATGTGGAATCTTAGTTTCCTGACCAGGGCTTGAACCTACACCCTCTGCATTGAAAGCAGCGGGTCTTAACCATCAGACCACTAGGGAAGTCCCTCTGCTCTTTCTTAATTTTGGGGATGAGAAAAGAGCTAGAGGTTGTGGGTGAGGGGAACTTCAAGAGCCTTGACTTTGCTTTGTCCCAGCAGAAGGAAGCAAATGCCCAGACCACCATACCAGGAGCCCCCATTAAAATGGTTTGCACTCATCACCAACCATGTCCCGATCATCCATCTGATCATCCATCTGTCCATGTCTGGGTCCTGCTAAAGACCCCATCAGGCATCTTGTCTTATTCCTCCATCTTCCCACTCTCAGCAGTATCCAGCACATTCCAGGCCCTCCATAAACCCTGTTTAACAGCTCTCAGGAGGCCCTTTTTTATCCAAAGTGGTTCAAGACCCAGATGCATGCTCCAAAGGCAGCACGCCTCAGAAGGGGCAAGGGTGGCATACAGTGGCGGCACCAAGAACGCGGCTGCAGGGAAGTTAGACACGGGCGAGAGAAGTTGAACCAGAGCAGGGGCAGAGCTGGGAGACCTTCTCAGGCCACACGGGGCGGCTGTCACAGCCACCTTGCAAAGGCAGAGCCTCGGCAAGGGCAGAAGAGGCAGCTGTCAGAGGCACCCAGACCCTTATCACCCATCCATCCAGTAGGCCTAACTACAGTCGGCTCAGACTGCCAAAAAAAACCCCAACTTAATGAATGTGGGCAGCAGGAAGGTACTCCACTGAGCCTGACTCCCCCCCAAAGCCCTTTTCTCAACCTCTGTACTTTGCTGAAAATATCAACTAGGCTCACACTAGACCCAGACAGCTCCTGCAGAGATTATCTTTCCACGGCTTGACCACAAGCATCCTGTGTCTTAAGACAGTAATGTACAAGCTGCCCCGGACTCGAGGAATGACTGATCTAGCCAGCTGTGACCAGATGTGTGAGCACAGATAGCCTACATTGCCCAAAACCTGCAGCTTAACCATGTCTGAGATTATCGGAGAGCTTGATTCACAATCATCTCCACCAAGCACCAACTCAACAGACATGAATTTGAACAAACTCTGGGAGATAGTGAAGGACAGGGGAGCCTGGCAGGCTACAGTCCACGGGGTCACAAAGAGCTGGACACGACTGAGCAACTAACATTTCTACCTTTTGGAAGATACATTTACGTGCTCTGAAAATACCAACAGACTAAGTGTATCTTCAAGTCCTATGGGTTTCCAAGTTACCATGATTCAAATAAGGTAAAGGGATGTGAGTTCCCAGCATTGTATATCACGTGCTTCCAGTGACCCATCTGGGTAAACACTGGTTGCGGAAGCAGTTACACTGCTTCTTTTTCAGCTTTCATAACCACCAGAAACTGCCTGGAGCCCTTAACTAAATGTTGGCTTTGTTTTTATTTTTTGTTGGGTAACTCCTGCTCTAAAAATTCAAACATCACAGACAAAGCTAAAATCTCCTTGACAATCTGTATTGTCCCTACTTCCAGGCCCCCCTCCCAGGGTAACCACAATTATGTGTGTGCTTAGTTGCTCAGTTGTGTCCAACTCTTTGTGACCCCATGGAGTGTAGCCCGCCAGGCTCCTCTCTCCATGGGATTCTCCAGGCAACAATACTGGCATGGGTTGCCATGTCCTCCTCCAGGGGATCTTCCGAGCCCAGGGATGGGACCCAGGTCTCCTGCATTGCAGGCAGATTCTTTACCATCTGAGTCATCAGGGAGGCCCATAAACACAATTATGAATTTGTTATATTTCTCGCCAAATTTTTTTCTCTTCATTTAAATATTAAATGCAAATGTATGTAAGTATGTACATGTAGAAACAGCTATTTCATTTTACATAGAGATTTTACAATCAAATAATGTCACAGTCTAAATATGATTCTACAACTTGCTATTTTGCCTCATACTACATCTTTTTAACTGCTATGTAATATTCCATTCATGTGTTTCATGGTCTGTTTAGCTATTCCAGTATTATTCCACTAACTATCACTGGTGTACAAATGTGGGCATATATCCCCATGGCTAGATTTATAGGGGTGAAGAGTTTTTATTTTTATACTATACTTTTTTTTGGCTGCGCCACATGGTCTTAGCTGCGGTATGTGGGATCTTTGCTGACACGTGCAGAATCCTTAGTTACAGCGTGTGGAATTTAGTTGCCTGACCAGGGATTGACCCCGGGCCCCCTGCATTAGGAGCCTGGAGTCTTAACCACTGGACCACCAGGGAAGTCCCACTATATTTGATTTTAATTTGCTTTTCTCTTATTACAAGAAGGATTACAAGTGATGCTAAGAACCCTTCACATTTTAGATATTTGGACATTTATATTTCCTGTACTGTGAACTCCTCAGTCATTCTGTTACGAATATTTTCTCCCAGTGTGTGCTTTGTCCTTCAAGCATTATTTATGGTACCTAAACCAGATAGACATTTTAATCTTTTTTTTTGCTTTTATAATTTGTGTTTATTCTACATTTAAAAAGACAATCTCTTTGTTTTTATTTTGGTGACTGCTCTGAGGCACCAATGTAACGTTACTCTTTTACTCCTGGGAGACACCATTCTCTTGGCCCAGCCTATGAAATAGTTCATCTTTTTGTCGCTTATTTGAAATGTAGCATGTATTAGAGACTAAGTTATATCTGTGATTCTATCCTTCTATGAATCCTCTCTCCCTGCACTAATACTGACGGTTGTTAATAACTGTTCATAGTAGAAGAATATTTAAATAGGTGATGCTACATCTCACTTGGTTGACTAAGATTTAATAAATATTTTAAAAGATTAGTGAGTATGAAAACTGTATAGTAAAGTAGATATATCTGTATAAAATAATAAAGTAAAAGCTGAGTATACAATTTTATATACACTATAATATGCATGTGGATGAACAAGGACTAAAATGAATTTGAAGAAATGAAGTACTTCCATGAGAGGGGTAGAAATGCAGTCTACTCGTCTTCTTTTAAAATTTTGTTTCAAACTATCATAATGTTCTCTTACTAATAAACAAGCTTCCCAGCATTCCCCAGCCATGAGAGGTTCTTTGCTCATTTTTGCCTTCACACGAGGTTGGTCCTGACCATTCTTCACGCCTGTTTTGCACTTGTGGTTCCAGATAAAACCTACGTGGTCGACTTGAGTAAGGAGCGAACCATGTCGCTGTCCATCGAGCCACGGCCCAGCAAACTGAAACGCGAGTTTGTCCCCGGCTGCTTCGTGTGCCTAAACTCTCGGACCTGCAGCACCAACCTCACCCTGACAGCTGGCTCCACACACAGTATCTCCTTCCTCTGTGATGATCTCACACGCCTGTGGATCAACGCTGAGAAAACCATAAGTACGATCCTGCCCTGTCTCAGTGGGGTCCGCGGGGTGGGTTGTAAATAATCTGATCACCAGCAGGGCAGGGTGAGCAAGGGCAACAAGGAAGCACAGAGTGAGGTAGAGACACACCTCCTTTCAGGACCAGCAGCTTCAGTGGGGACATGCTTCCTTCAGAAGCGGGTAGCGTCCCCCATGTCCATGCTCACGTCTCCTCTGCCCAGCCTCCAGTCTCCCTCTTTTGAAGTCCTTGTAGCCTTCCCTAACCTCCCCCATCTGCACGGCCCCTGAGTCCACTCTCACTGCCTGCTTTTCTTCTCTTGCATAAGAGCAAGTCTTGAGGTCAAAAACTTTGGCTTCTTCCATTTTTTTTAACCCCTTTAGTTACTAGCCATGCCAGACATGTGCTCGTCATGTAAGAAATGTTCCGTCAGTGGAGAGCAGCAAAACCAAGAGGCACCTCCCTCCTGGGCAACCATCATCTCTCACATGGATGCTCTTAGGGTCTCCACCGAGGCATTAGCTGGGTCCAGGAGAGGCGAAGCAGCTAGCCCGAGGCCACCCTGATAGGAAGCAGCAGAGCTGATATGCCAGCTGAGATCTCCCCAGCTCCACTCTCTGCTCTAATCACTAAGCAGAAATGCTTCCCCACAGACAGGGACGCTAGGCAGTAGGGCTGCATGCTGGAAAAAAATCTACTCTTGGCCCATGTGGCACTTGGCATCTAAGATATAGGTTGTCTTAGAGATGAGAACTGGCAGCAAACAAGAAGAGAAGTTTTCAACTCTGACTCCTTCCCAGAAGGTGGTCTGCCAGTTTAGTGGAGAGTAAGAAAGCAAGAACAGGAGATGAGCTAGGAAAGGAGCACCAGGGAGGAAGGAATGAAGGAAGAGAGACCAAAGGGAATAGCGAGAAAGCCTCGGGCTAACTTGAGAGCTGGAGAGGATGCGCTTCCGGTCTCCTCCCAGCTGGGTACCACTGTGCACGTCCAGTCTCCTCCCAGCCAGGTACCACCCGCCCCTCTTTCACAGGCTGCTTGGACCCCCGGTACTGCCACAGGACGCGCTACTCGCTCCAGCTGCCACAGTTCATCTTCCAGCTGCCCGTGCAGCTGCACGACTTCACCTGGAAGCTGCTGGTGCCCAAGGACAGGCTCAGCCTGGCGCTGGTGCCAGCCCAGAAGCTGCAGCAGCACACGCACGAGAGAGTCTGCAACACCAGCTTCAGCTACCTGGTGGCCAGCGCCGTGCCGGGCCAGAACCTTTACTTCGGCTCCTTCTGCTCTGGAGGGTCCATCGAGCAGATCCAGGTGAAGGAGAACATCTCGGTGACCCTCCGCACCTTTGCCCCCAACTTCCAACAAGAGAGCACTAAGCAGGACCTGACTGTGTCCTTTATCCCCCACTTCAAAGGTAAGGGTGTCTTTCACTCTCTCCCCATCTCCATGCTCCCTTAGCCTTTCTCGTTGGAGAATTCATTTTGCTTTTGTGATCGACTTAATTGCCGATTTGAAGAGAAAGGGGTACCTGAGTGGGCTATTCCTCTCGCAAGATGAGGAATCCTAATCCTGATTTTACCATTAGGCTAGTGTAGACAATTCCAGGAGTTAGAAATAAGTCTCTGACATCACTCTCTGACAATCAGAGGTGATGGTTGGTAGGCAGCAGAACAAATAATCAGCTCTCGAGCCTTTTTTGGAAGCAGGCAGGGCATAAATGAGAACTAACTATAGTCTTAAGTCCTGGATTCTTGAGGTGGTAACATAAAAATCCTTATGCAGACATGCTTATGATTCTGCTTTGACAATTCAGAATGTGGTTCAGAGGACACAGAGGAAGGAAAATGGGGAGAGAGATGAATCTTTGGAGCTCTTGCATGGGGGAGCAGAGCCCTCCTGGGAGGCCAGTGCATGATCTTCTCAGGCAGTAAATGAGGTTTAAATCAGTCACAATGGATGAACTCTATATGGCTGATTTTGTTGGGGGTTTTTTTTTCTCTTTATTTTTTTTACTTTACAACACTGTATTGGTTTTGCCATACATTGACATGAATCCACCACAGGTGTACATGAGTTCCTAATCCTGAATCCCCCTCCCACCACCCTCCCCATATCATCTCTCTGGGTCATCCCAGTGCACCAGCCCCAAGCATCCTGTATCCTGTAATGAACCTAGACTGGCGATTTGTTTCTTACATGATAGTATACATGTTTCAATGCCATTCTCCCAAATCATCCCACCCTCTCCCTCTCCCACAGAATCCAAAAGTCTGTTCTATACATCTGGGTCTCTTTTGCTGTCTCGCATACAGGGTTATCATTACCATCTTTCTAAATTCCATATATATGTGTTAGTATACTGTGTTGGTGTTTTTCTTTCTGGCTTACTTCACTCTGTATAATTGGCTCCATTTTCATCCACCTCATTAGAACTGATTCAAATGTATTCTTTTTAATGGCTGAATAATACTCCATAGTGTATATGTACCACAGCTTTCTTATCCGTTCGTCTGCTGATGGACATCTAGGTTGCTTCCATGTCCTGGCTATTATAAACAGTGGTGTGATGAACATTGGGGTACACGTGTCTCTTTCAATTCTGGTTTCCTTGGTGTGTATACCTAGCAGTGGGATTGCTGGGTCATAAGGCAGTTCTATTTCCAGTTTTTGAAGGAATCTCCACACTGTTCTCCATAGTGGCTGTACTAGTTTGCATTCCCACCAACAGTGTAAGAGGGTTCCCTTTTCTCCACACCCTCTCTAGCATTTATTGCTTATAGACTTTTTGATTGCAGCCATTCTGACTGGCGTGAAATGGTACCTCATTGTGGTCTTGATTTGCATTCCTCTGATATTGAGTGATGTTGAGTATCTTTTCATGTGTTTGTTAGCCATCGGTATGTCTTCTTTGGAGAAATGTCTATTTAGTTCTTCGGCCCATTTTTTGATTGGGTCATTTATTTTTCTGGAATTGAGCTGCGTAAGTTGCTTGTATATTTTTGAGATTAGTTCTTTGTCAGTTGCTTCATTTGCTATTATTTTCTCCCATTCAGAAGGCTGTCTTTTCACCTTGCTTATAGTTTCCTTTGTTGTGCAGAAGCTTTTAATTTTAATTAGATCCCATTGTTTATTTTTGCTTTTATTTCCAGTATTCTGGGTGGTGGATCATAGAGGATCCTGCTGTGATTTATGTCGGAGAGTGTTTTGCCTATGTTCTCCTCTAGGAGTTTTATAGTTTCTGGTCTTACATTTAGATCTTTAATCCATTTTGAGTTTATTTTTGTGTATGGTATTAGAAAGTGTTCTAGTTTCATTCTTTTACAAGTAGTTGACCAGTTTTCCCAGCACCACTTATTAAAGAGATTGTCTTTAATCCATTGTATTCTTGCCTCCTTTGTCGAAGATAAGGTGTCCATAGGTGTTTGGATTTATCTCTGGGCTTTCTATTTTGTTCCATTGATCTATATTTCTGTCTTTGTGCCAGTACCATACTGTCTTGATGACTGTGGCTTTGTAGTAGAGCTTGAAGTCAGGCAGGTTGATTCCTCCAGTTCCATTCTTCTTTCTCAAGATTGCTTTGGCTATTCGAGGTTTTTTGTTTTTCCATACAAATTGTGAAATTATTTGTTCTAGCTGTGTGAAAAATACCCCTGGTAGCTTGACAGGGATTGCATTGAATCTGTAGATTGCTTGGGTAGTATACTCATTTTCACTATATTGATTCTTCCGATCCATGAACATGGTATATTTCTCCATCTATTAGTGTCCTCTTTGATTTCTTTCATCAGTGTTTTATAGTTTTCTATATATAGGTCTTTAGTTTCTTTAGGGATATATTCCTAAGAATTTTATTCTTTTCATTGCAATGGTGAATGGAATTGTTTCCTTAATTTCTTTTTCTACTTTCTCATTATTAGTGTATAGGAATGCAAGGGATTTCTGTGTGTTAATTTTATATCCTGCAACTTTACTATATTCATTGATTAGCTCTAGTTATTTTCTGGTGGAGTCTTTAGGGTTTTCTATGTAGAGGATCATGTCATTTCCAAACAGTGAGGGTTTTACTTCTTTTCCAGTTTGGATTCCTTCTATTTCTTTTTCTGCTCTGATTGCTGTGGCCAAAACTTCCAGAACTATGTTGAATAGTAGCGGTGAAAGTGGGCACCCTTGTCTTGTTCCTGACTTTAGGGGAAATGCTTTCAATGTTTCACCATTGAGGATAATGTTTGCTGTGGGTTTGTCATAAATAGCTTTTATTACGTTGAGGTATGTTCCTTCTATTCCTGCTTTCTGGAGAGTTTTTATCATAAATGGATATTGAATTTTGTCAAAGGCTTTCTCTGCATCTATTGAGATAATCATATGGCTTTTACTTTTCAATTTGTTCATGTAGTGAATTACATTGATTGATTTGCGGATATTGAAGGAGCCTTGCATCCCTGGGATAAAGCCCACTTGGTCATGGTGTATGATCTTTTTAATGTGTTGTTAGATTCTGATTGCTAGAATTTTGTTGAGGATTTTTACATCTATGTTCATCAGTGTATATGGCTGATTTTGAAATTCACTGTTACAGAGTTTTCAGTTCATTTTTAAATTGACTGAGAGTTTAATTCAGGGTTTACTCCATAGTTTTGTTCTCAGAGCCATGAGTGGGAGGGAGATGAATCTTTGGCCAGTGAGATTAAGGTCAGTCCAGGCTGTCTGGTATCTTCTAGGTTACCAGAGAAACTCCTTCTGGGGAGTCTTTGAAAATAAGACACACCATCCTCAGTGTGGAGGGTTGGGGTTTTATCTTACCCGAAGGTAAGGAGTGGATTAGAGACCCTTTCAGCTTTGCCATTCTAGAATTCCTCCCAGAACCTGAAGTTTTCTAAATCTCCAAAATATAAATCAGTATATACCAGTCCCACCATGGTGCAGAGCATGAGATGAATGTTAGCTCCATTGAGGGCATATTTCTTTCTTTCTATTTTTAACTTTTCTAGCCATACCATGTGGCATGTGGGATTTTAGTTCCCCAACCAGGAATCAAACCTTCGTCCCTTGCATTAAAAGGTGATTCTTAACCACTTGACCACCAGGGAAGTCCTGAGGGCATTTCTGAAAAGAACCTGAGATAACCACCAGTTTGGCAAACTGGCCTGTTTAATGTTTGGTTGGTTTTCTCCAAAGGCCTGAGAACCTACTTGAAGACTATTCTTTTGGTGACCAATATGGTAGCCACAGACCACAGGTGGCAGTTTAAATTTAAATTAATAGTAAATGAAGTTAAAAATTCAGTTCCTCAGTCACACCAAGTACTTTCCAAGTCTTGCAACAGACACCTGTGGCTGTGACCATTCTCCTGGCCAGTGCTGATCCAGAGCTTCTCTGTCATGGCGGGATGCTCTGTGGTCTGGACTCCTCCACCTTCCTGTTCTCTCCATCTTCTTTAAAAATGATTTATTTTATTTATTTTTGGTTGCACTGGGTCTTCGTTGCTGCCTGCGGGCTTTCTCTAGTTGTGGTGTGCAGGGGCTACTCTCTGTTGGGGTGCTCGGGCTTCTCATTGTGGTGGCTTCTCTTGTTGCGGAGCACAGGCTATGGAAGCTCGGGCTTCAGTAGTTGTAGCACATGGGTTCAGTAGCATGGAGCTTAGTCGCTCTGAGTCATGTGGAATCTTCCCGGACCAGGAATAGAACCCGTGTCCCTTGCTTTGGCAGGCAGATTCTTATCCACTGTAGCACCGAGGAAGTCCTGTGTTCTCTCCGTCGTGATTGAGTGAAACAACCTCTGAGTGGATTCTCTTCCCTTTCCTGCAGAAGAAAGTGTCTTCACAGTGACCCCAGACACGAAAAACAAGATCTACCTGCGGACCCCTAACTGGGACCGGGGCCTGCCGTCCCTCGCCTCGGTGTCTTGGAACATCAGCGTGCCCCGCAACCAGGTGGCTTGCCTGACCTTCCTCAAAGAGCGAACAGGTGTGGTCTGCCAAACCGGGCGTGCATTCATGATCATCCAAGAGCAGCGGGCCCACGCCGAGGAGATCTTCAGCCTGGAGGAGGAGGTGCTGCCCAAGCCAAGCTTCCGCTATCACAGCTTCTGGGTCAACATCTCCAACTGCAGCCCCATGAGCGGGAAGCAGCTAGACCTGCTTTTCTGGGTCTCGCTTACCCCAAGGACCACGGGTAAGGTCTTTTAGGGGTGGTGATGAACATCAAATTGGTGGCTCAAGAGTTGGGAGCAAGCCTGGAAGGCAAGTCAGAAAGCATGGATTTGAGCCCTGGCTGTCCATGTATCAGTTAGCTATTGAATCAGTAACTCTGAGTAACAAACCAGTCCAGAATGCAGTGGTTTAAAAACAGCTGTTCGTAATCGCTCACATGTTGGCTGGGCATTTCTGGTCTGAGCTGGGCTTATCAGATTCATTCACTCAAGCCCCTGTGGGCAGCTGCAGGTGGGCTAGAGAACTTTGTCAGTCTTGACCAAACATGCTCACATTCTGGGGCCCAGACAAGATCAGCAGAGACAACTGGGATTCCTTGGCTCTCCTCCACGTGGATTCTTACCCTCCAGCCTGGGCCCCCCTCATGGCAAAGCCAGAGAGATGCAGGAGAGGCTGGGGGAGGCATGCTAGGTCGCCTGATGCTTCAGATTAGAAACTCATACCCAATCCCTGTGACAGCATTGGTTTGGTCAACCCAGATTCAAGGGGAGGACAGGTAGGCTCCACCTTTTGGTGGGAGGAGCTGCAGAATCACACCTAAAGGACATGGTTCGGGCAGAGGGGAGAATTAGGGCATTTTTTGTAGTCAATCTACTACTGATCTCTTTCTGACATAGAGAAAGTCTCTTTTGCCCTCTGAGCTTCCTCATCTTCCTTCTGTAGAGAACAGATGACTGTAACTACGCTATAAAATTTTCACTGGGCTTTCAGAGTTGGTGACTCAAATGTGAGAACCTGAAAAGTGGGACACATATGCATGACACCAGCACTTTTTATTTAGTCCAGTGTAACATCAGAATCCTTGAAGGCCCTTGGTCATGAGCCGCAGAGCCACAATGAGGATTTTGCTTTTGTGCCCAGAGTGGCAGCATCCACTGGAGGGTTTGAGGTAATCTGTGCTGGGGCCATGTTTGCACTTTATTCCAAAATAGTCACAGAGCATCCCAGAGTGTTGGAACCATGGAGATTTGTTCCCTGACCCCTTCTCTTTTTTGATGGTCAGATAGATTGTGTATCCTCCCTGGTGGATCGATTGTGACCACCCAGGCCACACAGGTGGTCAGCAGCAGGAGAATCGACAGGGATCGGAAACCACGTGTGAAAAGCTCGCCCACATTCTCAGATTAGCTCCTGGGTTTTTTTCTTCTCTTCCACTCATTTTCTGTCATTTATTTCTAGCCCTGTTTCTCTCTCAGTCTCACCTTTTGTTTTCTTGTTGAGCAAGCCAGAAAGTCTAAATCCCAGTTTGGTGCGGGGCTCTCTCTCTGCCTTCTTTTCTTTCTCCTTTGTACAACTGTAGGAGGACAGCACACATGAGACAACCCTCTCCTCACTCCTTCTCCTCTGACTTTTGACTCCCTGCTTTCTTCTACACTCTTCTCTCCTCCAACTCGGGCAGTGGCGATTGGGGGAGGACAGCTGGGATAGGCCAGGAGTAGCCTTTGGAGTAGATCTGGTAAGTCCCCCAGTTCACTGCATAACAAACTACCCCAGGATTTAATGGCTTAGATGGTCACCTTTTTTTTACGCCCACACTCCAGGGGTCAGGAGGACTTCCCAGGTGGCACTACTGGTAAAGAATCCATCTTCCAGGGCAGGAGAAGTAAGAGACACGGGTTCCATCACGGGTCTGGAAGACACCCCAGAGGAGGGCATAGCAGCCCACTCCAGTACTCTTGCTTGGGAAATCCCATGGACAGAGGAGCCTGACGGGCTACAGTCCCTAAGATCGCAAAGAGTCAGACATGACTGAAGTGACTCAGCATGCAGGCATGGGTCAGGAATTCAGACAGGGTACAGCAGGTGGCTCGTCTCTGTTCTAAGATATTGGGAGCCTCCGCCAGATGCCCTGAACAGCTTCGGGGAGTGGGCTGGGCTGGTTCACCTTTGTTCACTTTCAAGGCTGGGTGGGACCCGTGGGTTTTTTTTTTTTTTTCCTCCTGGAGTCTCAACATGGCCGCTTGAGCTTCCTCACAGCATGGTGGTCTCAGCATAGTCAGACTCCTTACATGGTAGCTGGATTTTCCTCAGGAAACACAAGACGCTTCCACATTTCTAAAAGGTTAGGTGCACACCAGCTCAGCTCATATTCAAGAGGAAAGGAAGCAGATTTCCCTGAATGTGAGAGGAGCGGCACGGGCCTATGGGGAGGGAAGGAATGGATGGTGGCCATCTTTGAAGACTGTCTACTGAAGTTGGTCACCAGGCTAAACTAACCCCACATGTCTCCTCATCTCTCTCCCTTGTGTCTCTGCTCACAGACCTGACTGTCATCGTCCTCGCAGTGGTGGGAGGTGGCGCCTTACTGCTGTTTGCCCTCGGATTCATCATATGCTTCGTGAAAAAGAAGTAGGTGGAATTTCTCAAACTCTTCTCCTGAGCTGACACCTCCTTATATCACACAACCCAGAGCTGTCATTAATTACTGACTTTTTCCCCTTGCTTTCCATTGTCCCCCCCAAAGATCAATCTTAAATACTATTGCCGGGGGTGAATTCCCTGGAAGTCGAGCAGTTAGGATTCCGAGCTTTCACTACCTCGGGCACAGCTTTGATCCCCGGTCAGGGAACTAAGATACCACAAGCTGTCTGTCATGGCCAAAAAAAAAAAAAGGAAAATAAACGATAGTGCCAGATGTGAATTATGCTTGGGGGTTGGGGTTGGTGCAGAAATCCCCTGCCTAGCAGGAAAGAAAAAGAAAACACACATGTGGTGACATTTTAGCCTGCAGTTTTTAGGCAGCTGCCTCAGCACAGGCTCCCTGTGAATCATTTACTGTCTGCTCATTAGACTGCGGTCCTCATGGGGGTGATGTTGGCAGAAAAAGCTCACGTAAGCCCTGCCAGACCAGGCCTGTGAACCTGCTCCGCCGTCACCTTGAGGTACACATGCACGCTGCCCAGCTTGTTCTCCTCCAGTTTTTTAAACAAACTGTCTGCTTATGCTTGTTTGTTGGCCTCCAGACGAGTACCAGAAAGCCAGCCCTGTGGGCAAGAGACAGGAAGAGCCAGTTAACTGACTCAAGTCTCACCTTCCACCCCCTCAGGATGACAGCTTCTTTTTTATGAGAGGACAGGGTTGACCTTTTTAGAGGTTGACCTTAGTCCACACTGCTACTAGAGTTCATCAATTCTGCTCATATTTCTGATTAAAGCCATGGGTGGCAGGGACAGTGCCGGGGGGGCGGGGGCGTGTCTATTTTCCTTAGCAAAAAAACTAAAAAAAAATTTTTTTTAATTAACTGGGTCCATGAACAAACAGTTGAAATTGCTGATCATCAGTGAGACTGTCTAGAAATGTCTCTGCTGGTGAGGACGGGCCGGCAGGTCCAGGGGAGACGTCTCCTCAGCGAAATGGGATTGCACATGTCTTGCATGAGGGGAAAAGACTTCTTTTAATGACACATCATCGTATGGTTTCTCTCAGGAAACTTTCCCGTCTGGGGTGCATGGTATGTTCAACCTAGATGGGAAAGCGTGTCATTAATACTGAGAGCCAGCTTCCTGCTCAGGAGGGAATTGGGTGGGGAGGGGAAGGGCCTGCAATTGCCTCCATCCCTAAAGTGCCCCAGTCCCGGCCTGAGAATCCCCAGCCCCCTCCTTGCTGTGGGGGAGGCTACTGGCTGGCAGATTTACATAAGGCTCCTCCATCCCCAAGTTAGGGTGGGAGGAAACACGGGTTCTGTAAGGGAGAAGGGCAGACAGTGCCGTTGAACTTGTTCCTTAAGCATGTATTTCCTGGGACTTCCCTGGTGGTCCAGTAGCTAAGACTCCACGCTCCCAATGCAGGGTCCCCGGGTTCGATCCCTAATCAGGGACCTAGATCCCACATGCCACAGTTAAAGATTCCGTGTGCTGCAATGAAGACCTGGCACAGCCAAGTAAAAAAAAAAAAAATTTTTTTTAAAGCATGTATTTTCCTGAGGGTCTTCTGGGCCTTAGGAACCAAATGAGGTGCTGGGGATACACAGGGGACAGAAGAGCTTAGTGGGGACAAGAACGGCACTGTGGGAGCACAGGGGAGGTGCATTATTACAGGACTTCAGGCTGGGGCCCTGGCAGCCTGCTGTTCTGGCCGGGGAACCCAGCATTACAAGCTACATGTACTGGATTTATCTTTATCTCAGAAAAGTCCAGGTTCATCATTATCGAACCGCCAGCCAGCGAACTGCATTATGTGATCCCTTATGCTGATTGAGCTAATGTCCTCCATTTGAATCTCTGATTGGCCCAAAAGTCAGCCTACCCTGCTTTTCACTGGTGGAGATGGAGAGCGAGGCTTTGTTTTCGAGGCAGGGAGTATTAATGCTCGTCCACGTCCAAGTACCAAAAAACATTACAAACCAAGCGTCACTGGTGGTGGGAGGGGAAGTCAGGCACCCTGGGCTGACTTTTGTCTTGTTGGTTGCTCTTTCCTCTGTTGGAGGTTACTGCTGAAAGGACTGGCTCCCTCTGCTCCTTCAGAGTCCAAACTGTCCCCAGCTCCAACTAAAAACTAAGTTACAAGCTTCCATCCTGAGTCTCGTGTGCTGTCATTTAGAATCGAAATGGACGTAGCTTGTACACGTGCAAAAGTGAGCTGAAGCGTTAGCTACAGGAAAGAATTCAAAGTCTTGGGAGGCTGGCCTGGGCATGCCCATTTCTGCTAGGAAAGGGTATTATCAGACCCTCCACCTTTGGACACCACGCGGGTAATCCAATTGAGGCACGGATGGTGTTAACAGTGCCCACTCCACACCACTATCTGCTCCTTAAGTTTCCACCTTAAAAACTGGAGACAGAGTTGGTCCCTCCTAAACGTTCTCTGAGGACAGGAGTTTCCATTTCAAATGCTAAAGTGACCTGAGGGCCTCGGGGAGACCTGGGTATAATCGACCCTGAAGGATCTATTATATGTTCCAGTAGGGACATACAGTTGATGGGCCTCTAAGGTCACATTCTTCCTGACTTCTGTCTCTTTCCCTCCCTCAGTAAGAAAAAGAAGATCACCAAGGGCCCAGCCGTAGGCATCTACAATGGGAACGTCAACACCCAGATGCCAATGCAGCCGAAGAAGTTTCAGAAAGGGCGCAAGGACAACGACTCGCACGTGTATGCCGTCATTGACGACACCATGGTATACGGGCATCTTCTGCAGGATGCCAGCGGGTCCTTCCACCAGGCAGAGGTGGACACCTACCGGCCCTTCCAGGGGCCCACGGGGGACTTCCCTCCCTCTCCACCCCCCACAAACTCCAGGGCCCCGACCGTCAAGCTGGCCACAGATGAGCCGCCCCCTGGCTCCCCTCCTGAGTCTGAGAGCGAACCGTACACCTTCTCCCACCCCAAAGACGGGACGGTCAGCAACAGGAGCACAGACACTCCTCTGCTGGACGCCCATGAGCCCACGGAGCCCGGGGAATAACAGGGACCCACCCAAAGACTTGGCATACAGCAGGGCACTGAGATGCCCTTTAGGGTTCCCACCCATATATCCTGAAGACAAGGAATTGTGTGGAAAGACAAAAGGAAGTTTTTCCTGAATGCCACCAACTTCTGATTTCCACGTGGACTCACTCCGCCGCTGAGACGTTGATCATGATGATTTGTGATCCGGATGGTGTCATCTCCGGGCATGTCCTTCTGTACTCAGGTTGGGTTGTAACCAGCCCATAATGAGAGGGAAGCGGCTGAATCACCCAGGACAGGGCTGCAGCAAGCCCCACATTTGGGTTTTGACCTCTTCAGGTTGACAGTGTCAATCCCTGGGCCCTTGCTCTCACTGGGGAGCCCCTGGATGAAAATATCAGTGTGCTTTTTTAACTATTATTATTTATTGGGTGGTCCCGGGTATTTAAGAAGTCAAATGCCATGCAGCTCTTCTCACCCGGCATAGTGGCAGCTCACGCTCACTGATTAGATGGCTGGGTTTTGACTTCTGTCCGCCACTAGATAAACATGTGCCTGTCCTCTGGGCGGTGGGAATAATTTGCAGTCTCTCCAGCCGGAAAACAGTGTGTGTGTGTTTGAGGGCACTGACGCACATCTGCTTTGAGCAGAGACTTGCTGGTTGTCTTGCTCTGCGTGTGGTTCTCTCGCTGCAAAAATCCGTCTTGAGTCGCATTGTCCTTGGATCTAGGAATAGGAGAAATGTCCTGGAATTGCAGTGTGTGGCTCCACCCAGCTGCCGCAATGCTTTAACATTTAAACAGAAATGCAGAGAGTATCTTCATCCTCTAGAAGCGTTGAAAGAGGATTTCCGTGGTGGCTCAGTGGTGGGGAGTCTGCCAGTGCACGAGACACGGGTTTGATCCCTGATCTCTGAAGATCCCACTTGCCTCAGGTCAGCTGAGCCCGTGTGCCACTATGGAGCCAGCACTCTAGAGCCTGCGAGACACAGCTACTGCACACCACAGCAACCAGAGAAGCCCCAGGGCCGCAACTAGAGAAAAGCCTGCCCAGCAACAAAGACCCAGCACAGCCAAAAAGATACCAGTAAATACAGGTACGCACTAGAAAAATAACACTGAAAGGTACAGGAGGGAGTGGCCACTTGTATTAGTTGCTAAGGCTACTGCAAGAAATTACCACACGTTTCCTACCTGACGGTTCTAGAGATCAGAAGTGCAAAACGGGTTTCCCTGAGCTAAAATCCACGTGTCAGCAGAGCTGTGCTCCTTCTGGAGGCTCCAGGGGCGAATCCATCTCCTTGCCTTTTCCAGCTTATAGCGGCCTCTCACATTCCTTGCCTCCAGTTCGGCATTGTGACACTGCTGTTGTTCAGGCGCTCATTGTGTCCAGCTGTTTGCAACCCCATGGACTGCAGCACACCAGGCTCCTCTGGCCTCCACGCTCTCCCACAGTTTGCATCTCTGTCCTACTGACAAGGACCTTTCACTTACGAACCTCACCCAGGTAACCCAGGGTCATCTCCCCGTCACAGGATCTTTAATTACACTGAAGATCCCCTTTGCCCTGTAACACATCCGCAGGTTCCGGGGATTAACACATGGACCTTTCTCCTGCCTACCACACTTTACCCGCCCCAGGAGAGACTACAGAATGTTCCAGCCTACAGATGTGTTTTGTTAGGCCTGCAGCATCTTTTTAAAGAATTACTCACCAACATTTGAAATGATAAAATGTTTACATAACAAATCTGGATTGGAAGATCTGGCCATGCTGGGACTTGCATGCTCATCAAAAAACAGCCTGCTGGAGTTGAAACAGAGCTGCTCTCTAGAGGGGGCACGCAGTTCACCCATTCAGGCCACACCTCTCCCTATTGCCTCCCACACAGAGGCTGAGGGTCTGTTGCTGTGGGTGAGTGCCCTTCAGGGTTGCTTCTCTCATAATGAAACGGAAAGTTCAGGACCCATACCTCAAGTGACATAAAAAGACAAGTCTTGAGGTTGATGTGTGCTTCAGGAAAGTTGTTTTGTTACACCCAGCCCACATCTTTCATTTATACTAATTACCACCCCAGCTCCTGCAGGCGTTTGCCTTCGTGGCCCCTGCTCTCATCCAGGAGGAAAAGGATTGTGTTATGGCTCATCAGCACAGTCCCAAGGTCAATATTTCTGTGGCAAAACCTCCTTTAAAAAATAGATGCGGGTTGTCAAATTCAGTGACTTCACCTTGAAAATGCACTGTCTGGACTTGTCCCCTTGCTACTTTGCCTCCCTGAAAAGTTTTGCAATCATCTAAATGCTGTGAGGTCCAAGGTCTCTTGAATTCTTTCCAGAAAGAGGAGTATTATATTATTATTATTATTGTGCCTTTGGTGCTCCCTGTGACACTTTTACTCTGAAAGGCTGGCTCTGCCCAGGGACCCTCATTGTCTTGGCCTGAGATGCTGGCAAAGCCCCTCCAGGAAGGACCAGAGGAGGTCTGTGGCTCCTTTCCTTTTGTGAAATTGTGTCACTATTTAAAATCATCACTGAGGCCCTGCTCCTCCATTCTCTGCCTTCTCCGACCTCTTGGCCTCTTCTGAGGGTCACTCAGCGCTCTGAATTCCACCCCCAAAGCGTGGCTGTCATCACACACATCACCTTTACCTGCAGGGGCCCCACGTGGCCATTTCCTTTTAACCAAGAGCTCAAAACTCCAGACCACATTACTATCTTCCTGAGACCTCAAGTAAATCTCAAGTTCTCCAGAAACATGCCTCCTTGAAGGGGCCAGAGCGATGTACCCCTGGCTCTTCTCTTTAGAGCTCAGGCCCTATTTCTGTAACATATTTTCAGGGTCACTGAAAACCAAACACATTTGTTGAGGCCAGCAGAGTGCCCTCCACGCTGCGTCTCCCCTCAAGCCCATCCTCTGACAAAGCCTGGCTCAGGCAGGACTGATTTAATGCTGCAGCCGTTTTGCAAGATTGAGGGGGGGTGGGGTCTCAAGGAAGATCCAGGGGGAAAAGCAGAAGTCTAGGCGATGTAACCTTGGTGAAGGTTAGGACAGATTTGTGCGGATCTGCAATGCTTAACTCAAAATAATTTATTTGTTGTAGATACTTTTTAGGCAGCATTTTGTTCATTTCCTATACTTTTTTAAATAAACAAATATACGGAAAAAAAAGAGGTATCAGGTTGTTTAAATGCTTTGGCAGCTTGTCCCCTGGGTCACCTGCAGCCCTCGTTCCCCGGTTGTTGACTGAGACAGGTTCAGCAGGAGCTCAACGCATTCCATCTTCTCTATGTGTTTATGTTCTAGCAGGCCAGGCTTTGAGCTGCCAGTGGGTGACTCAGAGGCCACAGTTTGTTCTGTTCTGTTCTTGTTGAGGCAGCTGGAGTCCCCTCTGTGTGACCCTCCTAACACCTGTCCCCTATTGAGGCCACCTTGGCCACTGACTGCTCAATGGCTCAGCAGTAAAGAACCCACCTGCAATGCAGGAGCTGCAGGAGACTCGGGTTCCATCCCTGGGTCAGGAAGATCCTCTGGAGGAGGCAATGGCGACCCACTCCAGGATTCTCGCCTGGAGAATCCCATGGACAGAGGAGCCCAGCGGGCTACAGTCCACGGGGTCGCAGAGTCAGACTCGACGGAGCACGCACAAAACGTATGCTGCTCTAAGCCCAGGGCAGCTCACCAGCCAACGGAACAGAAGCAAAGAGAGAGTGGTGGGAGAGGGAACCTCCAGGTGGGTGCCCGCGCACTTGGACAGGAGACCCAAGTGCACGAGGGAGGCGTACACAGAGGGTGCGTACACAGCATCACGGAAGAACATTAAACTCGTAGAGAAGTGACAAGACAAAGGAGAACTACTCTGAGCTTCTAGGAGTGGCAAATTGTGGAAAGGTAAGAATATGGGAGAAACAAATGGAAAACACAGGTCTTAGCAAAGTGCGTTGTGTCAATTTCTCTGGTGTTGTCTCCAGGCTAAGAGTGTAGAGTTGTCTCTGGTGATTAAGAATCGTCCTGTCCTTCCTGGTAAAGAGGGGGAGGACAGAGAGCTTTTCTTGTGTCTGTTCCTTCTGAATTGCCTTCAATTCAAAATAATCCTCATGCCAGGCAGGCATATTTTGGGGTGGAATACCCTGAATCCCTCACTTTCCCATTTGAAACATAAGTTTCATATATTAAAAGTTGAGTCGGCAGCTGTGCAAAGAGACTGGAATGACAAGTAGCGAAACAGATCTGCAGAGGCAGAGAAAAGCCGAAATGGAAGAGGGAAAGAACAAACCTAAGTCTATTGCCCATGTCTTCATGAATCAGTCTCTCAGGCCCAGGAAGGAGTCACTCGGTGAAACAGTTGTGTTTCATTTTAGGAAGCTGTGCTGCAGGCGGGAGCAGGGGGCCTGCTGAAGTCCAGCCTTTATATGGTGTCAGCAGTCAGGCACCTAACGAGGGACATTTCTATAGAAAATGAAGGGGAAACAAACTGGATCCTCATTTTTTTGAGTCCCGAGGGTCGTCAGTGAGAAGATTTCTAGATGTTGGGCTCAGAGCATTTTTAAATGGGGGACTGAGAATAGCAGTGCCAAGCCAACAAGTGTCCTAGTTTGCAATTCCAGTGTCGGATTCGCGCGTCTACATTAGCCTCACTATCACCAGAGTTTGTGGTGCAGTGTGTGGAGGTGTCCAGCTGCACTTTGCAGGGCTTCTCCTCCTTCGGTTGCTCCTTCTCTCTCTCTCTTTTTTTTTAAGGTAATCCCAAGAAGGATCTAGGCAGTCAGGTAGTTCTCAGTGGCACCAAGCTGGGGGGAGGGAGAGAGAAAAAATGGAAATGTTAACTGCTAAAATGCACGCATGTCAGAAACCAGTTTACCAAGAGGTCAAAAGGCTCAGAGGCAGTGAGCCTGGCTGGAGTTCCACAACCCACCCACAACAATATGCTAGAGTTTTGTTGTTGTTGTTGAAAAACGGAATTTCTCTCTATAAGTACCCCCATTTCTATCAAAGATAATCAAAGACTATTTTGTTTGCACAGTAAGTCTAGTCTCATGCAATCTGGCCTAATTATTTACAGAAGTGCAGCAAGAGTGGTACCATGTCTCCCCGGACCGAAGAGACCTCGGAATCGGCTAAGAGGCCGCCATGAAACGTGAGCTGTGTGACAGGCAGCCTAACTTCTCTGAGCCAAAATTTCCTCAACTGTAAAATGTAAATCCTAATACCTACTTATTAGCAAGGTGACTGCCAGGGTGGGGAAGAGATGCTGTGTGTGACGATGTCTGGATTTAGTAGTCACTCTTTGTTAAACCTGCATTGAAGAGAAAAAAAATACATAGCCTATAGTCTGCTCAATTTGGCATGGTCTCCTCTTCAGCAAGCTGGCTGCCTTTCCCTGTGAGCTGACAGTTCTCTAGCTAATTGTGTCAAATTCGAAGACGCTGTACTCCGCGTCCTCTCCACACTCATTTTAGCTGTCAGCTTCAGCAAGCTGACATATGATCCTCAGCATTCATGCAGCCCTAGAAAGAGATGTTCCTGGGGGAAGCATCACAGCATGAGCCGTGCGGGCTCCACAGCCAAAGAACCCAGAACTGTGGGCTTTCATTTTCTAACACGATTGCAGTTTGATAAGATACTTGGCTGCCCGTGGCAGAGGCAGCACCGGCTGTTTGGGCTTGCCTTGACCAGGCACCCAGACCAGAGAAGGACCTCAGCAAACACATGTGAGGTGCGCATCATTGTGGCTTGAAGTTACCATAGCAACTGTCCTGTCTTTTCCCCCCTGTTCCACTCCTACCCCATCACAGGATACCTTTCGTCAGTGACGAAGAGGCCAAGAGTTGTTGTTCAGTCGCTAAATCATGTCTGACCCTTTGCCACCCCATGGACTGCAGCACACAAGGCTTCCCTGTCCTTCACCATCTCCTGGAGTTTGCTCAAATTCACAACCATTGAGTCAGTGATGCTATCTAGCCGTCTCGTCCTCTGTCGTCCCCTTCTCCTCCTGCCCTCAATCTTTTCCAGAATCAGGGTCTTTTCCAGTGAGTCAGCTCTTCACATCAAGTAGCCAAAGTATTGGAGTTTCAGCTTTAGCATTAGTCCTTCCAGTAAATATTCAGGGTTAATTTCCTTTAGGATTGACTGGTTTGACCTCCTTGCAGTACAAGGGACTCTCAAGAGTCTTCAGCACCACAGTTCAAAGGCATCAGTTCCTTGGCACTCAGCCTTCTTTGTGGTCCAACTCTCACATCCATACATGACTACTGGAAAAATCATAGCTTTGACTAGACGGACCTTTCTTGGCAGTGATATCTGCTTTTTAATACACTGCCTGCTTTTGGCAAAAAGTATCCCCACTGTAAAGCTGGTCAGAAACTCATCACTTCTCTAATGTAGAACCAAGCCAATGCCTCTAAATTGCCTCTAAGCATCTGAAAAGTTTAAAAAAGAAGTTTGAAAAAAATCTTACTAAAGAGGAACTGTGGACAGTGTTTGCCTTCATAGAAGGAAACAGTGACTGGGAAATTTCCCCCCTTATACCATTCTGTAGCTTTTGAATTGGAACCGTACTTATTTTACTTACTTTACTTATTGGAAAGTATCTTATTTTACAGTGAAAGAAAATGAAAACAAAAACTTCTTTTTAAAACTTGTCAAAACTCAAGATTCCTGGGACTTCCTGGCAGTCCAGTGGTTAAGACTGTGTTCCCCATGCAACATGGGTTTGATCCCTGGTCAGGAAACTAAGCTCCTGCTTGCAGCAGGGCCAAAGAGAATACATTAAAAAATAATAATAATAATAATAACAGAGTACCCTTAAGATTCTTCGGTGGTTCAGTCTTGCCAGCCTCTTCTGAGTGCAATTTTTCAGAGACTTTTTCCCCCTTCCTCCGCCCCGCCCCCAGTGGTGGGACCAGTTTGGCCAGATTTCACCCTTTCTGGTCAAAAATCCCAGGTTACTCCCAGAGAGGCTAAAGGTTGGAAAAGACTGGAAGGTGTGGTAGCTGCTTGAACACCCTGGAAGCCTCTTGCACACTACCTCAGGGATCATTCCTCAGTGCTGATACTCCCAGGCCAAGAAGTTCTCTGGGAGCTGACACCAATCCTGGGACAGCAGGTTTTGCACCCCGCTCCCGCATCGGAAAGAGGAGTCCCAGGACCAGCTGGTGATCCAGCGTCAGCTCCATCACTGCCCAGGACGTTCAGATCTGACCTGCCTAGGAGCCAGGCTGGAGGGACTAGAATCCGCTCAGATCTTAAGCCTAGGAAGTATGGTTGGGAGGGTATCGGCTGCCCCTTGGAGTTCAGGGAGAAGAAATCATTTTGTGATGCTTAATCATTTGGAAGGAAAAAAATTTTTTCTTTTTCTTTTTTTTTTAGCCCCCACCCCCCCAAAGGAAAAACATTAGTTAAAGAGTGAAAGAGCTTTTCTACCGCAGGCTTGGGTTCAGTGTGTACTGTGGACCCTGGGGTGGCTCCCTGGGTCTCAGGATAGCAGGCGGGTCCAAGTCCCTCTAGGGTCCCTTTCTTTCCTGGACACATTAATTGCTTGGCTGCCTGCCACTGGCAGCGTCACCAGAGCTCTTGGCAGGCTGAACACTAATCCTACCTTCCACCTGGGAGACTGGGAGGGAACCTGCTCTCCAACCTCCTCCCAAGGCAGCAACCTCCACTCACCCCCACTGATGGTTGCAGCTGCTACCCAGGAGGCCCCTGCTGGTATCCTGAGACCCAGTGAGCCAGCTGAAAGTGAAAAAGTGAAAGTGTTAGTTGCTCAGTCCTGCCTGACTCTTTGGGATCCCATGGACTATAGCCCTCCAGGCTCCTTTGTCCATGGAATTCTCCAGGCAAGAATAGTGGAGTGGTAACCATTCCCTTCTCTAGGGGATCCTCCCGACCAACGGATCCATCTCATATCTCCTGCGTCTCCTGCAATGCAGGTGGGATTCTTAACCGCCTGAGCCACTACGGAAGCCCAGGGGGCCAGCTGAGGGAAGGATAATTGGGAAATGTGAACTTCAGAGGTGATCCTTTCCAATCAGGAGTTAAATTGCCCTCACTTCCTCTTGAAACGCAACCCGGTGATATTTCTGCAAATAACAGTCTTTTTGAGAAACACTGGCAACATAGATACTTCCAATAATGAAGATGAAAATCCCTTATACCTTTTAAAAAATGTCTAGTGTCAAATCAGTCCAATATATCCAGGATAAAGCTGTATTTTCAATCATAGTTTTCTTAAACAACATGGGTAACAAGCTCCTTTTGCGATAATGAAGGCTTTGTCTTTGGTGTTAAAAAAAAAAATTATTTTCTCCAGGCCAGGGACATCAATTTTTAAAATGAGAATTTACACTTGCTACAGATGCTGCAAGCTGACTTTTTGCACAAATAGATCAAGGTGTTTCTGTTTGCCTTCAGATCCTTGCCAAGGGTTGAGCGATAATTGAACATGGCAACAAATCTGCTTTGATCTTCATGAGGAATTTCAGTGTGGGTAGCACTCAACTGCCTGGTATTCATTCTGCTGTGGATCCAATTCAATTCAGTTATCTCAGTGTACTCATTAAATGCCTACTATGTGTAAGACATAAGTGTGGGATTACGTGTAAGACTTAAGTGCGGGCTTCCCTGGTGGCTCAGCTGGTAAAGAATCCACCTGCATTGTGGGAGACCTGGGTTCGATCCCTGGGATGGGAAGATCCCCTGCAGAAGGGAACCCATTCCAGTATTCTGGCCTGGAGAATTCCATGGACTGTAGTCCATGGGGTCGCAAAGAGGCAGACACAACTAAGCGACTTTCCTGTATAAGACAGTATGCTAGGGCTGAGTGCTGGTGGAGAGGAAGTTACCATATAAAGTGCTATGAGGGAGGGCTGAGACAGGGTGGGGGAGGAGAGGAGACGACAAAACTTCAGTGGCAACATCTGCTCGTTCATTCAACAAGCACTTCACCAAGTGAGGTGCTGGATGTCTCCGTTCCATTAGCTCCTTTCTTGAGTGGTTAAGACGTTTCTAAACCGGAAGAGGAATGAATTGTGAGGCTTGGCTGGAGAAGCAGTCATAAAATATGGTGAGTTCTTTGCCAATTTTTAGTCACTTTTCCCAACTGTAACGTTTTGCTTCTCGCCCTGCTCCTGAGGCAACAGACCATATTGCAAGTATTTAGTAAACAAGCTACATTCATCTATAAACCAAGCAATACATATTGTGCTGATTCCTCAGCTATATGCTTTTTTCATTTCGATCATTTCATTTATTGATTACCTTTGGCTGTGCAGAGTCCTTGTTGCTGCCTGACTTTTCTCTAGTGGTGCCGAGAGGGGGTTCCTCTGCAGTTGCGGTGCGCAAGCGTCTCACTGCTGGCTTCTCTCGCAGTGGAGCCGGGGTTTAGATGCAGGGGCTTCCTTCAGTAGTCCTGGGACACGGCCTCAGCCACTGGGGCTCCCAGGCTCTAGAGCACAGGCTCAATAGATGTGGCTCGTGGGCTTAGTGCTCTGAAGCATGTGAGATCTCCCCAGACCAGGTATCAAACCCGCGTCTCCTGCTTTGGCAGGCAGATTCTTCACCCCTGAGCCCTGAGGGGAGCCCTCTCGGTAATATTCTGACACAAAGAACTTTTCACTGAGGATACTGAAAAAAGAAAACCATGCTCTCTATCATGGCCCTCAGGAATGCTGATGACTGGAGTGGCTAGAATGTTCTAGAGTCTATGCCTGTAAGACACAGGTCGCCTGAGGATTTAACCTTGATTCCAGATCTTTGCACAGAACTATCGCCACTTTAGGAAGAGCAGCCTACTATTCTCTCACCTGAACTGGAGACGAAACACACATTCAGGCCCCCGAGGGATAAAAGGGACCAAACAGCCTCAGTTGGGGAGGGCGGAACCCTGGGGCTTCCTGGATCTAACTCAGCAGGCCCAGAGTTTGGGGGTGAGAAGGGCAGGCTCGTCTACAATGCTTTAGTCCCATCTCAAGGTCCTGAACTGTCATTTTCCAGGTCCCCTTTCCTGAGTTCTTTGAGGGCCCAGAACATTAGAAAGAGGGTCTCTGAAGATCATGGCTGTGCTAGGGCTGAGCTTCTGCAGAACAAACACTGTCCTCCTCTCTGAACAGCCATCCTCAGATGCTAAATAGGGGGTGACCTGAGGACAAGGGGAGGGAATTGATGAGCTCTGTCTCGTCGGTTGGTCAAATTCCAGAAAATTCCAGTGAAAGGGCTCCTATCACAGCGACCATTAAATAAAGGACTGTTTGTGCTCAGGTGAGCGCCTTCCCCCCACACACGTGTTCAAGGACTGCCTTCAAAACGACAGCAACACAAATCCCCACCCAACCAGCGATCCTGGATTACCTCAGTTACCAATCCTTCCAGGCCTTTCTAGCTTGAAAAGCAAAACTCTCATCTTTGGATTGTGAGGCAAGGGTCTGAGGCCAGACTCATTCTCCCAACCCCCTTCCTTCCACCCTGTCTCCCTGGGGGGCGGGGATGAGACCTATCTTGAGACATATTTTTAAACCAACTGCCTGGCTCTCTGCCCTGCCTCCCACTTCTAAGCCATCATTTTAAACTATGTTTAAAGTGGACCACATGGGGACAATTAAGGCAAAACATTCCTAGGCCTGAGGGGCCCAGAGGATGAGAAAGACCTTGAGGAGAAGTGAGGGAGCCAGAGATCTTCCCTGGTGGCTCACAGTTAAGAATCTGCCTGCAATGCAGGAAACATGGGTTCGATCCCTGGGTAGGGAAGATCCTCTGGAGAAGGAAATGGCAACCTGCTCCAGTACTCTTGCCTGGGAAATCCCATGGACAGAGGAGCCTAGAAGGCTACAGTCCATGGGGTTGCAGAAGAGTTCCAGCAGCAGCAGCAGCAGAGGTCAGAGAAGGGGGAGGTTCTGAGCGAGGTGTGGGGAAGGGAAGGGAGAGGCAGGGGGACGACTCCAGGGGGAGGCTGGCTCACTTAGCCTCCTGGTGGCAAGTCCAGACTGCCTCCCTCCAGGCCACCTGCCAGGATCCTGAGACCCAGAGAGCCAGCCGAGAATCAGGAACCACACCCTGTGCCGCCTTCTGCGCATGTTGTCACTTCAGTTATGTCCGATTCTTTGTGACCCCATGCACTGCAGCCCTCCAGGCTCCTCTGTCCATGGGATTCTCCAGGCAATAATACTGGAGTGGGTTGCCATGCCCTCCTCCAGGGGATCTTCCCCACCCAGGAATCAAACCCATGTCTCTTACGTCTCTTGCATTGGCAGGCAGGTTCTTTACCACTAGCGCCACCTGGGAGGCCTGCCGCCTGCGAAGAAACGTCCCATCACATCCAGGTAAAGGTGAGGAACCTGGGGCCCTCCCCAGGGTGCAGAAGTCCAGGTTTAAGGCCACCAGCATGTGAGTAAGGACACTGCCAGACCCCTAGTCGAGGACAAGGGCAGATTCCCCGTGACACGGCTGAGGGCCTTCCTGGTTAACATTTTCACCACTGGGGGCGACAGAGGTTGCTCCACCTAGGTTTGGGCCCCTTTCTCCTTTGGAGCTTGCACTACCCCACCTGGGGCCCCTGATCCTCCCCTAGTTAAAGCACACAGCGAGAAGTGCCAGCCGTGTGGCAGGATGGGTGGCCTCAAGACCTTCCGGCTAGCGGCACCATTCAACACAGGCAGCCTCCCGTAGCTCGAGCTGACTTGGCCCAGGGATGATGCAGAGAAAACCTTCCTACCGCCTTTCAGTTTCTTCTCTTTGAGCTCACAGTTCCTTTAGTCTGGTTCCTTCTAGAAGAATGAGTTTTTCTAACTGGTGTCCTCTACTTCCGCCTTCGAGTTAAAAGGTGAGCCGTTCGCTTTGGACTCTTAAGTCTCTGGAAGGTGACGATCATTATTGGTCTGTTTTTGCTCCTGAAAGCTCTGTGCATTTCTCTTTTAATTAAAGTACAGTTGATATACAAAATTATGTAAGTTACAGGTGCACGATATAGTGATTCACAATTTTTAAAGATTTTACTCCACTTATAATTATGATAAAACATTGGCTATATTCCTCATGTTGTACAATATGTGTTAGTCACTCAGTCATGTCCGGCTCTTTGTGACCCCATGGGCTGTATGCCACTAGGCTCCTCTGTCCATGCAATGCTCCAGGTAAGAACCCTGGAGTGGGTTGTCTCTCTAGTTGTGGTGTGAGTTTCTCATTGTGGCGGCTTCTCTTGTTGCAGAGCACAGACTCAGTAGTTGTGTCCACAGGCCACAACCGTGCATATAAGTCTTCCCGAAGCAGGGATTGAACCCGTGTCCCCAGCACTGGCAGGCAGGTTTTTTTAGTTTGGAAGATAACTGGTTTACAATATTGTGTTGGTTTCTGCCATACAGCAACACAAATCAGTCTTAAGTATACATATATCCCCTCCCCTCTCCCCTCCTAGCCCACCGCTCTAGGTCATCACAGAGTGCCAGGCTGGGCTCCCTGTGTTACATAACACCTTCCCACTAAGCAGGTAGATTCTTAACCACTGGACCACCACGAAGCCCTGCAAATATTTTTTGCATGCCCACAATTGTGCATGGCTTGCTCTCATCCTTGACTTGTTTCAGACTTAACTTTGCAGTCCTGTGGAGCTTCACTATATTTCCAGTTGTGTACGACTTGTTCGAGGGCACAGAGCAACTTGAGTTAGATTGAAACCCTACTCAGAAGATTCATGTACATCTTGGCTCTGTGTCCTGAAACCTTTCTTTTTCATCATTGTCTTGCCTTTCTTTTCTTCTCTTTTTCTTTCATAGGCTGGATTCAGCACCTTGGAGACAGACTCAGGACCTGACCATCTGTGGACCACCTGTGTGTGCCCTGTAGCTAAAGACCACCAAGAACAAAGTTGGACTTACTGATCTTTTGCAGGGAGGGAGGCTGTGTACATGCACAGATAAGGAGTCATGGGGCCTCTCAGCACAAGGGACTTAGAACAGAACATGGACTTGTGTTAAGTGGTGTGTGGGAAGTTTCAAGGAAGAAGAGGTTTGCTCTGGATTGAATGGTGTCAGGAAGTAGGATTCTACCACCAGGAACTTCAGTTTTTATACAGAAGGTGAGATGAAGGCATCAGAGCTAAAGCCATGGTTGTGAAGAGACAGCTGTCACTTGGGTTAGTTGAGTGATTTCTCTCGTGTGGGCAGAGGCTTAGTTTGTGTCTGTGCTCAGACATGACTACAGAATGGTCTTGTTTTGTCAGGCTTATCTGAAGTTGGTGATGGGTGAGACTAGCTCTGTTTGAGAGGAGAACGTGGCACCTAGCTCTGAGTGCCTGGCTAGGGGGAGCTTGATGCTAGGGACTACTTTCGTCTTTGTACATTACAAAGGCAAAGCTTTGATCCTCCAGTTCCAGTCTTCTTTATATCCTAGTCTTGTATCTTCATGATGGGATACGGATCCTCACATTTGAAGAGGAGGAGGAGGGACAGATGAGAATGAGAAGGGGGATTTGTTTATGGTGGGGGTGGGGTAAAATAGTGTCTTAGCTTAGAGGATTCATATCTCTGTAACCTAAATGGATCCAGGATTCCATTCCGCTGCCTGAACAGAATGATATTCCAAAGCCATGTTAAGCAGACAAGGGAAGGAATTAGGATAAGCTTCCTATGTAGGTGCCTTGTGAGTTACTGGAGGAAGTTCCAGGTCGAAGGGTGGGGCAGGCATAAGAAGCAGCCATTCTTATTACAGATAACCCTCACTTAGAAAGGTAGTCCACTCTCTTTGGAAACACAGGGTGATTGTACATTCCAGTTTTCTGGTATATCCTCGATTTAAGTAATGTAACTATTTGATACCCTACATATAGTTTGGCTACATATTATATTGTTCTATATAATTTTTTTAGAAGTGCAAGAGAATAACTGAGGGAAACACCTGTGAAAGGTCAAGGGCTCACGGGAGCAGGAGTAGGCAGAGAGAGGCGTCTTCAACACAGGTCTGACCCTGTGTGAAGAACAGCAGGGCGAAAAGCAGACAGGGTAGGCAGAACCCCAGACTGCAGCTCACTTCTGAGACAACTGAGCCCAGGCCTTTGGAGAGTTCCCAGGCTAAACTTTCCACTTAGAGGGGTCACCTCTCCAGAGGGAATGGTTCAGTACTCAGTCATTGCCCAGAGGCAGCCGGGGAAAGACTGGCCTCTGCGCCTCCCCAGACAGCCCAGGCTGTCGGTCAACTCTTGTTCGGCAGAAGGTTCTCCTAGAGCCGTCTGAGCTGCACCCTCCACGGCCATACGTGTCTTCGGTCAGCAATACCTTTCTTTTTTTTATTTTTTTGAGTCACTGAAGCAGATCAAGTCCTCCCAGAAGCAGAGGCCAAGACAGGATTAGACATGCAAAAGATTTGTTAAAGGAAATGCCTGCGGAGGATAAAAGGGGGAAGAGAGGAGAGGGGGAAAAACCTATACAAATGTGACTTACACTGTGAATAAATGAGCTTCTATAAGTTCTTTGTTGTTCTAAGCCTCTGTTAAGACATATGCCCTGAATTTGGCTTGGCAACTATGGTTTCTAAGTCGTGTTAAATGATAATACTGTAATTTAGGAAGGGCAAACAAGGTGATATGGGCTTCCCTGGTGGCTCAACAGCAAACAATCTGCCTGCCAATGCAAGAGTCGCAGGAGCCACGGGTTCCATCCCTGAAGATCCCCTGGAGGCGGGCATGGCAACCCACTTCAATATTCTTCCCTGGAGAATCCCCAGGGACAGAAGAGGCTGGAGGGCTACAGTCCATGGGGGTCACAAAGAGTCAGACACAGCTGAGCGACTTAGCACGCACTCACGCAACAAGGTGATGGAGGCACAGGAAGAAGTGGACCTTCCTCAAGCTCACCTACATCTGTGCGGACCTCGACCACCAGCGGGACACGGCCTAAAAGCAGCGGGAGGGCGACTGCGCAAGGAGCGGCACATGCTGCTATAGCGCCTGCGCAAGACCAGACTGAGGCTCCGCCCACAGTGGAGCCCCAGGTGGTGAAGACGAGGCGCCGCACCGTCGCCCTGCAGGAGATGGTGGGCAACGTGGTGGGCGCCTGCAACTGTCAGGACCTTCAGCAGGTGTAAGTCAAGCCTGAGGTGATCGGCCACCACCTAGACGAGTTCTCCATCACCTTTAAAAGCCCATGAGGCACGGCTGGCCCGGCATGGAGCCACCCATTCTTCCCGCATCGACCCCCGCAAGTAGCTTGCTGGCCAGCAAAGGCACGGACTTGGCTTTAGGAAGAAAGAAACTGGAGTCTAAAGCATCAAATCAAGATCTGCCTCAGCTACTCTTTTTTTCACACGGCTCCTTTCTGGGAGGACTTCGCATGTGCCCTCGCCTCCTGCTTCCACTCGTAAAGGGTGGTTTTGCCTGGCCGGGGACTCTGGGCTGTCAGAGCCGGTGCCTGGGTTATTGGGGGAGTAGACGCTTCTCTCATCCCAGAAGGAGTTCAGAGAAGAGAGAGGGCGGTCAAGAAAGCAAAGTGAGGGTTTAACTAAGCGACGGTACACTCTCAAAGGTGAGAAACTGCACCGCCTTTCTTTCGCAAGCAGGACATGTACAAATGAAGGGGTGGAATATGCAGTGGGGAGGGAGGGTTTTGCGGGGTCACGTACCCGGATTTTCATCCTAGCTCCACCTTGCCAGGGGAGGAGGGATTTTTGTCCTTATGTAGTCTTGATGGGAAGTGTCATGACCTCAGTGCATGATAGGAACTTCTTACCTGCAAGGTTTTATTGTAATGAGAGCTCAGGAAGCAAAAGGTTACATTTGGGCGCCAGAGATTCCTATCTCTTCCCACCTTTCTTTAGCTGTCTCCAGGACACTTATCACCCCAAAATGTGTGGTTTCCCATGAGTCGGAAGGGTCCTTCTTGGTCTGCCTAAGGACCCCCTTTGTTTACAAGATACATGATTTCCTGCTGTTGGCCTGTGTGCCCCTGTAGTTTGCACCTGGCTATCTCCCTGCTCCAACATTACTCCTTCAAGGAGTCTGGACACTTAAAATCTTCTAAGGGCGAAAGTATCTATGGTCCATCTTGGTGTTTTAATTTTTATTTATTCGTTGCATTGGGTCTTCATTGCTTCGTGCAGACTTTCTCTAGTTGTAGTGAATGGGGGCTGAGACGCTGTAGTGGCTGCGCTCCGGCTTCAGTAGTTGCAGCATGATGCGCTGAGCCGTTGCAGTGCACGGGCTTAGTTGCCCCAGGACATGTGGAATCTTCCCGGACCAGGGATCGAACCCTCATCCCTGCGTTGGCAGGCGGATTCTTAACCACTAGACCGCCAGGGAAGTTCTAGTCCATCTTCTGTAACTGCTTTGAACTGAGCATGAGTGTTGTCCCTGCCTGTGGGTGGAGATCTCCTTCTTGTCTGTGAGAGACGGGGATCTCAGGGTGGTTTACGGTTTTGGAGGTGGAGAGTGGGGAGTAGATCCAGTGGGTGGTGGCACCTCATCTTCAGGTGGGATGAATTAAAATCCCTGATGCATCATCATTTGAAGAGCTGGAATCCAAATCCAGGATTTCTTCCTGATTGGTATTGCACCATCCATGAGTAGCTTCAGCCAGGTTTAAGGTTTTCCTGGCGGAACTTGCTGATGAACGGGAGGAAACTAGTTTCCCGATTTGACTCTGGCTTATTATTTGGCTTGCATGTCTTAATCGGAAAGACACTTTCCTACTACTACTGCGCAGTTGTTTTCCCAACAATGCAAAACAGGAAAGCCACCCTTAGAGGATACAACCAGCCCCATCCCTCTGTCTTTGAGCAGCCTCAGAAATGGCAGGGCAGTGAACACCTCAAGAACAGGATCCAGGCGTTGTGGCCTAGCTTCTGTCTGAGCAATTGGCATACGGAAGGAGCTCAGTACTTACTAGCTGGCTGTTTGGAGAAATGGTTTGCACAAAGCTCTTTCTGCTAACAAAGTGAGACTCTTCGGCTCATTCTCTTGCAAGCAACATGACCTTGGCTAGTCACTTAGCCGCCCTGGGCCTCAGTTTTTTTCATGTGAAGATTGCATTGATCTTTGAGCTGTTTCTCCTGCGACTGTGTTCTCATGCTGTACAAAACAGCAGTGCATTCTAGTGGAGAAAATGGTTAGTTTCATAGATTGTGTCATGATTTTTAGCATGAAAGAGACTCATAAACCGTGCTTTTCATGAGTCACCCATGAAAAACAGGTGAAGTAGAATCTAATGTTAAGCTTCAGAAATAGCCCTGGAAAATCTGGGTGGAAAATGTGTTTTTACAGAATTCCTTTCCAGCAATCACAAATATACACCAATGCACATGACCATCAACTCCTTTTCACAAAAGCTTCACAGTCACATCATGAAATATCTGAAAACTTTCTTCAAGATTCAGGAAGGGCTGAATGTAAATAATAGATAGTACATGGGCCTTGGAACTCAACAGACCTGAAATCCAGCCCCATTCATGGATGTTCTTAGAAAAATTATCCTCTCTCTACTGTTTTCTTCAACTATGAAATAGGCTTAATAAAAGCGCTCTCCTAGGTTAGTATGACTGTTGAGTGAGGTCATTCATGAGCTGTTGTCAGGACATAGGAAGGGGGTTGTGGGTCAGTGCCCAGCACACAGTAGGAATGCACTCACTGCTCATTCTCTTTGCTTTTATGAATACTTCCACCTTCTCTCAGCAAAGCCAAAATCCAAAGAATGTGCCTGGAGGTTGTGCGAGGACACAGGAGTGGTTTAATGTTTTCATTTGAAGCAAGTATGTTTATGTGTGTGAGAGGGAAGCTCACATTCCAGGGGCCGACTCTGACCAGAGTTTGAACCGGTCTTCTTTGCCATGCAACTAGCAATTATGCAGGAAAACCTGTGGTTTAGGGAGGTTGGGAGAGACTGATGGGTGAGTTGCCAACCAGGAAAGATAGTACTGACACCTCGATTAACCTCTTCTCCAAGGCAAAGAACTGGAAACAGCTGAACTTGCGAAAGCTTTTACCCAGCATTTTGCGTGACCGGCACTTACAGCAATATTTCAAATTGTCCCTTTGTTGGACATCCTCAAAATCTTTGCACACCAGGGCAGCACATGGTAAAGAGGGAAATGCGTGATGATGAAAGAGGGCTCTACCATCAATTCTAATAAAGAGTAGTATAGAAGCTGAAGATCTAGAAACCAGTACCTTATTATTGTTCATGCACCTTGGAAATTTTTAATTTTGTAGCCAGTGCCATAAGGAATAGTATGGTGAGTGAGGCATTTAACTGGGGTACAAAATTTAAGGAAGTGCCTAAAAAACTCAGTAATCATGATACAAAATATTTGAACACAGTGTTTTAAAAAATAAAAATTAATGCAAACAACAACAGGTCGAAACTTAAAGCAAGATCCCAGGGCAGATGTACCCTAGCTTGAAGTCCATGAGTCTGTGTCTTAAAATCCCAAGCACTTTCGCAGCTGATTAAAAATGGTCAGTGATTCTTTTGCTTATGCTGCCACCTGCTGCTGAAATCAGGCAGCGCCACAGAGGCAGTTCTCTACCAGGACCCTCTCTCATACCCAAAGGCCTGGTGCCCTCTTGCGGGCATCCACGAAATGCAGGAACTTTGAAAACGTGTGGCCTACATCCTACTAGATAGCTGAGTGGGGTAAAAAGAGCCCAAGACTCAGCCAGACCGACATCTGCATCTCAATTTTGCTTCTCATTTGCTAGGTCATCTTGAAAAAAAGAATCACATCGCTGTTCTGAGCTTCAGTTTCTGCATCTATCATGAATGTCTTCCATCATTACATCTTCCTAAACTGTTGAATTACATGAGATGGTTTCCATGACAATGTCAGGCAGGCTGTGTGGCACAAAGTAGACACAGAGTTCACTCTAAGCCACCTCCCCCAGCATAGCCCACTCCCCGTGATCAAATCAAAATATCATTAATTTACCTCTGAAGGCAGGACACACTCAAAGACGACCAGGGAGAAAAGATATGGCAGACATGGCTGATCTGGGAAGACCTCCCCTAAGCGGGTTACTAGAGCTAGGCCTACATGGTTGGATGGGCCAGAGGGGTTCATGGGGCCACTTGTCTGATGTTTTATCTCAGGGAAGGTCCAGTACCATGAGACAAGCATCACGGTGGTGGTGGAAAGGCCAAGGCCCTGGTCATCCTGGCTCTGTGACCAACGGAAGTCACTCAGCTTCCCTGAGCCTCAACTTCCGTTTCTACAAAACGGAGATAATAACATGCCTGTCCCTGGTGGATAAGATTAAATAAGATGACTTATTTAAAGTTCCTGTGATTCAGTGGGCTCAGTAAGTGGTAGCTGGTATTTCTAGGATGGAACTTTCTTTGAGGAGCAGAAAGGGGGTCACACCAGTCAGGCAGTGTCGGCCGCTCTCATTTTTGACTCCTGTTCGGCAAGAGGGGGGATGCAAATGTTCCCTGTGGCAGACCGAGCTCTCACCCTAACAGGACTCCGCGAGTGAGTGCACCCCAGAAATGAATCCCCAACAGAAAAGGGTGGGATGGGGGTGTCCCTTCTGCCCTGCAGTTGTGGAGGGGATGCTGAAGTGGAGTTTACGATAAGAAGCCTGGAAATCGGAATAAGGGCTGTAACTTAGATAAGAATAGAGTATCAGTGTTCATCTCCGGACCTTGAGGAAACCTCCGTGCTGCCATGAGAAAATCTCCTTGCTTTCAGGAAACACACTTAAGAATTTAGGGGTAAAGGAGTAATCACGTCTGCAATTTATGGTCAAACGGTTCAGGAAAAAATGAAAGGCAAATGGGGGAAATATTAGTGTTTGTGGAATCTGGATGAAGGGTATTCGGGAATTCTTGCTCTCTGTAAGAGGGAAATCAAATGAAATATAAAGTTGTGTAATTTAAAAAAGGCAGCAGCAGTCAAGGGTTCCCGCCTCCCCTCTGTTCTCTTTCTCCCTCCCCTTCTCTGTGCACCCAGCTCACCATCCTTCACCGCCTCTCTGCTTGCCTCCTAAGAGCCTTCTCCCAGGGACCCCAGAAGGGCTCCTGGACTCTCCCCGCCCATGGGAACCGGCACAGACTGCAGCCACTCTCCATCACGGTGCACCCACTTTATTTGCGAAAGGAGGCGCCCAGCGCGCGGGGGGCGGGGAGGTCCCCGCACCCCTCCTCCGGGGCTCAGGATCCCGCGCCCGGCCCGGCCCTCCCGGCCCGCTAGACGATGGCGAACTGGCAGACGTAGGGCAGCTTGTCCCGGCAGCGCTTGTCGAACCACTTGCCGTTGGCCGCGCCGGACAGGGTGGCGCAGTTCTCGACCTTGCCGCCGTCGGGCTGCGCGGTGATCTCCGTCTCCCAGTTCTTGTAGGCGATGTGGCCACCGGTCATGTCCACCCAGGCGCCCTCGGACGCCATGTCGTTGAAGCCCAGCCAGACCTCGGCCTCGCTGCCCACGCTCTGGCGCAGGTACTCGTACAGGGCGTCGTTCTCGGAGCCCGTCTGCGGGGTGCCCAGGGTGCCCCCGCGCGAGATGCAGTCCTCGCTCGCCTCGTGGAAGGTCTTCGCCTGGACGAAGGCCAGGAAGCACTTCATGTGCACCTTGGTACCCTTCAGACAGACTGGGGGGGGAGAAGTGGCCGTCACCCCAGCTTCCCCAGCCGAGAGCCCACTGCCAGGGGCCGGCTCACCCCCTCCACCAGCCCTGTCCGCAGCGGAGGGGCTCCAGACCCAGCCCCGAGGGCCCTGCTGTGATGGGCACTGAATCCCAGACCGCCGATTCACAGCGGGTGGAGCCCCTGCTGCTGGGCGTGGGCCCAGCCCCCTCCGCTGAAGACAGA
Organism: Capra hircus; assembly: GCF_001704415.2. Lineage (NCBI taxonomy): Eukaryota > Metazoa > Chordata > Mammalia > Artiodactyla > Bovidae > Capra > Capra hircus. Next base: position 54,162,302 of record NC_030829.1, read on the forward strand.
CGGCCCCTCCCTCAAGGTCACACCCCTCCCCTGGGTGCCCCATCCAGCTCCCAGGTGGGGAGTGGTCATCTCTCCCCCAGGCAGGATAATTCTGCCTTTTAGCAGAATTAAAAGGCCCTCTAGGGGCCTTTTAGCTTGGAGGGTGCACAGGGGGGTGCAGAAGCTGGCCTTGGGTGTCCCTCTGCCGAGTCTGCTTCCCACCGCCCCCTTTCACAGCTGGGACCCCAGACTCTCCCTGATGAATGTACCCCATCTCAGAATGGGCTTCCCAAGGAGCCCCGCCAGAGCCACCAGCTCTGATCTTCCTCGCGCCCCACTCTCCCTGAGATTGGAGCCAGGGGACATGACCACACTCCAGGTGCCCAGGACCCCAAATCCCTGCCCCAGGGGCCCAGACAGGCTCCCAGCATCTGCCAGCAGCCTCTTCTGAGTCAGTGCTCCTGAGGGCTGGTTGGAGTAGTGACTGGGAGCTCAGAGCTGAGACTGGCCAGGCCCCGGACAGAAGAGATGGCCCAAGTAGGGGGCCAGGAGCTCGCTGTCTCAGGCTCAGAACTCTGAGGAGTCTGAGAGTTCCAAATTTGATTCTGGCCTCGAAGGTTGTAATGAGGGTATATATTTGGTCTAGTTAGGGATATAGGCTGTTTCTGCTTAGCAGTTTATTCTTTAGCTGGGTTTATAACATAAATATTTAGACAGTTGGAGTGTATGTCTTCATTTGTCCTCTTGCTGCTGATCCTCAAAATTTTAGGGGTGGGTCTGCACTCCACCACCACCCCCTCCCCTCACTCACCCGCTCACTCTGTTACTCTCACTTAACACACTTCTCTGTGCCCCCGTGAGCACCGGACACTCCTGGAACTCTCAACTCCAGGTCCGGAGAATCACCGAGGTGTCTTCACTCACAGACACTGTCCCAAGCTGGCCAGCCCTGGCACATGCTCTCGTGCAGTGCCTCCTAGCCGGGCTTCATTGCCCTTCCCAGCCTGGCCCCACACTGTCTTTCCTTCCTTCTGGGGTCACTGTGAAATGCCACCTAGACCCCCTTGGGGTGAAGGCCTGACCACCCCAGCTGCTGGGAGCACTCAGACTCCCTTTGGGGATTGCCTCAGTGGAAGATAGCCCCTCGCCCACAGCGTGCCCCTCCCCGGAGCAGCCTGCACCCAGGGACCAGCCCATGAGCCCCCTTGTCCTGACTCAGGACAGCTCTGAAGGGCCCTCCAGAGGTCAGGGCTCCCTCTGCAGTCTCTGGAGCCTTCCCTGAGACGCAAGGCCCTCTGCCCACTCCTGAGTCCTGTCTCTTCCCTTCTGATCCTGGGTGCTGATCAGGTACTGGTCCTGGGAGGTGCTCCCTCATGAGCCTCCTGCAGGCCCAGCTCCACCTCAGGGCCACGTCCTGGGAGCCCCGCCCACAACGCTAACGTAGTCCTCAGGGCGAGTCAGTCCGCAGTGCCTTCCTAATTGTAACCGACAGTTTCTCACTCTGGCCTCCTATGATCTGGTGGATTGATGCTGGCCCTGCCTAGCCCTGCTCCTGCTGTGCCCTCTGCTTGGAATCCCTCTTTATGTTCCTACACCTGCTTTAAGGGTACCAGGGAATGCACTGACTCCATGAATATACTGAGGCCCCAGAGCAGGGCCCCACTCGGTCACCTGTCTCTCCTTGTGCGTGGCAGAGGCTTGCTAGTTGGGGACCTCATGTGCATTTGTTGATTGGGGGAGAGGAAGGGCAGATGGCAGGAGGGAAGGATTTCTCCCCTAACCCCTCATTCTCTCAACTCTTTGGCTAGGTCAGCAGAGCTCAGGAGTGCTTTGTGTGGGGTTCTTGGCAAGGTGATTTGCAGCTTGTCGTAAAGGAGAGAGTGATGAGAGGGAGAAGGCTTCCAAGGATACCAGGAGCCCATGAATCTTCTGGGAATCAGCAGACATGGAGGGGGTGTTTGGATCTCCGTCTGCCGTGGACTTTGCACAGGGAGGTCCCCACGACATTGCCCGCCTCAGAGGGCAAGTGGCATCTGGGTTGCATGGTCTTTGCATGAGTGCAGAGCTGAGTCATGAGACCTGAGAGCTTGCCCTGCCAGTCCAGCCCCAGCCCGTCCACTTTACAGATGAGGAAACTGAGGCCCCGAATGGCATTGTGCTTATCTTAAACATTCCCCCGTGTGTCAAGCATTACTGATCGTCTGTATTCTGTGTCCTCCAGGGCAAGGTCATGGAGTAGGTGAGTGGGAGGTGTGTGAAAACTGGAGACAATATGAAAGGAACTCAGTGGAGAGAAAGAGAGTGAGTTGTCCAGGCAGGCTGGCCAGGAAGTGCCAGGGCAGGTGGCTGTGAGCTGAGTGTGTCCCCAGGCTCCACAGCTGGGTGTTTTGTCCATCCTGACTTAGCTGGTTCGTGCAGGGTCAGGAAGACCAAAGCCCACCTTTCCTCACACCCAGCATGCACCGGGCAGGCTGCCTCCATTTCCACCCTAACCTGCACTTGCCAGCCAGGGGCGTATGGGCAAAACCAGGGCCGCTCTGTGTCTCAGCTCCCGCCTTTAGAATAGGGATAATAAATCCTGCCTCAGTGTAGCGAGGATGACTGAGGGTGGCTGCACAGCAGGTACACAGGTGTTGAGGCACATGCCCTGCGGGACCGTGGGGCCAGCTGAGTGCAGGGTCTCGTGGGGCTCGTTAGGATGGCCTCTGCCCCACCAGCCCTCCAGGGCTCATGCTTCCAGTGGGCGGTAATGGATTCTTGGGGGCAAGTTCGTTGTCCTTTTGGGACATTCCTGCTTCCACACATCAGGACATCTTCCTGAGGCCTCCTTGAAACTGGTGCCCTGGACTAGGGGAGCCAGCCAGTTCCCTGGTGCTGGGCCAGAGGTTAGAGGCGCATCCCTGACTGCAGGCCTGAGCCCCTGTGTCCAGCGCACCCCTGCCTGGAGAGACCACCACGTTCACTCACCCGTCTGCAAGGCCTGCTGCTCTTTCAGCAGGGCCACCTCCTGGGCCAGGCTGTCCAGCTGAGTCTTGAGCTCCTCCAGCATCTTCGGACTCACGGCATCTAGGATGAAGTCAGAAGGAAGTGGGGACAATCCCGTGATGAAGGCAGTAGGGATGAGGGTAGGGCAGGGCAGGGACTGGAGGGGCAGACCACCATCAGCCACAAGGGGACAGGGGATGACCCCTCGACCTTGATGTCGTGGCAGACTCTGTCTCTCTCTGTTCCTGCCAGTGGTCATCCAAGGGATTGCTCGTGATTTCCCTTCTGCCGGGGACCCTCCTGCACTTGCTTTTGCTAATGTTAGAGACCTGTGCTGCATTGTGTAGGAGGGATCAGATGGGATGGCGACAGGCAGGGGTGGGGAGGGGGTGCAGGCAGAGCCTTCAGTGACCACCCCAGACCCCGGCCACCCTCCCAGCTCCAGAGGAGAACAGACCACAGGAAGCAGGGCCAGGGGCCCCGGAGACCTCCCGGGTGTACTTTCCCAGAGGAACAACACGCAGACCAGCAGAGCGGGCGGAACGGGCAGAGCCAGTCAGGCACTCCGCTCTCGCTCTGTCCGCTGCTCTGCAGGCCTCCAGCGCCCTGGGCCTCCACGGGCTCTGCACGGAGACCACATGGAGCTGGGGTGCAAGTGTGGCAGCTGCAGAGGGCCAGGGCATTGTCTGGTGTGACCTTCTTGTCCATGTGATGAGATCTGTGATTTACACGTTCGAATAAATACATACAGCATCTTTGGTAAACTTGAGAAATTAGCAACTCTTTTCCACATTTAAAAATTCTGTTATTTGCCTTTGGAACTGTGTATCCTTTACAAAGAACATCCTTGCTGGCAATTTTCGGTCACATTTGTGGACATACCGTGCATGCCACGAGTCCTCTTTTTTTTAATGAACATTTTGTAGAAGGTAACAGAGCCATATAATTTTTAAAGACCCAAACAGTTCAAATGTTCAAGTCTCTTTCTCAGTCTGCTCTCAGCTCTCTAGTTTCTCTTCCCAGAGACAATCACTGTTGCTAACTCTCGTGAATCCTTCCAGAAAAGTTCTATGCATATACAAGTAAATAGGTATTTTTTTTTCTTTGAAGTAAATATAATATTTTTATATAAATCCCTTTTTCAAAACAAATGTTACGTAAGTATCCATTCTGTTTTGAATTTTTTGTTGTTTACTTTATGAACTGAACCTTGGGGATTATTCCTGTCGGCACCGGGACCCGCCCATTCTGTGTCGCAGGCCTGTGGGGCTCCGTGGTCCTAAAGTGCCCTTGCGTACATCGTCCATGGACCGTGGGCAGCTGTCCATTTACAGTGGAGGCTCCGGGAGGGGCCTGAGGGCAGCTATGTCCCCCGGCCTTGCCTCCTCTGGGCCCGTGGCCCCAGGCCAGCCGTTTGCTTGCCTGCATCAGCACTCTCGTTTCCTGGGGGGTGACAGCCCCCTGCATTGCCATGACACTCCACTAGTGTTGTCTCAACACAGCCCGGGGTGACCTCACTGCAGGCAGGGCTCCAAGGGCAGGCCTTGCTGAGGCCAGGGCCACCCAAGGACACCCCGGGCCCAGAGGCCGTGGAGGGAGAGCAAAGCTGCCTCCACTGTCCTGGTTCAGCCTTGAACAGTTTCATTTCCTGAAGGCTGTGATGCACCATAGAACTGCAAGCTGTCCGTATCTCCTTCCCTGTGCATTACATTATACCCTGTGTTCCAGAAGCCTTACGTGTTTTTCTATCGTTAAATCCTCCCAACCAACCTTTTGCGCCAAGGCCCCCATCTCTGTTTCACAGTTGAGAAGCCTGAGGTTCAGAGATGACAAGGTGGTGCCTTGTCAGCCCTCCCGAGAAGAGTCGGACATCTCCAGGCTGCCGAGCCAAACATGTGGTTTCTCTTAAAATCTTGGGGAGGTGGGGGAGGAGTGTGTGTCCGTTAAGGCGATCTGGAAGGTTCTTTCTGATTCTAAGAGCCCGTGACTCCGACAGCCTGACAGCTGCCCCCTGCGGCTGGAGAATTCACCCAGGTCCCAGTTGGTGGGGCGGGGGGGGGAGGGGGGGGTACTTCACTGTTCCCTGGGCTCGCGGAGAAGGGAAGGGAAGGAGAAAACGGAGGGTGAGGGCCAGTCAAGGAGAAAGCGACCAGCTCCCCCACCCACCTCCTTACCTTTCTTGGCATTTGCAGCCTTCTTGACCTTGGTGGCGGGGGCCTCGGCGGCTACCTGGGTCAGGAGAGAGAAGAGGCAGAGGAGCACGCAGGGCCCCCAGAGCTCCATGCTGCTGCTGCTGCTGCTGCTGCTGCCTGCGGTGGGCCTGGGTCAGAGAGCACTGGCCGCTGGGGCCCGAGCTGCGTGTCTTAAGGCAGCGGCCACAAGGACCTCTGTCCAGAAAACCCTCCCAAAGTCGGCTGCAGGAATGCCAAAAAAAAAAAAAAAAAAAAAATCCTTCAAAAAGAGGAAGGCCTGGGAGCCACAGAACCTGGCTGCTGCTCGGGGAACACCCACCCAGCATCCTGGCCCCGCCCTCTGAAACAGTCATTGTTTTCTAGGATTCTGAAAAATACATGCTTGTCCTCAGAGCTCACATCTGCTGGGCAGTTCTCAGGCAGGCGCTGGGTCACGCTTTTCCCTGGCCTCACAGAGGCCTCACACCAGCAATGTGAGGCGGGTGCTGGCATTTCCTCATTTTACAGTTGAGGAAACTGAGGCTCAGTGAGGTTAAGGGAGCCTAAGGTACTGGACCTACTGGCAGCACTGGTATCTGACCCCAGCCCGGGTACAGAACAGTCATGGAACCGTGTCTCCTTAGGGAGAGAACTGGGGCTCACTGCCAAATTGTCTGGAGTGTTTGCTGCGATTCTTTTATAGTTCTGCGTCTGTGTTCTTGATGCATGTTTGGTTAAAAATACAAAGAAGACCTTTCTTTTCTTGCCTCACTCTCTGTTTTTCAACCATCCTTTCCTGAAGCCGAGGTGACCATGGTGGGAAAGGGGCAACCTGGTGTGCCAGAGTGGTGTCAGATGGAGCAGGGAGGAAAGAATGCCCCCAGGAAGGGGAGTCTGGTGTGGGGTGTCAGGACGCAACAGGGTGGAAGGGGGCACCCCCTGGGGGAACAGAGGTCCTCCATGGAGTGTTGGAGTCCCGGTGAGGAGAAGAGATCTGCATGGGAGAGCAGGTGGGGGCACATGGGAGAGAGTGGTTACACAGAAAGAAAGAAAACAAAAAAGACCACGGGAGTCAGGTTTCTCATTGTCAGGAAAGGGAGGTACAAATACATAGAGAAAACATAGAGAATGTTTCCTACCGTGTAGGATTGACATTGGAGCTGTCGGTGTGCAGTTGTGGACTTTGACACATGAAGCCCAGTCTGAAGCTGTCCACGGAAATGTGCGCTTCAGTCCCCCAGCCAGATGTCTGGGTGGAGCAGCAGCCCCACCAAAGGCTTGAGCTCGCCTGGCATCCAAGCGCCGGCTTCTCAATACGGCTTTCCGTGAAAAGGAACTGCAGCACCTTGGAGCAACGGCTCATTCCAGGGCCGCGGCAGGAAAAGGAGAAACTAAGCCCAGCACAAGTTATTTTGCCAGAACATAAGAAAATGTTTAAAGAAGGGTGAGAACGTGGCAGGACACGGAACCAGCTTGAAGGAGCTTCTTAGGGCCCAAATCGGGGACAGTTTGAGCATCAAAACAGTGACGATAACAGTCAAATGGGAAACCACGAGCGCAGACAGATACAAATAAATAAGTGAATACTCTGGAAGTCGCAAGCAATGGGAACTTTTCATTGTCTCAGATTATTTGCCCACAAAATCCTTACTAACTCCAAAGAGGAAAGAGTCCCCTTGCAACGGAGAAGCCTGGCAGATGTCACTTTAATGAAGTGACCGAGGTTAGCATCGTCAGTAACGGACCCAACAGAGAGCTGCAGCCCCCAAGCACCTGATGGGCTGGGGGAAGACTCCTGCTGAGGGCACAGTGCACAAGCCCAACCGAGGGGCCCTCTCCACAGCAACTGCCCAGCAGTCTTCAGAATTGTCCAGGACACGTCTGAGGACACGAAGGAGGTCTCAGACACAGAACAGCAAATGTGCTGTGCTCTGGACCAGATCCTTCTGCTCTCTGGATGCCCCTGGGACGGGGTGAGGAGCACGTGGCAGGGATGGTAGGTCATGATGACGGAAGAGAGGGGCCTCGGCCACAGGGACCAAGCACTAAAGCGGGAGGCGGTGATAGGGCATCAGGTCAATGACTCCCTTGGAAATGGCTCAGGGGAAAAACATTCTCTGTGCTGTAGTTGCAGATTTTCTGTGAACTTTAGATGATTCTACAAGAAAATGCAGCTCTGTGTAACTCGGGCTTTTCTTGCAGGGACCCCCGCCTTGCTCTGTCTGATCTGGGCAGGGACGTGGCTGCAGCCTGCTGGGCCAGGCCCCGCCCTGTGGTCCCCCAGCGCCGGAGCCTGGGGCAGGCAGCAGGAGCTCCGTGCGGTTGGCCCTTCCTGTCTGGGCCAGCCCTCACGTTCTCAGAGTACAAGAGAGCTTTATATTCTCAGCCAGGCCCTCAGTGGGACATTAAGGGCCAAAGATTAAGCAAACCACGAGGGAGTCTTGCTTCCTGGAACTTTGGGTGGGTAGCACATGGCAAGAGAAATTATGGTTCTCTTTTTCTTTTTAAAACTCCATTGCGTTCCTGATTGTCTCTCCTCGGCTCTTGGGCAGCAGGGAAATGGGAGGAGTCTGTTTCTGGGTACAAGGCCAGGGCAGGCCCGATTGTGGAGGCCGTGCCCTGGGTAGGCTGGAGAGGAGGCCCTAGAGGAGCCACTCAGAAGCCTGGAACTCTCTGCTCTGGGGCTTATCCTGCAGGAGCCGCATGGGAGCCGGGCTGCATCCGGCCTGCCTGGGACTGTTCTCACCCGGCCAGTCCCTTGGTCACTGCACCACGTGCCCCTGTCACTGTGTGGCCCTGGGAGTGCAAGGCACCCACTGTGCCAGCGGGGCTGCGGTGGCCTCTCCAGAGGCACGTAGCCCACCATCTCTCAATCTCTGAGCTAGGAAGCTGAGTGGAAGAGGCTGCCTGCTTTAACCGCCTCTCGATATGTGATGTCCTTTTCCATTGATTTCCATGTGCCTTCCTGGAACGAGCAGCTCATTACTCTACAAAATAGCTGGTTATAGATGCTTGGCTTTTTATAAAGTCCCCCTGTGCTGAGGCAGTGCCCTGGTGCACCAGAACAGTCGTTTAAGGGGTCAGCAAATGTCAGCAATATACAGCCTTGACATGCTCCTTTCCCGATTTGGAAGCAGTCACCCTGCTTATTTAACTTAGATGCAGAGTACATCATGTGGAATGCCGGGCTGGATGAAGCACAGGCTGCAATCAAGACTGCCGGGAAAAACAGCAATAACCTCAGATACACAGATGACACCACCCTTATGGCAGAAAGCGAAGAAGAACTAAAGAGCCTCTTGATGAAAGTGAAAGAGGAGAGAGAAAAAGTTGGCTTAAAGCTCAACATTCAGAAAACTAAGATTATGGCATCCGGTCCCATCACTTCATGGCAAATAGATGGGGAAACAATGGAAACAGTGACAGACTTTATTTTCTTGGGCTCCAAAATCATTGCAGATGGTGACTGCAGGCATGAAATTAAAAGACACCTGCTCCCTGGAAGAAAAGCTATGACCAATCTAGACAGCATATTAAAAAGCTGAGACATTACTTTGCTGACAAAGGTCTATATAGTCAAAGCTGTGGTTTTTACAGTAGTCATGTATGGATGTGAGAGTTGGACCATAAATAAAGCTGAGCACTGAAGAATCAATGCTTTTGAACTGTGGTGTTGGAGAAGACTCTTGAGAGTCCCTTGGACTGCAAGGAGATCCAACTAGTCCATCCTAAAGGAAATCAGTCCTGAATATTCACTGGAAGGACTGATGCTGAAGCTGAAACTCTAGTAGTTTGGCCACCTGATGTGAAGAACTAACTCATTGGAAAAGACTCTGATGCTGGGAAAGACTGAAGGCAGGAGGAGAAGGGGATGACAGAGGATGAGATGGCTGGATGGCACCCCTGACTCAGTGTACATGAGTTTGAGTGAACTCTGGGAGATGCTGATGGACAGGGAAGCCTGGCGTGCTGCAGCCCACGGTGTGGCAAAGACTCAGACTCGACTGAGTGACTAAACTGACAACTGAGATGTTGGCACCGGGCCTTCCGGTCCCTCCTTGATTGTCTCTTCTCCTTGGTCCTTCTCTTCCTCCCAACTTTCCTTCTAAGGTATGGTTCCTGGACTTTTTATCTTCTTGAAAGCATCTTTGGATAGAATTCTGCTTGCCACAGTCCTCACTGTGTTTGTGTTTGTGCGTGTTCTCAAGGACTCTGCTGTGGACAGGGGCCTGTGTCCTGTGTTCAGAATGGACACGCTATTCAGAAAGGCACTCTGTAGACACAGCATGCCTCATTCGCTGCCTACGTTGAGCTTAGGGCTGTTAACCCCCTGGGTCCTCTTGTCCAGGCCTAGTTTGCCCCGGCCACGTGAGGACCATTTCGGCCACCTGCAGTGGACTTACCACCGGCCCTGGTGGGGCCTAGGATTTCACCCTCCCAGCTTAAAAGACCTTCTCGTGGACCGTCCCCCAGGCCTCCACCAGCCGGAAGGGCACCAAGCAGGGGGCGCTTCAGCCAGGAGCTCATGCGGGGTTACCGTTCACAAGTCAAAGGAAAGGTCTGTGCACTCACACCCCGCCCTCAGGGCCCAGTCTTCTCCCATCAATTTCCCTGCACAAAGAATCATTTTGGCAACAAAGCCAGAGGCAGAAAAATCTGAAGAGGGCTCCGAAAGGCACATTTCAGTTTTGTTTTCTCCCTCCCAAGCTGCTGGAGATCTGAGTTATATAAAACAAGCGCTGGCCACCCCACCCACGTCGTGCACGGATGAAAACATCCCCCACCCCCCACCCTCTTCATGCACAGATGTTTCCTCTTAGCTCTGCTGGCCCTGGGTCAACAGAAATGTGGCTCGCCTATGGAGCAGAGAACTTTCCACACTCTGTTCAAAGGTAAGAACATCCAGGCTGCACATCTCCAAGAATCCTGCAAGGGCCAAAGACCAGCATCCTGTTGCCACGGTCTCAGTGACCCTCATTAGGAAAGTCACTCTTTCCTTTTCGAACCTTTTGTTGGCCTGGTTCTGTCATTCATTCAGCGAGTACTGACTGTGCCCCTGTGTGCCAGGCCCTCGGGCACCCACAGCGCGGAAGGCAGTACACCATCTGGCCAGGTTCTCGGCTCCATGGGGCCACGTTTCTGGTTGTTTTGAACCTAAAGGTCAGCAGTACCCTAGTGGAAAGAGAACTGGGAGCCTTGGATTCTAAGCAGAGCTCAGACATCCAGCACTTGGGTCTTCTGGGGCAAGTTATTCCAGACCCAGATATCTCTTTCATAAAACAGGATAATAATCTCTACCCTGCCTACACAACAGGATTTAAAAAAAACAACTTTTTACTTTATTTTAGAGTATAGTTGATTAACAGTGTTATGATGGTTTTCGGTGAACAGCCGAGGGACTCATGTATCCATTATCCATATATATAATGTATCCATTCTCCCCCAAACTCTCCTCTCATCCAGGCTGCCACATAACATTGAGCAGAATTTCATGTTATACAGCAGGTCCTTGTTGGTTATCCATTTTGAATACAGCAGTGTATCCATCCCAGACTCCCTATCTCTTGCCCTTCCCCCAACCAACCATGAGTTTGCTCTCTAAGCCTCTGCGTCTGTTTCTTCCGTAAGTCCATCTGTCATTTCTCCGTAGACTTCGCATATAAGGGATGTCATCCAGTGCTCCTCTGCACAGTGGAACCCTGGGTGTGAGGCGGCCGGGCCACCTGGAAAGGTGTGGGAGGCTGGAGGACGGGGGTGAGACGGTGCACGGCCCTCAGGGCTCCACGGCCTCTGTCCACCGCCTTCCTCCTCCCAACCCAGGGCTGAGACACTAAATTTACCTGACCTGTACATTTGGGAGGAGTCAGTCTTGCCTGTGCAGCCCAGTTCTGCACTTACCTGATGTCTTCAGCTGTTAAAGCTCACGCAGGAATAGAAAATCTGATTAACTGTGTAGGATGCTATAGATGGCCATCTGCCTTTTTGACACCTTTCCCCCACCCCTCTGCAAATGGCCTTAAAATTCAGCAAATACAAAGCCGGTTGTGCATTTAGGGATCCTGAACATTTCACGTTATCACACGAGACATGCACAATCTAAGTTTTGCTGGTTTCTTTTTTCCCTCATAGAACCCCTCTCTGTGCACCAGGTCTGATCCTTAGCTCATGTCCAGAATCTGTGTGTCCCCAGGAAAGGAAAGGGCTGGTGGCAGACTGCTCCCATCCAAAGCTCTGCCTCCTCTGGAATTTTTCAGAGAACAAGCTTGTTTTTCCATTGATTTTCTCTATCGATTTCCTGTTTTCAATTTTGTTGACATCTATATTGCTACGTTGAATTTTTTATAATTTCTCTCCCTCTGCTGACTTTGGATTTAATTTGCTCTTTTTCTGATTTCCTAAAGGTGGGAGCTTAGGTGACTGATTTTAGATCTTTCATCTGCCCTAATATTCAATGATTTAAATTTCCTTCTAAGCACTGCTTTTGCTGCATCCCACAAATTTTGATAAATAGTGTTTTCCTTTTCATTTAGTTCAAAATAAAGATTTCATCTGAGTCTTTTTTCTTTGACCCAAGTATTACTTAAAACTGTGCTGTTGAATCCCCAAGTGTGTGTGTGGTTTCCAGCTACTTTCTGTGATTGATTTACAGTAGAATTCTATCATGGTCTGGGAGCAGATCACTGTGATTTCCGTTGTATGAGATTTGTTAAGGTGCATTTTACGGTTCAGAACGTGGTCTGTCTGCATGAATGTTTCCAAGTGAGCTTGAGAAGAATGTGTGTCCAGCTGTTGATGGATAAAGCAGTCTATGGGTGCCAAGTCCCTTCAGTCGGGTGCGACTCTTTGCGATGCAATGGACTGTCTTTGCAACCCACTGGGCCCTTCTGTCCAGGGGATTCCTTCAGGCAAGAATACTGAAGTGGGTTGCCGTGCCTTCCTCCAGCGGAATCTCCCCCACTCAGGGATCGAACACCCATCTCTTATGCCTTCTGCATTGGCAGGTGGGTTCTTTACCACCAGCGCCACCTGGGAAGCCCCAGAAGCAGTCTGTAGATGTCCGTTATATCCAGATTGATGCTGTTGGCAAGTCCAAACACGTCCTTACCAATTTCCTGCCTGCTCCATCTGTTCATCTCTGTCAGAGCGATGTTGAATTCTCTGGTTATGATAGTGGGCTCGCATATTCCTTCTTGCTGTTGTGTCAGAGTTTTTTACCTCATGTATTTTAATGCTCTGTTGTTAGGCATATACACGTTACAGATTTTTATGTCTTCTTGGATTTTTATGTCTTTTTATTTTTTGTCTTTATCATTATGTAATGCCCTTTATCCCTGATAACTTTCCTTGCTCTGAAGTCTCCTCTGTCTGAAATTAAGATAGCTACTGTAGCTTTCTTTAGATGAATGCTACCATGGTTTATCTTTCTTCCTCCATTTACTTTTATTCTATATGTGTCTCCTGTTTAGTGAGCTTCACGCTTTATTGATTTCTCTGGACTTGCCTGCGGGCCTCCCCAGTTTGGGGAGCAGTGGTTGCCTCGGTCCTCACCTCTCTTCCAGCTCTGAGAAGCCTTGCTGCTCTTCCAGCCCGTTCAGTTCTGGCTTCTCCTCCTCATTTACTCCAGGTGCCGGCAAGGCCCAACTTCAGGGGCTGTCCCAGCAGTGAATTAGGAAACCTTCAGATCTCCATGCCAGGACATTAGGCCCCCGCCCAGCCCTGACCCTGGTCCAGCGCCCTCAGAGCCACTCCCAGCTGTTTCCTTGGTACCTGCCAAGCCAGGTCTTGCGACTATTCTGATGAGTCGTGTCTTTCTTCCCAGGGCAGGGCCTGTGTTTCCCTGCTCAGGCTGGGCTGTCATCAGTCCCTAGTTATGGGCCTGGAGCCAAGGAGGGAAGGTGTTATCACTTTATGAGAAATCTGCCTCAGGTATGGTGCCTGTGTGGAAACTGGTATAGTGTTTCTCTGAGGAATGCTTCTCTACAGGCGGGAGTTTCTTCTGCCTGCCCAAAGCGTCCAGAGGAGTATGAGGGGCCAAGATGCTGTCTTTCTCCCAGGTCAGAGTCCCCTTCTCCTGACCAAAGCCCCGTCTCTGACAGAGGACCCTGCCAAGGGTCTCCGTTTATCTTCCTGGGCCGCTCGGCCTTTCTCGCACAACCACTGGAATGAACTTCTGTTTTTACTCTTTGGTGACATTTCCAGAACTCAATTATTAGGTCAACGGCCATGAAAGTTTTAAGACTTTTAATACACACCGCCAGACTATCTTCAAAAAATATTGAATAACATAGATTTACGCTCAACTGGCAGCTATAAGATTGCTGGGAGAAATATCAACAACCTCAGTATGCAGATGACACCACCCTTATGGAAGAAAGTGCAGAGGAACTAAAAAGCCTCTTGATGAAAGTGAAGGAGGAGAGTGAAAAAGCTGGCTTAGAGCTCAAAGTTCAGGAAACTAAGATCATGGCATCTGGTCCCATCACTTCATGGCAAATAGATGGGGAAACAGTGGAAACAGTGGCAGACTTTATTTTTTGGGGCTCCAAAATCACTGCAGCCATGAAATTAAAAGACTCTTACTTGGAAGGAAAGTTACGACCAACCTAGATAGCATATTGAAAAGCAGAGACGTTACTTTGCCAACAAAGGTCCATCTAGTCAAGGCTATGGTTTTTCCAGTAGTCATGTATGGATGTGAGAGTTGGACTATAAAGAAAGCTGAGCACCGAAGAATTGATGCTTTTGAACTGTGGTGTTGGAGAAGACTCTTGAGTGTCCCTTGGACTGCAAGGAGATCCAACCAGTCCATTCTAAAGATCAGTCCTGGGTGTTCTTTGGAAGGAATGATGCTAAAGCTGAAACTCCAGTACTTTGGCCACCTCATGCAAAGAGTTGACTCACTGGAAAAGACCCGGATGCTGGGAGGGATTGGGGGCAGGAGGAGAAGGGGACGACAGAGGATGAGATGGCTGGATGGCATCACCAACTCAATCGATGTGAGTGTGAGTGAACTCTGGGAGTTGGTGATGGACAGGGAGGCCTGGTGTGCTGCAATTCATGGGGTCACAGAGAGTGGGACGTGACTGAGCGACTGAACTGAACTGAACCAGCAGTTATACGGGAGACCACTGCCTTTACTGAGCAAACGCAAACTGCTGTCAATTTTCGAAATTTGTGTGCTTTGTAGGCTTGAATTTACACGATTTCAAAGACCAAGGAATCAAAGAATAAAAGCAATTAGAATATTCTGTAATACTCCATTCCTTCCATGCCCACCCTCACTGAGCCCCCCGCCCACAAGCTCCTGATTGCCTTCTGGCTCATTTTAGGTCTTCTCCCCAACACTGATTTAATGCCCACTAAAGACAGCTCTGGTTCTGCTCAATGAAGTAGTGGAGTTCTCTGGGACAATATTTTCCCAAGTCTTTGCCAGTCTCTGCCTTCAGTTCTCTTTCCTTATTCTGAGAGCTGTAGTAACCAGACAATTCCAGGAAAGCCTCTCTGGAGAGACCCTGCTTACTTGGTGTTTTGTTTCATTTGTGATGGACGCTTCTTCCAGGCAGGGTGGCCCTCAAGGAAAGGTATGGATGGGGCGGTAGAGACATGCTGACATCTACCTCTCCTCTTCATCTGCACTGGACAGGCTCCGCCAGCAGGCCCAGGCGGGTAGCTGTGGCACAGTTGGACTGGGACAGCGTCACCTGTCTGTCGCAACTCTGATGCCTCTAATCACCGAAACCGAAGGCTTCTCAACTGTGTTCACGTTCTGGTTGCAGCTGCGCAGCCCCACTGTGAACGCTCCATCACAGGCAGACAACCAGCGCCAGGGGAAGAGGAACAGGCCGATTGCCACCTCGCTGGCAGCACTGTGGCGGCACCCATGAGGACTCTCCCTGGAAATAAAGCAAAAGAAGAAAGCCCCGGCTGTTCTCTCCACAGGGCAGCAGCTCCAAGTCTAGGCAGCCGCTGCTCTCCACTGGGCACCCCTGGCCAGGCCGGGAGGCGCCCACGCCAGGACCTCTGCAGTCAACCTGCAAGGGCTTCAGCTCACATTATGTTCTTTCCATCCGGCAATAAAAATTCCTAACTCCTTACCCTGTTTGTTTAATGAAATGAAGAGAGTAAAATGCCACGCTGAAACACTCCTTCATGAATCAGCTCCTTCCCCAGGGCTCTCTTGAAGATCGACTGGGGAGTTTCAGTTCCCCCGGAAAAGGAATACCAAGACTGCTTCAACCCATGAATAGACTCAATTCCAGCACGCTGTCCCGTGAGTAGAACACGGGCTCACAGAAAGCGCGTTCTGAAAGCCAGAAGAATGGCCTCCCCTTCTGTCCCCAGAGTATGAAGGCGGGCTGAGTAATCAAATGGCAACATCTCTAAAGCAGCCTTCTTAATATTGATAAAACCTGGAAATCTTACAAAACACCAGGGAGTGGTTATAAAACATGAAGCAATTTCCAAACAAGAGTGATAAGGCTGGCTGGCTCAGAACCAGACCCTAGGGGAGCTCGGCTGGGATCTCTTAGAGGGCCAGTAGCAAGAACTGGGCTTCCCCAAAACTCGGGAAGGCTCACCAGCCAGGCAGAAACCCTGGGTCGGTACCCAGGGCAGAATGCCTTCTCCATCTCAACCAGGAAGCCCCCAAATGCACGAGTTGCATTTATATTGTGTGTGAGTATCATCTTGAAAGCTCGAAGGGGGAGAAAATTGACAATATATATATCATAAGATGGTGATTGCAGCCATGAAATTAAAAGACACTCCTCGGAAGGAAAGTTACGACCAACCTAGACAGCATATTAAAAAACAGAGACATTACTTTGCCAACAAAGGTCTGTCTAGTCAAGGCTATGGTTTTCCCCGTGGTCATGTATGGATGTGAGTTGGACTGTAAAGAAAGCTGAGCACTGAAGAATTGATGCTTTTGAACTGTGGTGTTGGAGAAGACTCTTGAGAGTCCCTTGGACTTCAAGGAGATCCAACCAGTCCATCCTAAAGGAGATCAGTCCTGGGTGTTCATTGGAAGGACTGATGTTGAAGCTGAAACTCCAGTACTTTGGCCACCTGATGCGAAGAGCTGACTCATTTGAAAAGACCCTGATGCTGGGAAAAATTGAGGGCAGGAGGAGAAGGGGACGACAGAGGATGAGATGGTTGGATGGCATCAATGACTCAATGGATGTGGGTTTGGGTGAACTCTGGGAGTTGGTGATGGACAGGGAGGCCTGGTGTGCTGCAGTTCGTGGGGTTGCAAAGAGTCAGATATGACTCAGCGACTGAACTGATACTAATATCATAAGCATTTCCTTTGAACTATTTTTCTGGTAGGTCTTATTTTAGTGTGTGTGTTTGTTGTTCTGATTTCCTGCAGCAGGAGACAAGTCTCCCTGGAGAGGCCTGGGACCAGAGTCCTCCACTGGAGCAGGTCTCTGGACTTAGTTGTCATTTCCTAGATAAGGGTCAGTTGTGGCGGAGCCACAAATGGCATCCTGGCGTACAGCTGAAGAAGTCAAGCCATACTACACACGAGACCAGAAAATAGACTTTAATTTCACATGTACAAATGTTGCCTTAAATTCACAGCAGTTAAGAAAACAATGTTACAAACTTCAGCTTCCAGGGAAAAGGAGAAGATGAACATTCGGCAGTTGGAGGCTGCTGTGCACATCAGCCCAGGAATCCGACTTTCTGTCTCTTGGGCCCCAGGCTCTCCTCCTTGTGTAGAATACTCTGCAGGGAGGCATGCAGCACCTTGCCCACGCGCTTGCCAGTCTGCAGGACAGAGAAGGGCAGACAGAAGAGGGCAGACGCCCGCCCGTGAGGCACACGTACTCTGACTGAGAGAAGCGTCCCTGCCAACCAGCCATTCCAAAGCCACACACATTCCATCGGCCTTACAGGACTTTAATTCAACATAAAAACCCCAGGGAGTTCCTGGTGGTCCAGAGGCTGAGACTCTGCACTCCCAATGCAGGGGGCTCGAGTTCGATCCCTGGACAGGGAACTATAGATCCCACATGCCACCACTAAAGATCCTGCATGCTGCAACTAAGACCAGGTGCTGCCAAAAAAAACACCAAACCTCCAAACCCCAACACCACAGTAGTTAACCTTCTGGGAAAGCCTCTATTCTGAGAAAGGGGAAAAAGAAGAAGGCAGCCCCCAAGCAGCAAGCAGAAAGGAACAAAAGCGGCCTCGGTCCTTAGCTGCTGCCACTGGAAGCAGCAGAACAGTCAGCCCCGTCAGAACCTGGCTACAGCCACTGCGCTGCAGAGAGAAGGCATGGGGAGACCACGGGGAATCCAGAATCTGTCTGATGAAGGAACAGATGGTGCTGGGAACCCTTTTTAACAAGCAGTGTCTAATCTGCCTGCCACCAAAGGAGACCTGCTCAGATAGGACTAAAGTCAATACCTGAATAGAGTCTTTGATGTTACTGCCATGCAGAGATGCTAAAAGCATACGTTGCTGGGATCAAGGCATGTCACGAGGTCAGACAACGCCATAGATTTCCTAATTAGCCCCCTGCACAGCAGACAGAAGGGGGCTTTGACAAAAAAACCCTAACTATATAAAAATCCTTCTTCATGCAACTGTTTTTGGGTCACATGAATCATTTCAAGAACATTATGAACCGACTACAAGTTTCCTCTCCAAGCCTTCCATGGTCTCACACCAGCTTTAGTTCACTTGTGCTACTGGTTCCATTCCCGACAATGTCAGGGAGAAAGACACCCAGGCCCTGGCGCCACCCCAGTCCTCCTAGTCATCGGTGGACTCTCCCCAGGGCTGTGTGGCTTTTCTCCTGACCCCGGACTATAACAAGGGATGAGACCCCCATATCACGAAAACTCATATGAAGAGAAGAGCTTAGTCTAAAGACCAGGAAGGGATTGAGTCTATGAAATGTGAAATCAGGATTAAGGTCCAAAGTGACTTTGGAAAGATTTCTATCGCAACATTAAGAAAAGGAAAAAATGTCCAAGTAGGGGACACTGACTAGGGAAACTGATTATTCATAGGAATGAAGACAGGGAGAGAACAGGAAATGAGACAAATAGGCCACCAGGGCTTGCGAGATCTGGACCTGGATTCGCAGGAGAGGTTACAGTGGCCGGGGCGGCAGACACACAACCAGCTGAGTGTCTAAGCTTTATCAGGAGTGGAGGGGATGGGAGTGCCAACCAGTCAGTTCAGGAGCAGCTGGAAAGCGCCCGAGTGCTGCTGCCAGGCCTGGGGACACCGAGGGGAGCAACCCACCCAGAGGCCGTGGGGGGCTTTCCCCCATCCCTCTTCATCTCCATTTACACGCTTCCAGGCCCACACGGAATGGGGAGACCACCATCCTGTACCCGCAGCTCCACCTTTGCCCACTCTCCTTAACAGGCAGGAAGCAGTCAGCCAGGATTTCAGTTCTCTCATCCAATCACCGAAGCCTGGGATTTGGCAGTTACAAGTGACTCTTAACATTATCAGTCCAACATTCTTATTCAGAAACATGGCACTGGGGTCAGAGAAGGAGAGGATAAGGAATTCTTATGGGCCAGTCGCTAGCTCCTGGTCCCAAGCCCCCGCCCAATACCATCTCAGCTAGCTCAGCGACATCTGCCTTATACCAGCTGCCCTCCAATCCCCAAAACTGCGGTGAAGAGGGGAAAATGGGGAGAATGTCCCGTGTGACCAAGGGGGCAGGAGGCAGCAAGCGGCCCCAGCCAGGTACCAGCGCCCACTTCAGAACCAAACGCACCTCCAGCATCTCAAAGATGCTCTCTGGGTCCAGGCTGCCCTTTCCCACCTTCCTCACGCACGTCACGACTCCCTTGCTGGTCACGGACACCAGTAAACTGGCCAAGGAGCAGGCCTCCTCCTGAAGAGTAGCGTCCACCACGTGCCGATAGCCAATCTGCAAGATGAGGGCAGCAGTGCGCACGCGTGGGCAACGCGCACCCCGAGGGCCTCGCAGAGGTGATGCCCACACACCCATTCGGGCCTAGTGTTAGATTCTGTTCATACGGAGAACAGCTGAGCACTGTTTGCTATGCTGTTGAAAGGCTGTGTAAACTGTAACAGAAGCATGGAATGGAAATACATGGTGGGGGGGATGGTGGTCAGAATCAAGATTCAGAGACCTTCCAAGTCAGGGGCTATCCAGGGGTCTCCAGCAGAGGTCCCCTGATGTTTCGCTGATGACAGAGATGAATGCAGAGGGCCCATGCTGATGGACGTGCTCAAAAATGAGTCAAGGGCAGGTGGCTCTGGTCGTCCCAACACTTCACAAAGCCCAGGCTCATGTAGCGATCCTGGTGGAATTAAACCTGGCCTGTCAGTCTGATCTGTATCCAGTGAATCCCGAGTGGAATCATGACAGTCTCAGTCAGAACAGGCCTCTCTGCACAGTCTTGGGCAGTGCCAGTCACACCTGAGCGTCAGCTAGCCGCTCCGCTCCACAGGCCTCGGCGCTCCACGCTTGATGTATTTAGACACCCAGGCCCTGCTCCAGCCCTCGTTTCACAGATGTGCTCATTAGGGCCCACAGAGGGGACAGTGTCTGCCTTTCAACCACCTTTTTACTATTCAAGCAGCCCAGACACCAGAGTTGAAAGAAGTAAAGGAAATATGCATTCAAGGTATTTTGGTGAAATGCCTGGTAGACAGAAGGAGCTCTGCAAACTCTGGCTACTGATACTATGAACCCACTCATGTGCTCCTGAGACCAGAGCCACATCTTCCAGTTAAAAAGAGAAAGCTGTTTATGGTAGTAGTCTCTAATATAACAAAATTAGTGGATTTAGGTTAAAAGTACTTCTGTATGGGTTGTAAACCATAACTTCTCAACCTACTAGGTAACCTTAACGGGCCACGGTTGGAGGAGATTGACAGGGAAGAAAAAACCATGAGAAATAAGCTCATACTTTGCACAGGGTGACGATGCAGGGGACATTCTCCACGCTTAGCTGGATGCAGTCGTAGGGGTCATCGGACAGTTCAATGTCCTTCGACCCTTCTTCGTCTTCCAGAACACGAACTCTTGGTATCCTAGAAGCAGAATTAAAATTCCCAGTTACTGAAAGGAAGCATGGTGACTTCTTTTTCTTGAGTTGGAATCCCCGTGCCTCAGAAGATGAAGTCACGCTGTGCCTGAGTTTGCCCTCAGCCCTGCCAAAAGGGTGCAGTGAGGAAAGGAGGTCTTTTAAAAAGTGATGCTGGGCAGAGGCAAGTGGAGAGGGGCTAGAGGCGGGGGAGATCGAGAGGCACAAACTAAATACTGCGAATGAGATAAGTAAGCTTCATGGATACATTGTACAGCACAGAGAATATAGTCAATGTTTTAGAGTAACTGTAAATGGAGTATAATATATAAAAATACTAAATCACTATATTATACACCTGAAGCTACATGAATTATACCTCAACCAACGACAAAAAATTTAAAAATGAAATTTAAAACAATACTTGGTCAACAGAGATCCAAAAAAGAGCCCTGATCCCTACCTTCTCACCAAACACAAAAATCCATACTAAACGGACCACAGATGTAAAAGGTGAAACAATAAAGCTTTTAACTAAGAACATCTTCACGACCTTCGAGTAGACAAAGATTATTAAATAGGACACAGAGTACTCGTTGTAAAGGAAACAAAACTAGCCTTCAATTATAACTGAACACACACACACACATCTTGGAGACACGGCAGGTCTGGTTGCAGACATCACAATAAAGCAAGTCCCATGAAAACTCGGCCACTCCCCAATGCATATGCAGCCATGTTTATACTACAGTGCAGTCTGCAAGCTTGGCGCAAGCATTATACGTAGAAAATGAAAAAAGAAAACAGTGCACATACCTTAATTTTAAAAGACTCTTAAAAAAAAACAAACTGGAGGATACTTTTAACTGGAGGATAACTGCTTTACAATACTGTGTTGGTTTCTGCCGTGTACCAACATGAATCAGCCATAGGTATGCGTATGTCCCCGCCCTCTTGAACCTCCCTCCCACCTCTCACCCCATCCCACCCCCTCGGTTGTCACAGAGCACTGGATTTGAGCTCGCTGTGAAAAACACATAAAAAAATGTTAAACATCATGTGAACCTTCTTGCAATAGTAACATCAAAAATTACTGATCACAGGTCACTGAGACAAATATGTACATAAGGAAGAAGTCTGAATACTGCAAGAGATGTGAGGTGAGAAGATGCCGTTGGGAAAACGGCGCTGACGGACCTGCTGGCTGCAGCACGGCCACAGACCTTCACTCTGCAGAGAAGGCCGCACCAGCTAAGCACAATCCAGGGGTGCGCAGTGAGACAAGGAGCGCCTCTGCGTGTGCACGATGTAACACAGACGATAAGCTTCTGTTTGTCAAAAGGCATTATCTGGAAACTAAAAGATCATCCAGAATGGAGAAAACAAATTATTTCTCTGTGTGAGTGTGTGTGTATAAACTGACACATTACACAAAGAATTCCTACCGAACAGAAAAGACAGACGACTCAACAGAAATGGGCGAAAGACTTCAACAGGAACCTCAAAAAAGAGCCTATTCACATAGCCGATAGACACTCAGAAAGGTGCGCAACTGAAAATATTCATCAGGAAAGTGCAAAATAAAACTACAATGTGATACCAAGACACACCTACCAGAATGGCTAATATTAAAAAGACCAAAAAAAGGGGCAGGGGGGCTGGCAAAGACGCAGAGCAGCTCAGACTCTACACAAAGCTAGGAGTATCACTTGGTAAAAGCAATCTGGAAAACCGTTTCACAGTATCTGCTACCACTATTTGCAGGAGCTCAAAACTGGCAACTACTCAGATGCTCGTCAGCAGAAGAATGGATACATCAGTGTGGCATATTCGCCGGCAGTGGACCAGCACACAGCAAAACAGAGGGCCGTGACCACAAGCCACAACACAGAAGCCTCAAAGCATAATGCTCGGTGACCGAGGCAGACATCAGCGAGAAAACACCGCGGGATTCCGTGTGGACCACGCACAAAGCGCCCTATTGCTTTACGGCTGTGGTTATCCTCGGGGGGTGCAGTGACTGCATGGGGGTACAGGGTGGGAGGGCTTCTGGGGGCGGGCGCTGTTCTTGTTTCTTGAGCTGGGTGCTAGAAACACAGTGGCGCCATAGAGCCGGCTCATTCCAGTGTGGGGTGGGGCCAGGAAGGAAGAGGCGGTCCAGCCAGCTCCGGTTCCGGAAGCAGCGCCAATGCTTTTCCCCGTGCCTCTGCCAAGAGCCCCCTCTGATTCAGTCCTGCTGCCTGTCCCTACGCACGCCGAGGTCCAGAGCAGAGGGGTTTCAGCCCGAGAACGTGCCGCGAGGGTCCTGCCCCGAGGAGTCCTGCTATGGTCTGCCCCGCGTGAAGTCTCCGTGCCAGGGGCCCCCAGGGTGGAAGTACTAAGTAATAGCAGGTGAACAGTTTGAATTCTGATATGGCAAAAAATAGGCACGCATACACACACACACACCCCTTCCCATCACACACGCACAAAGCACGCATACACACTCACACATACCCCTTCCCATCTCACACACACACCCCATCACACACAAAGCACACATACACACTCACACATACCCCTTCCCATCTCACACACACACACACACACCCCTTTCCATCACATACACACTAAGCACGCATACACACTCACACATACCCCTTCCCATCTCTTACACACACATACACACACCCCTTCCCATCACATACAAAGCACGCATACACACTCACACATACCCCTTCCCATCTCTTACACACACATACACACACCCCTTCCCATCACATACAAAGCACGCATACACACTCACACATACCCCTTCCCATCTCTTACACACACACCCCTTCCCATCACACACAAAGCACACATACACACTCACACATACCCCTTCCCATCTCACACACACACACACCCCCCTTCCCATCACACACAAAGCACGCATACACACTCACACATACCCCTTCCCATCTCTCTCACACACACACACCCCTTCCCATCACACACGCACAAAGCACGCATACATACTCACACATACCCCTTCCCATCACACACAAAGCACACATACACACCACACATACCCCTTCCCATCTCACACACACACCCCTTCCCATCTCTCTCTCACACACACACACACACCCCTTCCCATCACATACACACTAAGCACGCATACACACTCACACATACCCCTTCCCATCTCTTACACACACACACCCCTTCCGATCACACACACCCCTTCCCATCACACACAAAGCACGCATACACACCACACATACCCCTTCCCCTCTCTCTCACACACACACACACACACTCCGACCCCTTCCCAATCCTCTGGCCATAATGCGGTTCATCAGAAGGGCTAGAGGATGTTCTCGAGAGAATGGCCGCCACCCTTCTAGCAGGCCCTGACTACAGAGTCCTCTCCACACACCAGGGGCACCGAGTGCCTTGCAGAGTCCGCACCCCCTGCTGCCTGCATGGCTGCTGTGCTCTGGGAATGGGACTTGAAAGCTATGCCCACGACAGCTGTCCTCCCCAGCCTGAGCAGCTGGGTTTACCATTCTGATGTACAGTTTGCCCAACACTTCCCCTACAGCCCAACAGCCTCATCTGGTTCTCCTCTCCCTTTCTGCCTTGGTGCCCATGGCAACTAGCTGGCAAGACAGGGAGTGATTTCTGAGGCTTGAGGTACAACAGATGGCAACTTCCTTTCTTCCCCAACCCAAGGCCAGGCTGCTGCGGATAGCATCTGGGACGCGAGGCCTCACAGTGGCCACAAGGGCCAGGCCTGCCCTCGGCTAGTGTCAGCCAGGAGTCTAAAGGCCCAGCAAGGGGAAGGGGCTCTACAGCTTTCATCTCAACAGAGCTTCGATCCTGCAACGTCTGACCTACATTTATTCAACTTTGTTTTGGTTTGTTGTATTTTAAAGTGTGTAAGTGGTCTAAATTCCACCACAGGAAAACTCTGAAATCACTTTTTTAATCACCCATAATGTGAGCACTTGAAAATAACCATAACGTCCATTTGGGGGTATTTATGTTTGTCGTCATTGCTGTACAGTTGCTAAGTCATGTCTGACTCTTTGGGACCCCGTGGATTGTAGCCCATCAGGCTCCTCTATCCATGGGATTTCTTGGGCAAGAACACTGGAGTGCATTGCCATTTCCTTCTCCAGGAGGTCTTCCCAACCCAGGGATCGAACCCACATCCCCCGAGTTGGTGGGTGGGTTCTTGACCCCTGAGCCACGAGGGAGGCCCAGAGAGCAGAGTACAAAGCGAGCAAAGCCCGGGCCCCTGTGGAGCTTTATCTAGTGAAAGTATCTGGACGGTTGGCTGGGCCGCTGGTTTCGACTCACTCTGCTGTTCTGTGGTTTTCGAACATTTTTCTACATGGTGCATGTTTACTTATGAAAATAATAATCCAAAATATAAATACAGAAATATATCTAGTTTTAACTTATGAAATCTGTTTTCTGAAGCTTAAAATTAAATACCATCACTGTCGATGGGGAAGCCCCTTGTTATCCTCTCCGACGACCTTCAGTCGTAACGCCCTCTGCGGTCCACTGCAAATGCCCCTCAGGGTCTCCACAGGCCCCGGCGCTGTCTGCAGCAAGGCTTACCTTGTGTTGAAGAGCGCAGCCTTCACAGCTATGGAGATGGCATCGAACAAATTCCCACCACATTCCAGCAGCTAAGGGAGACAGGGAGTGAGGCGGGGAGAAGCAGTGAGCACCATTTCTCACCTTAAGTATTACCCCAATGAAAGCACGCTGGTTCCTAAAAAATACGGACCAAGTGTTTATACAGACCAGGAAGCCAGGCTGCTCGGCCGGCTCTCCGCTGCGCACAGGCTCCTCACCCTAACTGCAAGTGCTGCCTGCTGCCCCAGCTGTGGGACCACCGCTCAGAGGCCCCAGACTGTGTGGAGCAGCTGCTCAGGCAGTCGGGCCTACGCTAAGGGAAAAACTGCTCACTGGCGTTTTGCCCCAGCTAACTCTCAGAAGCACTCGGCAAGCATTCCAGTCACCTCTGCTTGCATATACCCAGCCTCCAGACAGGTACACAACTGCGGCCACTGATGCTGCCGCCGCCACCAGGATCACGCTGACGACCGCAGTCACTGCTGCTCGTAATGACCGATGCAAATCTGATGCTCAAACACCTCTCACTCCATGGTCTCGGTGAAGCGTAGCAACAACTAAGGTCTTTCGCACATTTTCACCCGTGAGCAAAAGTGTTAGCTGTACTCGAGTGCTCCTGTCCAAGGAGGGTTGGAGCCCATCATTAAGTGGAGGGCAACACACCCTTCTTCCTCACTCTCAAGAAGCCTTGGCCTGAGGTTATGGAATAAAGCCAATGGGAAGAGAGGAGAGGAAGTCACGTGGAGAAAGAAAAGCCGTGTATTTCCGTGTGTGTTTATTTAGAGTCTGTCTCCTCTACATCTCAACTACTGATTCCTGAGGCTGGACGCTGTCGGCTCTGTTTATTCCTTTCTCTTCAGAGCCCAGCAGAAGGGCTGCTGGGAAGGAGGAGCCTGGCAATTATTTATGGAAGACAGGCAGGCTCAAAGCCCGGGCCTTCCAAACTCTGAGAATCAACAGTCACACCTGGCATGTCTCATGCACTGCGTCCACGCCCAGTACAGACTCTAATTCCCACCTTTAAGCTTTCTGGGCAAGCCTCCAGTAGACTCCAAGCATCTCTCCTACCACCTCGTATAATTACTGCTTATCAGAATATGATCTCCCAGCCTGTGTTACCAGCTGGCTCGATAACTGCAGCGTGTTGGGTCGAGCAGCCGGACTAGCTCCCCTGCACCCTGGTTCACGTACAGACTGCTGCATGGCTAGACGCTGGCGCTGGACAGGCTGCTTCGATTCCTGTCTTTGCTGGGTGACTGCTGACTTCCCCAGTTTGGACCCACTTTTCCAGGCTTCACAAAGGGTGAAAGCCACTCTATCTTCCAGAGGTGTTCAACATATGAGTCTTTGTAAAGTCCTCCAAAGTGTCTGGCACACAGGAGGCATCAGCTAAGTGTTTTAAAAATATATCCTAATTTGCTCTTTCATCTTCCCTTTGTTCTCCTCACAGACTGTCCAGTGTGTCCACAGCTTCTCCATCTTCATTGCTGACAACCCCTTTGGAGAAGAAATTCCGATGCAGAAGGCCTGCGGGTGACCAGGACCCAGTGCACCCTGAGCTGCTCCTGTTCACCGTGTATCCCTGCTCATGGGAGGAGCCTACGGTTCTAAGGTGAGACAGTGTCTCTTTGATGTTCACCAGTTTTGCAAGAGGCGGCACTATGAGGACAAGCCTGTCCAAATCAAAAGTGCATGAGGCCCCCTCGCTGGGCCAGCCTCCTAACGAACCACAAGTGTGTGGGGTGGCACCTCCCTGGGCAGCTGTGAAGCATGACTCTTGGCAATGACTATAGGCTACCAGTTCCCGCCCTCCTCAGAACCAGCACCTGTAAAACTACCTGCTTAGTAGGAATCAAACTCCTGCTTAGTGGGAATCAAACTCCAAATACAGACTGGAGACGAAAAAAAGGAAATGAACTTGTGATTTCATTATTTTTACCCCAAAGCATCAGCATTCAGAACAGACCCAAACCTGCTGGACAGTTAAGCACTGCTCTTTTGGCTAGCTCTGCCCCATCTATGAGCAAACTAATTTAAAAGTTTCCAGAAAGCCCTGCCCTGTTTCACGCAGGGCCGACAATTAGACAGCCAGGCTGTTCCCAGTAATGAAGCTTACTATCAGTCCACAAGATCAGCCTTATCTTCATACTCATGAAAGGACTTGTTTGGTCCCTGGCTTTGCCCTCTGCCCTCAATATGAAGTGGAAGATGTAGTCACTCACCTCAAGGTTCACAAGATTAAAGGGAAAGAGACCTAGTAAGAGCCTGTACATGAGCAAGAAACTGGCAAAATAAAGCACAGCTGTCAGAGGAATTACTGCCACGTGCCCAAAACCGGGCAGACAAGTGACTGGGAGGGAAGCACCAGGAAGGAAATGGAGGGCTAGACCAGAAAGACGCCTGCAGGCACAGACTTTGGAGAAGGAAAGAGGCAGGGCCTCGGGTCCTCATGGGAAAACAAGGGGGTCAGGGTAGGTGGGCTACAGTGTTTTCAAGGGAGGATGAGGTGAGGTCACGAGTTGGCTCTGGCGTTAAACAGCCCTGGCTTTGGAGCCCAGGATCACTGCTCATGAGCTGAGATCCCCTGGCAGAGTCCCTTGACTTCGCTGTGTCTCAGTGCCTCACTTATAAACGGGGAAGGCTAGTGCCCACTGGCAGAGCATCTGTAACGGCTACACAGAAATGCAGGTGAATGCTCATCTTCCTCGTTGCAACTCTGCCGATCAGTTCTGCTGGTACCGTCTGCAGAATATCTCGTTTGCTTCTTCCCAGACAACCTCTGTGGGTGATTTTGGGTGCTACCATGGTACAGCTGTTGGCAGATTTAGGGTCAGGTGGCATCATCCGCGCCCCACTGCACGTCTGTTGTATGTAAGTTAAAACCCATTATGGGAGACCAGTGTTTCCCCAAGTAGTCTCACCCTGGAAACTGAGAGTATCCAACTGAAGACGGGAAAAGCTCAGGGAGGAAAGCGGGCCCACGGGTTCCCACAGACGTGGGGCGTGGCCGGCGCAGTGGCGTGAGACCTACCAGCACGTCCACGTAGAGAACCCAGCAGTGCTCGCGGGGGCTAATGCACAGGGACTTGAGGTCGATGCTGCTCTTGTTGTTAAATATCCGGTACAAGGTGTTAGCAATCTCCGTGCCAAGGTCATCGCCTCCGCGACCTTCAAATTCAGGGGCAGCGCTGGCCGAACTGCACAGAAGGGCGACAGGAAAGGGGTGAGTCTTGTCGCATGCGGAGCAGAGGCGCAGGCTTTGTCCCGGGTTCCCCGGGGGGCGCTGGGAGGAAAGCCCACGTGGCAAGGCTGCACCTGTCCCTCTTCCAGCGTCCAGACACAGGCCATGAGCCAGGCCAGGACCGTGCCTGGCTGTGCTGCTGTGTGTGGTGGGAGTGCCCACTGACTTCTCACACAAGCCACCTTTATCCAGAGAGAAGCAAGAACACTGGTGAAATGAACCACCGCCAGCAATAATGAACTCTCATATCTTGAACGTTTACTAGACTCTTCTCTGGCAGGCCAAGGAAGGAGGAGGCCGAGAGAATGAGTCTGGTCTACAGAGGGGTGACAGTGTACACACCAAGCCTAGATGATGATACTCTCAAGACAAAGCCACAGTGCAGGCACAGTAACTTTCCTGGGGTTACTGAGGATGTGCACATATACACACATATCTGATTCATGTTGATGTATGCGGAAACTAACACAGTACTGTAAAGCAATTATCCTCCAATTAAAACTGTTTTTAAAAAGAGACATATAATAGTATGTCAGAGTTCTGTCATAAACTTTAGATTATCATGGTACTAAAAGGCAGGAAACTAAGAACTGTTTGCTGACTTAAATATCTCTTCACTTTGGTTATCGCTTCTACTTTGTTATTTTTCAAGAGAAGTGCTTTTGCCTTCTTAGCTTCCTGAATTTTATGCCAAACGACCTCAACAAAGAAGGAGCAAGCATCAGCATGTGCGACACCCGCCCCCGCCAAGCACTACTCAGTGTTTTAATAGGAAATTTTTTGAGGGTTTTGCCTTAACAAAAATAAGCCCTTGGTACATGTGTGGGGGTATATAGACACCCCAGTAATTATTTTATTGTAATGAATTTAAGGCCCAGAAAGACAAGAAATCGGTTGTTTCAGTAGGTCTCTACAAAACCACACATGGAAGCTCTCTGGTCCCTGTCCATCTGTCCATCCGCTTGTCCTCCCGGAAGGTTCCAGGCCCTGGACTAGGCACTAGCGACCTAGAGACAGTGGGACAGGTGCAGACCCAAGTCAGCAGTTCCAGGGACGCAGCAGGGAGTCACATGGAAACAGGCACACAGAAACGGTCAGGGAGGGTCGCAGGGGATGTCAGTAGGTCTTGAGGGTTGGAGGGGGTCTCGAACCTGAAGATGAGACAAGCTGGCCTGACCATAGACGGGCAGGGGGATTCCAGCCCGAGCAAAACCTCTGTGGAGGCCGAAGGCTGTGCCCACCCCATCTGTATGCTGAACCAAACCTGACCTCCTCACAGGTTTCACTGTCCCTTCTGTCTGGTCCATTCTAATACAGATATAAGATGAATCCTGAAACAAGAGTGTAGCGTTGTGTAATAACATTGCTCCTCTCATCATACAGTCTTCCCTGACCACTACAAGCCAGGAGAACTCCCCCATTTAAAAATCCCTAAGAGAAACTTCACCACTGCCATAGCAACCTCACCGTTCCTTCCCGGCCTCGGCCAGACTTGGGCACCGAGCCATGAAAAGCTCATTGATGGTAAATTAATCAAGTCACTAGGGACCAAGTTCATTATTTTGCAGAGCCAGCAAAAGACAACCTGTTTCTAATGAAAACCCTAAGCCATCAATATTAAGTCCTATCTTTTAAGTGTTTAAAAGCGCATCTGTACAGAGCTCTCGGTGGACAAATCCTGCAGAGGTCCTTATGCCTAAAATGTTTACCCTTCCCTCATTACAGTAGGCTGAGTCCTCCTGGGTGTGACTAATGACGGGATGGATCCATTAACTCTTCTATAGCCCAAAGGGACGGTTTAAGAACTTCCCAAGCCAGTTGGCTAAATTAATCTACCAACAAAACCACACCCCACTGTTTTTTTTGACACTGCTCTGGTTTAAAGTGGAAAATTTTCCCATTTTAAATGATTTCTCCCCCCAGCCCTTAAAAAAAAAACAAACACACAAAAACAGGTTAACCCTTTCTGCATAGCTGCCAGCCAGAGAAAGGAGGATTTAGAAGCCCATGAGACCATGGAAAGCTCCCGGGCCCTCCCCGAATGTGTCATTCAGCATGCTTGGCTTGTAGCCTAGCATCAGCCAGGTGAGCGCTCTTGGGCCCGTCTTATGTCTTATGTCTCAAGGTAATGAACGGGTGCTCTGGTCTTAGGACTTATGACTAGACCACAAATGTTGGAGTCAATGAATGCAGACCAAGGGACTCCTAAATAAAAAAGCTTCTCTATTTAGTACCAAGTTGAGAGAGAGAGAGAAAGAATGCAGGCTGGTAACCTTAGCCCCTGTTCACAGGCATCACTGTATATTCTTCAGTCGAGGAACATACACGGGGTTTTACGGCATAAAACAAGTGCTTTCTATAATTACAGTTACTGAAACTGATTCGGATCCTTTATAAAGTATGATCCAGCCCCTCTTCCAGGGCTGCTGGGAAATCGCTTATGGAGCTGGATAAACAGAAAAATCCTGGAAGGCTGCCACTCCCAGTTCTCCAGCCTCCTGACTCATCGCCTCCTCCTGCTCCTCCTGCTTGGCGCATCTCTGCTCTGACGGGATTAGGCTGAGGTCAAGGCCGTGTCTACCTGGAGCAGGACTTGGGACACTAGGCCCATTGTTGTTCCCCTTGCAACTGATCTCGCCCGCAGAGCCGTGACGTCTTACAGCCAGGTGGGCCAGGGGTAACTCCGGGCCTCACCTCTAGGCCCCTAGCCCCTAGGCAGGTCCCAGCTCCCCTGACTCCTCTGGGGGCACACTGCTCATTTCCAAGCCTGCTGAAGCGCCCCAAGGGTATGGGAACAGTGGCACTTTCTGAGTGTTTCATCTTAAGCCCTCGTTTGAAGTTTCTGGGAGAGTTACCTCGTCAGCTCTGCAGACTTTCAGAGCCCAGCGAGCCTCAAATGACTTCTGCAGGTTACCTCTCTGCTTTGCCCCCACCCTCGACCCTTCGGCCGAGAACGGTGCCCGCTTCAAGCAGCATGAAGTAGGTAAGGAAGAGAAATCGAGTGGCTCCACCCACCAATTCAGGGCTTGAAACCAATCCAGGTTCAGCGTGAGTGAAGAAAACAAGTGATCACACTTAAAAGCAGTTAAGATTCCGGACGAGTGAAAAGCGAGGGACACGCTGAAATGTCCATGAATGAAGTGTGTTCTCCCCAACTGCCCCAGCTAAAACCCGAAGCTTCTTGAGACCAAACACAGTCCCTAAACCCATCAACCGGTGGCCAAAGAGCCGGGAAGGGACCTGACGGACGGCCCCTGGGGGTAACCAGAGTGACACAGCGAGCTCACGAAGCCTCACCTTCTGGCCTCAGATGGAACCATCTTTCCCAAAGTTTCAGCCTTCTTGTAACACAGCCTACTCTCAGGCTACAACTCACGAGCCAGACACAGAGGCAGGAGTTAGAAGGTCTGAGCCCGCTCCCAGTTAGAGGTGCTGCCAGCTATCTCTGGAGCCGAGCTCAGAAACCCCATTGTTTTCCTCCTCCACGGGTACAGGGATCAGGCTCATGTCTCAGGTACCCTTCCCTCAGGGCATCACCTCTGAGACCCAGGGAAAATCACTGGGGTGGGGAAGGTGTCTACCCCAGGCTCCATATTTGACTCCAAGCAGATGAAAAGAAGTAGAAGCAATTAGAAGAAAAGCAATTAGTTTTCCGTGACCTCTCTACCACTGGGAATTGAAATAATTAAAAATATGAAGGTTGCTGGCAAGTAGTTAAGTCAAGCTGGGCTCAGGCAGGCAGGAGGGGGTCCCACCACCCCCCAGTTGCTTTCCTCCCACTGGGTAACACCTCTCTTTCAGCCTGTGGATGGGTGTGTGCCTTGAGCTCTCTGGCAGAAGCCCCACGCTTGGGGCCCAGGTGGGGTTTGTGGCAGCACCCTGAAGCCTGGGCACAGCCACAGGTGCCTGGAAGCCATTCTTATTCACTGCGTCAAAGTGTAGGGGGTTTGTTTACACAACTGTGAGTTGCTCTTGGAAGACACAAATAAGCTTCTGATAAAGGTGGCAGCCAGAGGTGCCTGGTGACCTCTTGTTTGAAGGAAAATGGGGTTTTATGAATCTCATGGTGATTCTGTGAAGAAGGGTGCCACCTTGAGAAACAGATTCAGGAGAACTTCCCCTAAAAGTGGGGCTTCTAGGCCTGCTGAGGTTCTCTTGAGACTTACAGAGGAGGAGAAAGAGAGCAGCCACTCTCAGTCAGGAGAGAGGGGCTTACTTCTACAAGCCAGATCTGGGGAAGAGGCTGCTCAAAGGCTCCGCCCGCCTTAGAGCCACCCTCTCCAGCCAGGACTAGAAAGGGCCACGGGCAGTGGGCCAACCTCGAGCCATGTTCAGACGCAGAGCCACAGGGAAACGTGGCCCCTGCAGCAAGCATGAATGCAGCACTCTCCCTGGCCTGGCCACACTGCCTGCCTTTGATCTGCCTGAGAGGAATGAGGCAGGAGATAACGAAGAGAAAGAAAGGAGAGCAGATGACAGCCCCTAACACGTGGTATCTGCTCTTCAGTGACTATTTACCGCACTGAACAGGCAGATCAAGGCAAGAGAGGCATTTTTTCTTCCTCCATGAGCAAAGGAAAGGATAAGCTGGAGGCCTGAACAAGGTCACCACCATGTACAGCAACTTAAAAGATGGGCTGGTTCCACTGGATGACCCGGAATGCTGAGAGTGGCTAGGCAGAACCGAGGGGAGACTGCTCCAGGGGACCGGGACTAGGGGCAGCAACGCACTGGGATGAAAACTAGCCTGAAAGATGAACAGACACGTTCTGGAAACCGCGCAGGGCATCCCGCCAAGGCTGGCTTCTGCAGGCTGTATGAAATAGGAAGAGCAAAGGCTCACAGCTGGACCTGAGCTGGCATGACTAGCTGTGTGAACCCAGGAAAGTCACTTACCCTCTCGGAACCCCTTGTGTCATCTCTTACCGGAGTTTTGTGAGGACCAATGTCTGTGTTTGGAAGTGAAGGCTGCAAGTCTACAACTCGCCGTGCAAGTGTGGGTCAGCATCTTTGCAGGAAAGGGCTGACATCACAGGCGGCTGCTACCTTTAGAAGGGCCTGCTTACGAGGCTGGCCCTTGGCTCGCATCTGGGCACTCGGCTCTTAAGAGAGGACCCAGTCAGCGGTAAACTGGGCCGAGCCCGTGCAGATACCGTACGGTGTATGCCAGATGCCTGCTTTCCTTCTGGGAGTCCGCAGCTTCACTGTGTGTAAAGCAGACGGTGCCTGCGCCACCAGTCAAAGCCTTGGGTGTTGAGTCTCTAATGGGTTTCCTCAGGCAAAATTATCACACACGGGTTGCTGTGTTTCTGTAACAATCATAGCTCTGAGTACAACTACATGCTCCACGCTGAGTCCTCCGAGTCTGTTCAGGAACTCTCCGACTGTGGGGGCGGTCTTGCCCCTCCACCAGTGAAGTATCAATATTACATATCTGCACCCAGCATGAACCAAGAGCGCCTCATCCATTTCAAGAAGGCTCGCTGTCGCCCCTGCTGGCTGGAAGGGGGAGTTACAGGCAGAAGATGAGACGGCCGGCAGCCGGGTGAAAAGCCCCATGCCTTGGAAGGGGAGGTGGAGAGAAAGAACACTTTGGAAAGCCCATGGAATGTGTAAGGACTGGGTCCTCGCTCTATTTTCATTACCTAACTTCCTCATCATCACCCCAGTATCATCATCTCCATTCTTTAGATCGCGAGATTCAGGCAGAGGGGCTGGGTAACCAGCCCGAGGTCACACAGCTGGCGGAGAAGAAGGCAGTGACGAGGCCGGCCGGCTGGCTGCTGAGGGTGCAGAGTCTTTGCTCTTCCCTGCGCCCACGCAGCTTGCCTGGCTGCCACCCCCCAGCCTGCGAGATGCTTGGCTGGTCCTCGACCCCGCTCTGCCGAGCGAGTCATGAAAAGTTTTCTGCAAAGCTAGAGCCGGAAGACGGATGGGGCCTTATAGCACAGATGAGTCTTGTCAGGTATAAATGATTATTTTTCAAAGCTCAGTGACACCCATCATTTCCTATGACTCTTGTAACTACCGCGTGCTGGACGGCCTGGCAGGCGCCTTCCTTTTTCAGACGGGGAAAACGAGGCCCGGCTTGGCTTATCAGGACAAAGGCAGGCCCTAAGCCCAGGCCTCCTCCTGCATTTCCCAGGGCCTGGCACAGCAGGGAACTCGGCACATACCTGCTGGCCAGATAAAGGATGATTAAATACAAAATAAAAGTGGGCTCAGCAGGAAACCAGAGGTTCATTCTCTGAATCTGCTATCTTTTAAATCGCTTTTCTTTAAAACCATGTGCAGAGTACTGACCAGTCAACAAAGAACTCCAAGTAACCTTCGTTTGGTTTCTCCAGCTTCGGCGTCCCCATTTCTGCCTTCACGCCCACCAAGATGTCGGTGTGACCCTGTGGACACAAGCAAGAAGGGGCCTCACTCGGGGCTGACAGCCTGCCACCCAACCACGCCCTCGTCTCCCAGACACACGCCTCTCGGGACTCTCTTAGGATCAGTGCTGGGACTTGAAAAGGGGCCCTTTAAGAAGGAGAGGCGTCCTTCAGATCTACACAGACCCCCTCCCAGAGTTGGCTGTGGGTCTCATGTTTCCCCTGGAACAAAATGGACCCTGAAAGCCCAGAGGGGCTGGCTCCTGAGAGCCGACCCATTCCTCAACATCAGTACAAACCGTGGGCCCAGCACTCACCAGCTTGACCCTGGCAGACCCACTGGTGTTGGACACCACGTCGGTCTCCACTTCGACACATCGGTAGTCGTCACAGCCGCGGCCATCCACACGGAGGTCTTCCTGGGTGCAACAACCAACATCCTAAGGCTGTGGGCCTAAACCTCCAAGAGGCTCCTCAACTGACTCCCTTCTTCCCCCCCTAGAGAAATACGTGGTACAACAGCTCCTTTTAGGGATTCGTCCAGAAATCCTGTCCTGAGAGCTGATAACATTACTGTCTTACATATGAGGAAATGGAGACTCAGAGAAGTTAAATGACTTGTGTTCAAGGTCCCAAGGCTAGGGAGAGTAAAGCTCGGCTTCCCATCTAGGTCTGAAGTGCAAAGTCCAAACTATATACCACCATCCAGAACAGGTACACACGAAATCCGAACAAGAGACATAATAAATAAGAGCTGTTTCTTTCCAAATCTGCAGTTCTGAAGCCACAAGAAACACGGATTGTCAGTTACAAGTTCACCTGTCTCAGCTTGTAGCCCTCCTACCCCCTAAACGCAACCAGATCTACTCTGTAAACGGCTGGAAACAATCAGCTGGTGTCTTCTAACACAGGCATTCTCTAGGACAGGGTCAGCAGTTAGGCCCCCAGGCTGCTCGGTCTGTAAGCTGTCCCACGGGAACCCAGCCATGCCTGTTCACGCAGGGATTCTGCGGCCGCTCGCACACGCCCACCGGCAGAACTGAGGGGGCGGGGACAGAGACCACATGACCTGCAGCCCCCACATCCCTACCACCTAGCCTTTCACCGGAAAAGTCTGCCGACCCCTGCTGCAGAGGACGGGCTTCAGGGTGGTCTACGTACTGCCTGGCTTTATCCCCAGTTATTTACTTCCTCAAGTATTTACTCCTATCTGTATAACTCATAGATGACCATTTTACGTTGTGGCTTCTAGCATTTATCTTGTTGCTCAACGAGTTCCAGATTTCATCACTGGGAGTTCCCAAGGGTTGGTTAACCCTCAGATCTCTTTAGAGCACTTCTTTACTTCTGATAACATGAGGAGTTCCAGCCTCTGGGATTTTCCCTGCCCCAACCCCGGGATCAGCCTATTTCCTAAGGAGCCCTGGTTCCCTTTATGGGAGAATAGTACTTAAAAACCAAGATCTGGGTGCTAAGTAGATTCACTGCTACTAGGGTATCATTGCTTCTAGATCTCAGTAGAACACAGCCAGAAAAAAACGTGTGTGTACTAACCCACGCATATACACATACCTTTATTTCTGTGGATTATCAGTCCACATGTGGATTAAAGGGCCATGTGTTCATACTGAGAGTTGGTTCCAACCTTCCTCCGTGCCTTATCTGTAACTTCTCTCAGGGAGAAACCTGGCTCTCATTATCTACAGTGTATTTGTTAAGTCTCGGAATACACATAGTTTCAGAATTGTTACTGCCATACCCCTATGAGAAACAAGTTTACTAATACAGTATTTGTGCAGACTTCTTTTTGTCTTTAGCCTTACATGTTGTTGTTCAGTGGCTCAGTCGTGTCCGACGCTTTGGGACCCCATGGACTGCAGCATGCCAGGCTTCCCTGTCCTTCACTATCTCCCTAAGTTTGCTCAAACTCACGTCCATTGAGTCGGTGATGCCATCCAACCAGCTCATCCTCTGTTGCCCTCTTCTCCTCCTGCCTTCTATCTTACATAACCCACTCAAAACACCTTTTCCAGCTGTCCTCCCTGCGCCTGTTACTCACTTGCACCCCTTTCAGGTTCCATTATAACTGCTGATGTTCCATTTTGAGTCCACCACATCCTGGCTACTTTTAACTCCTACTGACCTTTGGGCCAGGCGGCCTATCACTAGGGCTCTAGGAGTTACCGCTGCCAGGAGAGGTGCTCAGACAAACGTCCCTCCCCCCTCATCCCTAGTTCACGCTCCCCTCTTCCTACTTCCTCCCACCCACTCCGTCTCTTTAGCTCCTGGTCCATCGTTCCTGTATCTTCTTTGCACAAATGAACCTTTACATGAGTATTTTTAATATCCTTTTCTTTCTTATACAAAAGATAGCATACTACAGATACTCTTTTACACTTTGCTTCTTTTTAAACACTAATGCCTGTGCAGGAAACCACTACACATCAGCTCATACAGACTGTTCTCATTCCTTGTAAACTTTTTTCCTGAAAGCTCCTTCTTTCAGAAAAAGAATCATCACCTCATTAGATTCTCAAAGAGGGTAATGCTCCTCAAAATGTTAAAAAAAAACAAGCACAAAAGAAACCAAAAACAAGCAAAAAAAAAAAAATCCAAAACAAAAAAGCAAACCACTGTTCTAAAGTATGTAACTATCGGAAACTTATCTTTGAACTGCTTGACTAACTGCATATCTGACTTTTTTTATTTTGAGAAGTTAAAATAAAGGAAAACACTGCCTGCTCTTGCCACACAGTACCAACTACTACCATCTGTCGTTTTTGTTTCAGCTCTTTCAACTCCTATTAAAGGAGAGAAAATAAACAATCCTAAATCAGGCTGAAGTCCCTTTGCAGCCCTGCCGCTCCCAGCCGTCCTCTCCTTGGAGGCAACCCCTACCTGGACTCTGGGGAGAGGGGTTCTTTAAAAGCAACAGAATTTCATGTCTAGGAGAATGAGTCTCCTGAACTCTGTAGAGAGATCTCTCTTCACTGGAGGATCCAAAGCTATGTAACTGTGTCTCTTTACAACCCCACCTACCCCATCCACCCCCATCCACATGAAGATTTCCTAGGTCCATCTCTGCTTGCTCCATCCCTAAGGTATGCATGTGTGTGTGCTAAGTCTCTTCAGTCGTGTCCGACTCTTTGAGACCCTATGGACCATAGCTCACAAGGCAAGAATTCTCCAGGCAAGAATACTGGAGTGGGTTGCCATGCCCTCCCCCAGGGGATCGTCCCGACCCAGAGACTGAAGCAGCATCTCATTTCTTACGTGTCCTGCATTGCAGGCAGGTTCTTTACCACTAGGGCCACCTGGGAAGCCCATCCCCAAGGTACATCCTGATGGAAAGTAAAAATCTGGCTCAGAAGCATTTACCTTGAGTCTTCGGTGGGTTACAAGTGTGATGCACACTTGTGAGCATCACCAGGAGCCTGAGTCACGGACTCCAGGCCTGGTCCTGCCTGACTCGCTGCTCGACCTCAAAGGTGTTTCTCTAATTCCATGGATGTACACATGAAAAGAACCACCACTGTTTGCAAGAACTAAAATAGCAGCGACTGCGTAATGTGTATTTACTGTCTACCAGGCTTCTCCGGTGGCTCAGTGGTAAAGAATCTGCCGGCAATGCAGGAGATATGCAGGAGACGTGAGTTCGACTCCTGGATTGGGAAGATCCCCTGCAGTAAGAAATGGCAACCCACTCCGGTATTCTTGCCTGGAAAATCCATGGACAGAGGAGCCTGGCAGGCTACAGTTCATGGGGTAGAAAAGAATCAGACACAACTGAGAGACTAAACAAGGAAAAAGCTACTATCTACCAGATAATGTGTTAGGAAGTTCATACACGTCAATATGTCGAATCCTCACCATAACCCATAACGTAAGATTTTTCATTCCAGTCTACAAACGAGGATCAGGTTGAGAGATGCTAAATGGCCCAAGGTCAGAGCCAGTCAATAGCACTTGAATTCCAAGCCAGAGCTCTTAACCCCACTTCCGCAGTCTCCTGTGTTCTAAAGGGTCTCATTGTGCAGGTCAGGCAGCACAGGCCTCCTGCGAGGACGAGCTGGCTGGTGGCCGCTTGGCCCTAGTGAGGATGCTAACGACTATGAGAGCAGCGGGGCCACAGGGCTTCCAGCTATGCTTTAGATTGCCACCCGCTCTGGAAAGATCTAATCAGAACCCTTAGAAGTGAGAAGGGATGTCAGAAAACTGGGCCACCAGGGCTTCTCTTTCCATCCCTTAAACCACTCTCTGAGCCCTCTTTTCTCAGCTGGGAAGGCTTGGGTGACACGTAAGAGATAAACTAGCAAGCTACAAATTTCCCTTTCCAGGGATGCATATTTTTGTTGTTTTCCATCAAAACAAGCACACAAAAGGAGAAAAACAAACAAAATCCCCGAATCACTGCACACAGGACTTTTTCAAAATCCACTTTTTCTCATAGAAGACTCTAGGAATCACCCAAACCTGGCGATTTGGCCTGGCTCAGAGCTTGACACCCTACACAATATTTTATCCAACTGCAGTACTCAAATGAAGGAACCAATCCATGTGTGAACACTTAAACACTGGCTGCCTTGAAGTGAAAGCTCCATCTAAAAAATCAATAGGGGAAAAAAAAAATCAATAGAGGTGTCTACAGGTGACTGACCACACCAGGGAGCGGAGGAGCCTTGTCCTCAGGGGACAGGGGACTGAGCACCTTTCCAGGTAAAGGCCTTCTGCCGGGAGCCAGCGTGAGGAATTCCACCCGTGACAAGGTCATGCGGCAAGAGCTCTGATGGCAAGGCTAATCAGACCCCAGGTTTTCCCCCTGGAATTTCCTGAGCATCCACCCCCCAAAAAATAAGAATCTGCCTGCTTTTCCACTCTTCTGATATTCTCTGGAAAAAGTCAACTCAGGGCTTTAGTCTTCTGCATTTGAAAGGGGTGTTTCAGTTAAAACCCCTCTGATTGCTCTCTAGCTTGCCTAACAGGTTCCCCGGACCTCTTAACAGCTTGTGAATTGCTTACAGCCCCCCAACCGCGAGAGGCACAAAGCTTGAAAGCATCTTAAAGATACAGAGCCTTTTCTAAAGAGTTAAAAATTATATTGGTGACGGGTTTTCACTGTCGACTCAATGACTGCTGCCAGGCCTCCATATTCTTTATCTTTTAGGCACCTGGAAGGATGTTACTCAATGTAAGCAGGATGTAGAAAAAGATACATAGTAGTTTTGATGTTAGCAACACTAGACTTTTGAGTTAATTGCTTCTCTTTTGCTGTAAATCACTGTACTCCCTCTACTTGTTATAAGTTGCTGTATCTTTGCTGTGTAAGAATGTAACTTTAGTGCTTTCTGAGAGAGGCACCAGACCTTGGGAAGATCAACACAAATAAGTCTTCTGGTTGACAAACCCTTATCAGAAAAAAGGCTGTAAAATGTTAATTGGCCCTTTTGGCTGGAAGATGATGTAAATTACTTAAGACTTGTGTATACAATTAGGTATGCAGAGAGAAAAGCCTGGTTTTGATAAGAGTCTGGACTGCTAACGCTGCATAACTTTGTGTTACCCATTGATCTCCATGTTTTATCAAAAGTATAAAAGGCCTTCTGAACAATAGAGGACGGAGCTAGTTGCTGCACTGGTTTCCCCCGTGTCTCTCTCTCTTTTCTCTCCTCTTCACTAATTTCAGGCTGAATTCCCATCTGGGGCGCGGAGGCTCGCCAAGTCTACTTACTTGCCCTGGCTGTTAAGACCCGCGCGAAAGGGAGCCTAAGGTGAGGCACCCTTAGATATTCAAGTGAGCACCGGTGGCCCAACGTAGATGGTGCAAATTCCTTGTATGGAATTGTATTGGTCTTCCGTGTAATCCAAATTATTCAGCCCTCTTCCTCCACTTAATTTTCCTACTACACTATTGTTTCTTAATCTAATCTTATATCAAGCAATAAATAAGTTTTTCTCACGCCAACGCCGTCCACCCTTCGAATTCCCTGGATCCACCGGGGCTGGACCCTGGCTGCCTTCTGAATGCTAGGATGGGTCCTGGTGACTCAAGTTGTTCACTTTGTGATTGCAACAACCCTGCTGGTTGGGTGTGACACTGAATCACCTTCAACCTGTATTTAAAACTCCACTGTGCACACCAGCTTTGGGACCTTGAGCAGGTTAATTCCTGAACATCTCTGAGTCTGTCTCCTTGTGCAGAAGAGGGAATAACCCTGAACGTGCAAAGTTAGAGGAGACTCTCCCGCACAGGGCAGCTCATAGGAGTCCCTGCTCATGATTTCCTTCGGCTTCTGGCTACATGTATTAACCCACTGACTCCTTAGAAACAGCCCAGAGAGAGGTTACCAATGAGGACGCCAAGGCGCCAGGTTTAACTCCTGTTTGACACAGGACAGATGACCCAGCCCAGAGTTGCTATCCCTCACACCCAGGTAACCCAGTCCTACTTCCTAATAGCAGCTGGCAGTCGGCTCTTGTAATCCAACACATGAAGTGGTCCTCTGAGGTGATGTTAACCCCTCACTACCTTGCAGAGATACCACTTTGCCAGCAAAGACCCATCTAGTCAAAGCTAAGGTTTTTCCAGTAGTCATGTACGGATGTGAGAGCTGAACCATAAAGAAGGCTGAGCACCGAAGAACTGATCCTTTCCAATCATGCTGGAGGAGACTCTTGGAGGGTCCCTTGGAGTGCAAGGAGATCGAACCAGTTAACCCTGAAGGAAATCAACCCTGAATATTCATTTGAAAGACTGATGCTAAAGCTCCAGTACTCTGGCCACCTGATGTGAAGAGCCGACTCATTGGAAAAGCCCGATGCTGGGAAAGATTGAGGGCAGGAGGAGAAGGGGCCGACAGATGATGAGATGGTTGGATGGCATCACTGAGTCGATGAACATGAACTTGGGCAGACTCCGGGAGATGGTGAAGGACAGGGAAGCCTGGCATGCTGCGGTCCATGGGGGTCACAAACAGTCGGCTGTGACTGAGCGACTGAACCACAGAGCGCAGAGCTCACTGGAGGAGAACGGAGACCAGCTGGCCTCCCTACTAGGAAGCCACCCCACTTTAGAAGGAGCTGGCCTCTGCAGGCCCAGGCCCAAGACCCAGCAGGCAAACCAGATGTTGTCCTCGTTCCACTCTCCAAGCCTGCTGGGTGGGCCCGCATTCCTTTAGGATGGGATGCTGTTTGCCTTGCAAAGCTGCAAAGCGCCTGACCCAAAAGCACGCAGGCCAGAGACTGGCCAGCTCTCTGGGGCCTGAAACTGATTCTCTCCTTAGAATCTGATCTCTGATCTGGGAAATACTTGGCAGGGAAAGAGAGTTAAAGAGGAGCTGATAGGTCATGATGTGGAGGGAGGCTGGAGAGGCCTCACAGAAGTAAAGATGGGCAGATGGCGTGTACCCAGGTGGAGGGCAGCCTGACAGCAAGTGGTTGCGGAGAAGGGAGACACTTCAGCAGAGAGAAGTAGGGGTGCCTCCAGAGACAGAAAGGCAGGCAGAGCCACACAGACACGTGATCCATGCTGGGGCCCCGGAGAGGCAGTATCCAGGAGCTGCCTAGGGACAGCTACACCCAACAATTTAACAACCTCTCAGTTCAGTTCAGTTACTCAGTTGTGTCCAACTCTTTGCGACCCGACTCAATCTCCCCAAATAAAAAGAGCTTAAATCTCAACAGCCACAGGCTGAACCCCTCATGGGGTCACTGTGAAGGCTGCAGATACAGTACGGATGGTTCCAGATGAAGCCACACTTCTGACGGGAAAATCTCAACTGGGAGCCAGCGTCTCTTCCAGGCTGAGTGCAAGCCAGGTGGTCCATGTTCCCTTTCCTCGTCACTCCTCACAGTCCTGTTCTGTCCCCCAGACAGAAGTGTTCTCATTTTACACAGGGGGAACTAGCTTACTACACTCTTACTGTGAATGGTGGAGCTGGGAGGAGCCCTGCTCAGTCCACTCCAAGTCCTCATCCAAACAGAAGCTGGAGGCCACTGACCTTTTAGGGGAAACACTGGCAGAAACCACCTGCCCTGGCCAGACCATTAAGGTTCCTATAATAACCATTTGCAGGAGATATGTTATCTTACAACAGGACGTCCTGGTAAGGAATGCAGAACTAATAAGCTACTGCTACCTTTTCCTTTTGGGAAAAGTCAAAAGGAGAGAGGGGATGCCAGTCCATACATACTACTAACATCCCAGAATCCTCCTTGCTGGAATCCACCTTGGCTGAGTGATGCGTGCGCCACCAGGAAGGATGCTGCGTCAGGACGACTGGCCAGAGGCAGCCCAGAAACTAACTTCATCACCGTGAAACCTGAGGCTGCCAGCTGCACAGCAGAGCAGTTCTCCTGGGTTCCCTCACCCTGCTGCTCTCCACTGGGGTGCCCCTTCCTAATAGAGTCTCTTGCTTTGTCAGCACGTGTGTCTCCTTGGACAATTCATTTCCAAGTGTTAGACAACAGCCTACTCGCTGGCCCTGAAAGGGGTCCCCCTTTCTACAACCTCCTCAGGCAGAGGGGCAAAGATTTCTACAGCAGACTCCAGGCAGGCTGGACCAAGCCAGTGGCTGGTCCAAGGTCCAATGTCTAGTGACTGCATCAAAATCTCCCAACATTTATGAAAATACCCATTCCCAGGCTCCAGCCCCAGCCCCAAGGATTCTGATCCAGAAGATCCAGGTAAAGCCCAGGAAGCTGTATTTTGTGAGTAAAAG
Organism: Capra hircus; assembly: GCF_001704415.2. NCBI lineage: Eukaryota > Metazoa > Chordata > Mammalia > Artiodactyla > Bovidae > Capra > Capra hircus. Next base: position 54,205,421 of record NC_030829.1, read on the forward strand.
GGACTTCAAGGTCTCAGAATTACTGGGCTAAGACAGAGGTTAGCAATGTCTTTCCAGGGAGGAAGAAAGCACACATTTAGCCAGTTAAGCAAACCTGAAAAGAAGACTAAATGCTAATTCTGGAAATTCTGAAACCTGCCCCCAATTCCTGAATATAAGAACCAGCTTGGGACTTCCCTTGTGGTCCAGTGGTTAAGACTCTGTGCTCCCAATGCAGGGGGCCTGGGTTGGATCCTGGTCAGGGAACTAAAATCCCACAGGTCTCAAATAAAGATCTCACATGCTGCAACAAAGACTGACGATCCCTCAGCTGAGACCCAGCATAGGCACGTAAACAAAATACTTAAAAAACAAAACCAGTCAGATACAAGTAAAACAAGAGCTGTACAAAAAAATGCTAACTAGGGTTCTAAAGAAGCTTAGAACCAACGTGGGAAAAACACTACCTAAAAAGGTAATAGTAATATATGTCCATATACTATTTAAGGCCTAGAAAAATGCGGTGGGGTGGGGGGGGTCAGAACTTGCCCTCCCTGCTCCTGTTTTGCCGACGCACTTTCAGAGGACAGAGCAAAGAAAGAGAAGTAGAAGCAGTGGGCATTCTCCCTGGCTTTTATTTCTGGGTGCCTATTTTTAAAAAGGGAAAATAGCACAAGGCTTGAGCTGGGCTTTACAGTCAGATCTGGATTTATATCCCAGTTCCACTGTACAAAGAGAGGGTGGGGGGTTCCGGAAAAAGGCAACCAGGCATGCATGGCTTTCTGGACACAAGGGAAGCCATTTTAGTCCTCAGCCTTTTTGTGATCTACCTGGCCACAATGCTTGCCCTTGAACATGTCACGGTAATTAATCATCTTGAGGGAACTACAGAATTCAGGAAAAAATGGAAAAGCAATGAAGAAACAACAGTTCTCAGATAAAACGGAGCCCTAGTTTTTCTTGAATGGATATACTTAACAGTTTGATACGAACCTTTGAGTTGTTCTACAAGAACTCAGGGGCCCACTCAGCTGGAGGATGGTAACTCCAGGATAAGATCCCAAGGTGGTCACAACCTGAAGATGATGTTGCCCTTCTCTTCCCCATGGTGAAGTGAAGCAAAGTGACAGTCGCTTATTCATGTCTGACTCTTTATGACCCCATGGACCATACAGTCCATGGAATTCTCCAGGCCAGAATACTGAAGCCATTCCCTTCTCCAGGGAATCTTCCCAACCCAGGGATCGAACCCAGGTCTCCTGCACTGTAGGTGGATCGTTTAGTAGCTGAGCCACCAGGGAAGCCGTCCCCTTGGTGACTCCAATCAACTAAGGCCTGGACTCCGCTGACCTCTGCCCTGACTTTAGGCCTCTGCTCAAGCCCCTTCATGACTATACACGTGCCCTTAGCCTGTTTTCCAGTTTTGCTATTGGTAGACATTGCTTCTGAAAAGATTCCCAGAGTCCCCTTGCCGCTAAGTCGCCTCAGTCGTGTCCGACTCTGTGTGACTCCATAGACAGCAGCCCACCAGGCTCCCCCGTCCCTGGGATTCTCCAGGCAAGAACACTGGAGTGGGTTGCCATTTCCTTCTCCAATGCATGAAAGTGAGACGTGAAAGTGAAGTAGCTCAGCCCTGTCAGACTCTTAGCGACCCCATGGACTGCAGCCTACCAGGCTCCTCTGCCCATGGGATTTTCCAGGCAAGAGTACTGGAGTGGGGTGCCATTGCCTCCTCCGAAAGTCCCCTTACTTGATCCAATTAATAAATTCCTCCTTCTCCCATTCTCTGGCTTGGTTGTGTTTTTTGGTTCAACATCCAAGGGTCAACCCCGGAGAAGCGACGGCTACTCACTCGAGTATTCTGGCCTGGAGAATTCCATGGACTGAATAGTCCATGGGGTCGCAAAGAGTCGGACAGGACTGAGCGACTTTCACGACCAAGAGTCAAACCCCAGTTTTCCGGTAATACCACCACACACTTACCTTACGACCTCAGACAACTGACTTAACCTCTCTGAACTTAGTTCCTTATATGTAAAGCAGACATAACACTCACCTTCAGGACTTAACAAAAATTCAATGAGATTAAAAACTATGACAGAATATGTATCTAACAAAAGTGAGACAGCTCAGCCTTCAAAGGCTGAGAGGGATTTAACAGAATCAGGGACTGCCCACCGCGTCCTACCCGAGCTTGGAACCTTGTAGACCCGGAAAGATCCAAGTACGCATACAGTCTTAAACGGATGCTCGCCGCCTGGTCCCAAAGACGCCGGCACGGGCGGCTTTAGAGCTGCACATGCGGGCCGCACAGCGGTCTAATCAAAGGTAAACCCAGCCTGCCGCAGTCCTTCCGGGCAAGCCGAGGCCCGGCATCGACCCGCAGGGCCAAGGGAACCCGGAGGCCGGCGCCAGTACTGCCCGCTGCCGCTACCTGAACGCCATGCACAATGTACACCTTCTCCGCCTCGCTCAGCGCCACCGACGCCATGCTGCCGAGCCTCCCCCGCCGCTTGACGTCATACGCCCGCGTCGCCCCCGCCAGGCACGACCCCCCTCCCATGCGTCATCAGCCTGCGCGGCGGCCGCTCCTGCAGCTGCCGCCGCCACCACCGCCGGGGAGCTCGATGGGCTTCTCCTGCGCGCCGCCCTGTGTCTGGCCGAGTCCAGGGAGCCGCGGCGCCTCGTTCCTGGGAGCCATCGCTGCAGCCCAGGGCCGGGTCCCGGGTCGGGGGCTGAAAGGGGAGCGACGACGGCAGCGGCAGCCGGAGCCCCACCGAGGGGGCTGGGACTGGGGAACTGCCTCCGGCTTCACGGTCAGTCGGGTGAGGAAACTGGGATCGGGTGAGAAAGCTGGGGCGAGACGACAGGCGCGGGCCGGGGCCGGAGCTCGAAGGACTAGCGGTGGAAGAGGCGTGCGGCGCAGTTTGCTCAGAGCTGGAGTTGAAGTGGCCGGTCGTGTGCGTGCGTGTGTGTGAAGAAAGAGACCGACCCCAAGTGAGAGGTGGCGGACGTCGCGATTGGCCTGAGAGAGGCTGTCTCTTGGCTCTCCTTCCTGCCCTCATGTCATGTATTTCTCTGGCCCATGGGATGGTGGGGAGGAAAGAAGCGATCAAGCCCTCTTTAGGTCGTTCTCGGTGATAAGGATCTGGGCCGGGAGTGAATGCCCGTCTAGTCCCGAGACGTCTTCAACTGCACCCCAGGGATTCCCCCACCCCCTCAACCCCGCTCTCTCTGGGGCTGGCTGACCGAACGCTGACCCCCGCCCCGGAACCTTGCAGGATCCCCATGTCCCGGATGGTTGCCGGAGCTTTGTCCCAAAGAGAGTAGAGGGGAGAGTCTTGGTCAGCGCTGGCGGGGGGGTTGCGGGGGCGCAGTGCCCCGGCGTCCCCAGCGCTTCCCAGCAGGGACTGGAAGCCCTGGCTTGACCGGTGATCGCTGGGAACCGTGGACAAAAAAAGAGAAATGCCGGCCCCGGTCGTGACCAGGTAGGAATATGGGCCTTGAATATCCAGAAAGGATACCTGCAAGGTGAACGTGGGGTCACTGAAGGAGCCCATTAAGGCGGGGTTGATAAGGCAGGAAACAGATTTTAAAGGGGCCACGTAGATAAATGGAGGAAAGTTAACCCAGAAGGATAGTAGCAAGGAGGGGATCTGATGACTTTTCCAAGTGCCCCACTTTTGAGGAACCTCCTTGTTGTCAGAAGTGAAACTAACCCTTGACTGCTTGATCCTCCAAAGAATGGTCGGTGTCTCAGATAGTAGCTTCAATACAGTTTCACAGATCACTCTTGGGAGCCTACTGTTGATGGGCTTTGTGCTAGCTTTGAGACACTGAGACAAGTGAAACACCGCTGCTGCCCAGAGAAGCTCCCAGGCAGAGGGAAGGCTCCAGACCCAGCATGAACGTGGGGGTGAAGAGCTGTAACAGTGGCACCGGTGAACATAGTGGGACCGGGAGGTGGTGTACCCTCTGAAGAGGGTATGGAGAGGACGTACCTGCCCACATTCTGAAGCCCTAAGCTGCCGAGCGCCCAAATAATTCATCTCTTCTTAGTAGACTGGACCTTTCGTTGTTTCCGGTCTCTCCGTAACTCTCTGCAGGTGTACCTATAGGGAGGATGTCTTGCAGTGTTGAATTCTGCCCTCCAGGAGACTTGGAGAGGTAAACCCAGAAGGGTTTCCTCCTTCATGAAAGTACAGGTGCCCCACCTGTTGGGACACATGCACCTGGAGGCCTTTGGGTGATTGAACACCTGGATTCTAATGAGCACCTGGGTGATGAGATAACAGGGCACTTCTGGTGTTAGAAACGGTGTCTTGCGCTCGAGATCGCTCAGAAAGAAGAGACCCCGGATGTGAAATTTTAATAGGTGGGACATCTAAGAGGAACGAGGGTTTAAAAAGTGGCAGCGAATAGATCAGAAAAGTCAGGGAGAGAAAATTCTGAGTTTGGATACCATGGGATCATCTTTATGTAAAAATCTTTCAGTGTGTCTTTCAAACTATAGAACATACATTTGAAGTGTTTCCCAGATAAATGACTAAAGATTCTCTGCTGGAGGACTGGCAGTATTTGCTAAATAACATTACAAACAATGTCTGACATGTTAGCCTACATCGATAGAAGAGATACAAACAATCGAACGTTTGTTTTAAATTTTCTGCTAAAACAGTGACACCTTCACTAACTGTTGTACTTTAATGCAGCCAGAACAGTTTTTATCACATTTGTTGTGATCATACATTAGATATTTCAGAACCCCATAAATTCAGAGTTCTTTTTGGTTTACTGAAGCAGTTCAAAGACTGTACGTTTGCCAGAAAATCCAAACACCAAGGATGGCATATTATTCTATTAACCAGCTTGTTTTCCCATCACTGTCAGATTCTTTAGGCTGCATGCTGATTTGTAGGTCCGTCTGTCCTAAATCTCTGTATTCTTATTAATTATATCTAGTAATAATGGAAGCATAATAGTGCTTACTATCTGCCCAGCTCTGTTCCGAAACACTTCACAAAGACTAACTGATTCAGTCCTATTAACAATAGCCCTGTGAGGCAGGTGCTATTATCCTCTTTTACAGATTGGGAAACTGAGGTACAGAGAGATTGTCTTGACCGAGGTCCCAGGTCACATAACTGGGAAGCAGTAGAGGCAGGATTTGAGAGCAGACAACCTCGCTCCCATACCTGCATTCCTAACCACCCCTTTATGCAGGTGTCCCCTTTCATTTCATTCACCAGAGTATTTGAAGGAGGCCTGTGTTTCTTATGGGCTTCCCTTGTGGCTCAGCTGGTAAAGAATCCGCCTGCAATGCGGGGGATCTGGGTTCGATCCCTGGGTTGGGGAGATCCCCGGGGGAAGGGAAAGGCTACCCACTCCTGTATTCTGGCCTGGAGAATTCCACGGACTGTATAGTCCATGGGGTCGCAAGAGTTGGACACAACTGAGCAACATTCACTTTCATGCTTCACTTTATGTTTCTTGTAGGTTTCCCAGGTGGCTCAGTGGTAAAGAATCCACCTGCAATGCAGGAGATGTGGGTTTGATCCCTGGGTCGTGAAGAGCCCTTGGAGAAGGAAATGGCAACCCACTCCAGTTTTCTTGCCTGGGAAACCCTATGGACAGAGGAGCCTGGTGGGCTACAGTCCATGGAGTCGAAAGAGAGTCAGACATGACTGAGCAGCTAAACAACGTATTTGTTATGGGAGTGGTGATGCCATATAAGCTATAGTTAGTGTTAATTCTGAAAGCAAGGGGTGTGTTCCTTTCTCTAGGGGAATGTTGAGGGTGGTGCTTGTAGGAAGCCCCTGTGTCTGTTTCAGCCAGCTCTTTTAGGTAAGGAGAAAGGTTACATACAGACCAAGTAGAGCTTAACTCAATGTAGGCGAGAGCCCTCAACAGCAGAGAAGGCCAGTGGATCTGGTAGAGAGGACTGAGATAGGCGTGGAGACCCAGATTCCAGCCACGTGCTTATTCCCAGAATAAATATCTAAGAAGCTCTTCAAACAATCAGGAAGTATCTGTTTGCATGTCTGTGTGTCCCTAGTGTTCCCGTGGGCCTGAAGTGATAAGGAAACTGCAAACACACGCCTGCCTACGAGAAGCTGAAGACTGTATTCTAACCGGGGAGCTCCGGCTCTTGAACTAGTACACGAACAAGACAATAAACTAAAGTGCTCACTTGAGGCACATGGCAATTAGATGCGAGGCCTGCCTAGAATGAGGTGCTAATTGGGCAGGCCAGGCATCAAGGGCAACAGGTAAAGAGCTGCTGTTGGCCACCGGCAGCAACAATAACTTTACAGCTATAGAGGAAATCTGTCCCACCTACCCTTGTTAATTACAGCAATAAAAGTCAGTTTAGGGGAGAGCTTGGGGCAGTACTGAGTCCATGGTGCTGAAATTGCAGAGAGCTCTTAAAAGAGAGCTCTTAAGATCTCAGCAAGGGAACCCTTTATTCCTGGTCTTAAGCAGAGGAAGCCAAGTTTTGGGCCTTTTCCTTTGCATTCTTCCACTTAGCAAACCAGAGCACCAGAAAAGCAAAAGAGAGCTATTGCTGGGGACTGCCCTGGCAGACCAGTGGTTAAGACTTTGCCTTCCGAGGCAGGGGATGCGAGTTCATATCCCTGGTCAGGGAGCTAGGATCCCGCATGCATTGTGGCCAAAAAACCAAAACATAGAAAAAAAAGAAACAGTACTGTGGCAAATTCAATAAAGACTTAAAAAATGGTCCACATCAAACCAATCTTTACCAAAAATAAAAAATAAAAAAAGAGCTATTGTTTTCTCTGTAGCTCTGTTTCCTTTAAACACTTTGCACTTGTCGGGCCTTGCCTTGTCTTAAAGGACACTCAGTATAAATAACCTGCCACAGGCCAGCAGGTCTGTCTGTCTCGCTGTTGTAGAAACCATGCCTTGTGATTCCAGTGATAGGAAAATTGATGGGAATACACGGGTAAAGCTTGTTCCACTGTAGAGGAAGGGTCTTCCTGTGTGTTTCATTTTAAGAGAGTGGCAGGGTGCTTCCCAAGTCTTTCATGAGGGCATGTAGTATGAGAAAGGGGCGCTCGTGGGTCCTGACGAGCCTATCTAGAAACATTTAAACACGCGTACATCCCGGTGGGCTACAGTCCATGGGGTCACAGAGTCGGACATGGCTGAGCCACCGACGCACACACACCCCCCCTGGTGAAGGTGTAAAGTCTGGCCATTGACCTGTTGAGGGGAACTAAAGAGGCTAATACCGCTCCACCTCGGGTTTCTTCCTGTTCTGTCTGTCTGTTTTGTTTTTCATTTTTAAATCATTTCCAGAGATAAATGACCAGGTTATTACTGGCTCTCAGCTGTAAAGGTAAGAAGACCACCTTGCATGTCCCACCTACTCCAGTCATTCGTCTAGGCAATGTGAGGAAATACCAGGAAAACTGCCTCTCTTCATAGTTTCCTCCAAATTAAATGGGCTTCCCTGGTGGCTCAGTAGTAAAGATTCTGCCTGTAATGCAAGAGACACGAGTCCGATCCCTGGGTCAGGAACATCCCCTGGAGAAGGGAATGGCTACCCACTCTAGTTTTCTTGCCTGGAGACTCCCATGGACAGAGGAGCCTGGCGGGCTACGGTCCACCGAGGTCACGAAGAGTCGGACATGACTGAGCACTCTTAGACACACTCCGAAGTGTAACCATTCAGCTGTGTAGAGACTTGTTGGTTGAACTCTGCAAATTTTCTGGTCAGTTTGAGACATGAATACCTCCTGTACAGGGTCAGTGGTTGAAATGCCCTTGGGTAGGATTGGTTTTTCACCTTTGGACAGTGGCCCTAGGGGGACAAGTACAGTTGTGGCTGCAGTTCCCTTGCAGTAAGTTTTGTACAGAGCGTGCATTTCTAAGTCAAGAAGAGTAGCAGAGCATCTTGAAAGACGGGTTGGCTAGGAAGATAATGATCTATGCTGGAAAGACTATTGGGCATCTCTTCCAGTGAGCCAGACCTTGCCACTAACTTCCCTTGTGACTTTGAGCAGGTCAAGCTCTCTAAACCTCATTTTACACGAAAATGACCTCTCTTAGCAGGTTATAGAAATCCCAGTAGATCTTGAATTTATAGACATTTAAACATTGAAAAGTGGTCATGTTTAACTTTATATTTTAAGACTTTTCTTTAACCACTTTCTGATGTTTGATGTATTTTAATAGTGCTTTTCCCACTCCACAAAACATTAAATGAAAGAACAAAGGAAGCGGTAATTGCATGCCATATTTCATTGAAGAAATTGAACATGCTCAGGAAAATTGCTAACAGTTGTTGGTGGGTTTCTTTCTGAATATTAACAAAGAATTGGGATAGGACATTAAAGGATACTTTTGATAATTTTTTTAAGAATCCAAGAAATTAACAGAGATGTTGAATTTGTTCCTGAGAACAGAGAAATCAGAATCTGAGCCCTGCAGCAGACCTTAGCAGTCAGCTTAGTCTTCCCTCTTACTTTATGGATAAGGAAATGGAGCCCATGGAGGGTAACTGTCTTACCCCAAATTGTGAGTTAGTGAGCAGCAAGGTGCAGAGTAGAATTCTGGCCGCTTGACTCCAAACCGAGTCTTCATTCCGCGTTAGTCTGTCTCCAAAGCCCTCCAACAATTCGTCACCTGGCAGGCAGGGGCGATGGACGTGTGAGGCCTTGCTTCCTCAGGCTAGACTCCTCCAAGGCCCTGCTCTTGCGGGACTTAGAGGACTTGGGGTGAGTGGAATCGGCAGGGACCCTCCTTGAAGCCTGGCACAATGGTCACAGCTGGTTTTCTCTTCTCCTTCCTTAATTTGTCTTTCAGATCCCTCCAAGCACTTTTGCTTTTAGTCCCTAAAAAAGCCAAGTTTTTGCCTGGGTGATGTCACAGAGGCTGCATGTCTGTGCATGGCACAATGTGGGTCTGGGTGCCATTTTCAACACCCTCAGGTGGGACCCTTTGCTGGGTGCTCTCAGCCTAGCATGGGTGGGCTTTCCCCCCAGATAAGCAGCGTGCTGGAATTTGGCCCTCCCGGAAGTGTCCTCCAGCAGAAGCAGACTTTAGGGCCTCAATCTTAGGGTGACTCTTCTGGCTGAAGCTCCATAGTCCTCCTGCTCCCTCAGTTAAGGCAGGACCAGTCTTCTGAACGTTGGTTGGTGTTCAGCCAAGGCCCCACCTTAGGGCCCAAAATGCTTACGTTCAGCTCTGTGGTCTGTGAACAGCGCTGCACGTGGCCCACGCGATAGTGCCATCTCTGCTGTGACCATGTGTGGGCAAGAGATTGAAACTGTAAGTAAGCCAGGGTCACTGGCAGAAACACCACCACCCCTCCCCATTCTGGTTCTAGTTAATGGGCAACGTTAACGATCGCAGAGAGCAGTTAAAGGTAGGCTCTGGAATGAGAACAGGCTTGGGAGTGTATCCTGTCTCCACTGCTTCCTAGCAGTGTTTTTCTTGTTTCATCGCTCGGTTCATGCCCAGCTCTTTGCGACCCCATGGCCTGTAGCCCGCCAGGCTCCTCTGTCCATGGAATTTCCCAGCAGTGTGAACATAGGCTAATCGTCCCTAAAAGAGGGTGGGAAAGTGCGTGCTTATCCTACAAGATAGGATGGGAGTTTCGAGCAGGCTGAGGCGTGTCCAGCATACAGCCCAGTAGGTGAGACCTTCAGTGAGAGTCAGGGCCCTGCTCCACTTTCCACGTGGCCTGTGCTGGGGCAGCAGCCAGGCCAGATGCCCATCTCGGAACCTACCCTAAGAGAGGCCAAGAGCAGGTCAGTGTCAAGTGAGACCATTCACCTGATTTCAGAGGGTTCCACGTACTTAGAGAGTGTCAAATTGGCTGACAGATATTAATTGGCTAGCTAAATCAGTTAGATGCTTTTGCCTTTTTAAAGGTTTCCCTGATGGGTTGCAGACTTCCTGGAAGGCGGGGTGAATGGAGGGTGATGGCGCATAAGCAACCGGTAGATGATGTTCAGTCGCTCCATCGTGTCCGGCTGTTTGCGACCCCGTGGACTGTAGCCCGCCAGGCTCCTCTGTCCATGGGATTTCCCAGGCAAGAGTACCAGAGCAGGTTGCCATTTCCTTCTCCAGAGGATATTCCTGACCCAGGGATAGAACCCACATTGGCAGATAGATTCTTCACCTCTGAGCCACCAGGGAAGCCCGATTAATCGATATCATCCATAAGACCTAGAAAGGAAGTTAGCCACCTGTCTAACTGTTTTATGGAAACCAACTGACTCCCTGAGCTTCGTTTCTTTATCCGTCTGTAGAGGAGCCTAGGCTAGAGTCTGGAAGGGGTCAGCCAGTCCCAGCAGTCTCTTCCCAAAAGGCCGTGGATTTGAGGGCCGGGTGCTGTGCGCCATTAAAGAGACAGCCCATTGGCAGTGAAATGATTCACAGGAGAAAGAAGGCTCCTTTTTTTTTTTTTTTCTTTTTAACAGTATTATAAGCTCCTAGGAGTGGAAGGAAAGTCTGCTTAGTGTCCACTTCTCAGGTTCTTAAAAGAGCCACAAAGTTTAGAGAACTGGTCATCCCCAGTCGCTTGAAAGATAACATTAAAGCTAAGTTTCATTTAATGCAGTGACCTCTCCTTAGCACCATGAAATGTGTGTGAGGAAGTAGGAAGCAGGACTCTAATATTCTGCTTGGTCATTCTCCTGGCCCCCTCTTGCAAAAAACAAGAAGAGAGAGAGAGAGAGAGAGAGAGAGAGAAAGAAAGAGAAAGGAAAGGCAGCCACGTACCGTTTTCAAAACGTGGTCTGTGGAGGCAGGCAGAGCTGGTTTTGGATCCTGGTTTTCTCTGACCTGGGGAATATTATTAAAAGCCTCTCCACCCACCCCCCTGCCCCCCCGCCCCCCGCCCCGTCTCTACGATGACGAATAAAAGCTGCTGTGCTAGGCTGGCGTGAGCCCTGAGAGCTGCCGCTTTGTGCGCCTCCTCGATCTTAAGGGGCTCATGGTTACTGTTAGTGCCCACCGCCGTTCTTCATCTGAAAGCAGAAGAATTTGACTAAAATCTATTAGATGGTCTTTATGGTTCTTCCTCACTCTGAAATTCTGACTCAGCGATTGTTTTTTACTAGTTGATCTTATGCGTGGTCTTGTTTTAATATTTTTCTCATCGTGGCAACATACGATAAAACATGCCCATAAAAAACAGTGAATGTGTAACCCAAATGAATGGTAGTTTCTACTGATTCCCAGCGTTTCTGACATGGATTGTGTGTGTGTGTGTGCCTGTGTTAGTTTTTCAGTCGTGTCCGACTCTTTGCGACTCCATGGACTGTACCTGCCAGGCTTCTCCGTCCATGGGATTCTCCAGGCCAGAATACTGGAGTGGGTTGGCATTCCCTTCCCCAGGGGATCTTCCCAACCCAGGGATCGAATTCAGGTCTCCCTCATTGCAGGCAGATTCTTTACCATCTGAGCCACCAGGGAAGCCTGTGACATAGATTATGTCATCCTATCTGTGGGTGTGTGTGTTGTTTTTTTTAATAGATCCGGAAAGCCTAGAGGCAGTACACCAGCCAGTTTTGGTACAGTAGTACTCAGCTGTAGTGAGCGGAGGAGCTGTTAGCCTCCATGAGTTTTCAAATCCAAAACTTTTTTCTGAAATGGAGACTCATTGTTGGGAGTGTGAGTTTCTGCATGAGTGGGTTTTATAAGAAGGTGTCTGATTATGAGACAAGAAGGCCACTTTAGCTTACCGACCACTTCCTGGTTCCCTCAGTGAATTTTAATGGGTGTAGGATTTGCTTTTCAGGTGTGATGTGTTTCTTTTCTTTCTTTCTTCCTCTCTCTCTCCCTCCCCGCTCCTTCCTCCCCTCCCTCTCTCCCTCCTTTCCTCTCTTTTCTTCTGTTTTTGTTGAAGTTAAGTATGACAGAGACAGGAGGCAGGCAGGGGAAGCCAGACCCTCTTATAGAGAGACGCAGTGTAGACCCCTTGGTTGAGACCCAGAAGAGGCGAGCAGCTCTGCCTGGCTGGATGCCTTCCTGGCTTGGCAGGGTACAGTGCCAAGGGGAAGATAAGGCACCTTGCCTTTGGACCACACGCTTACCTTTGGGAAAAACTTGAGCGACTCGTTCTGGTTCTTTATGAAGCATTTCGAACATAATGCTGTGTGGCTCGTTCTTTTTCTGAGAATCACCTAAACATGGGTATAAAATTTACAGTCCTTTTGGGTCCGTATGCAAATTCACCGAAATTGTAAGTAGAGAAATAGATAAATCCGTTTTTCACTTGATCAGATTCTTTTCCAAAGCGTCCAGGGAGTGGACCTTTTATTCGTCTTTGCAGTTGCAGGGCTGGCTTGTGAATACTTTCCTACTTGAAGTTCATTCTTGTAAAACATGAGAGGTTCTGAATCTGTACAGTTCCAAGATCTGCTTGAATGCTGTGCTTAAATGCATGTGCATACATGAGAGCGTGAGTGGGTGTGGTGTTTTCGGAAGGGAATCCTCACAAAGTTCTTTGAATTGCATGTAGGACTTCGGTTTAGATCTAGCTAAGCCGTGTGTGTGTGTCTGTGTGTGTCTGTGTGTGTCTCTGTGTGTGTGTCTGTGTGTCTGTCAGTGTGTGTGTGTCTCTGTGTGTGTCTGTGTGTGTGTGCGTGTGCATGTATATGTGTGTATGTATGCGTGTGTGAACACTCAGTCATATCTGACTCTTTTCGACCCCATGGACTGTAGCCCGCGAGGCTCCTCTGTCCGTGAGATTTCCCAGGCAAGAATACTGAAGTGGGTTGCCATTTCCTTCTCCAGGGGATCTTCCTGACCCAGGCATCAAACCCACATCTCTTGTGTCTCCTGCATTGGCGGGCTGGTTCTCTACCAGCTGAGCCACCAGGGAAACCCGTGACTTTAGTGTAATATCTTGTCTCACGAAAACAGCTGGCAATCTGAGAGGGTCTGGGGTTCTTTGGGTATTCATTAGATCAAGAACAGTAGGTATCTGGGGGCTCTAATAACCTGACACTGAACTTCTGTGTGCTGGTCATGCCTTTGACCCTTGTTCCTGAAGCGTGGACTTTTGGTCAGGTTTCTTAGGCCAGGTGATAGATTCATAAGGATTTGCCTCTCACTCAACAAATGACGATTAATGGAACTTCCCTGGTGGTCCAGTGGCTAAAACCCAGGGGGCCTGGGTTCAGTCCCTTGTCAGGGAACTAGATCCTGCATGCCACAACTGAGACCTGGGGCAGCCAAATAAATATTTTTAAAAAATATGTAAAGTGATTAACTACAGGCATATAGCTGGATTCTGCCCGTCACAAAGTGTCAACACTGGGCCAGGCCAGGAGTCTCGCCTGGCCAACAGTCAGCTGTGGGCCACAGTGGAATGGGGCCTGTGAGCTTGGCCTTTGAGTCGCCACTTTGAAACCCTTTGAGCTGCCCAGCCATGGATAGGCAGCGTGGACCTGAGTCCTGAGCGCTGTACTGCAAGGGCTGACGGGACTCTCGGTGGCATCTCACCAAGTACATTTTCGTCTGCTCATCTGGATTTGTGGAAGGGCATGGTTGTGGTCAAGCATAAGGAAACACAGGTGTTACAGTTGAATCTGGGGGCCCTTCTCTGGACCAGAAGCAGTGGCGTTTTGGGGACATTAGCGCTCGTATCAGTCATTTCCTGATTTTTGCTTCTGAATCTCCAAGAAGGAAGAGGAGATGATTTCCTGAGACAGCCCACACACTGCCCCCCACCGCAGAGCTCAGATTGTCATTCTGGACACCGTCTGCCTTATCATTGGTGTCACTATCTCTGGGGAGCTCCAGGACACCTGTGGGCCTGTGACTCTCTCTGCTTTACTTCTGTGGCCTCAAGGCTTACTCCTTTTACCGACCTGGCCCTCGGGTGCACTCCTCTGTCGGGAGGGAAGAATGGTTACTTTGGGCTTGAATTACTAACCTGTGAGAAAGCCGTCTCTTTATTTTAATTACCGTGGTTCATACATTTGTATTCTTTTTAAAACATGGTTATTTATTTGCTTGGCTGCATCAGGTCTCAGTTGGGGCCCGGGATCGCCGTTGCACCATGTGGGGTCTTCCGTTGCACAACAGACTCCCTAGTTGTGGTGCACGGGCTCAGCAGTTGTGGGGCTCTGGCTTAGCTGCCCTCGGCATGTGGGGTCCCAGTTCCCCAACCAGGGATCGAACCCACGTCCCCTGCATTGAAAGGTGATTCTTAACCCCTGGATCATCGGTGGTTAAGCCATCTATTTTTAATGCTACAAAACTCTTGACCAAAAAAATACAATTTTATTAAGCTTCTCAGACTTGCATTTTTGACAGATTAAAAGGTTTGTGGTAACCCTGCCTTGAGCAAAGTCTGCTGGTATCATTTTCCAGCAGCATTTCCTCTCTGTATCACATTGTGGTAATTCTTGCGATATTTCAAGCTTTTTCATTATTATTGTATTTTCTGTGGTGATCTGTAATCAGTGATCTTTGATGTTACTACTGTGACACTCTGAAGGCTCAGTCAGTCAGTTCAGTCACTCCGTCGTGTCTGACTCTGTAGCCCTCATGGACTGCAGCACGCCAGGCTTGCCTCTCCATCACCAACTCCTGGAGCTTGCTCAAACTCACGTTCATTGAGTCGGTGATGCCATCCAACCATCTCATCCTCTGTCGTCCCCTTCTCCTCCTGCCTTCAGTCTTTCCCAGCATTAGGGTTTTTTCCAAGGAGTCAGTTCTTCACATCAGATGGCCAAACTATTGGAGTTTCAGCTTTAGCATCAGTCCTTCCAGTGAATATTCAGGACTGATTTCCTTTAGGATTGACTTGTTTGATCTCCTTGCAATCCTTGGGACTCTCAAGAATCTTCTCCAACACCACAGTTCAGAAGCATCAGTTCTTTGGTGCTTAGCTTTCTTTATAGTTCAGCTTTCACATCCATTCATGACTACTGGAAAAACCATAGCTTTGACTAGATGGACCTTTGTTGGCAAAGTAATGTCTCTGCTTTTTAATATGTTGTCTAGGTTTGTCACAGCTTTTCTTCCAAGGAGCAAGTATCTTAATTTCATGGCTGCAGTCACCATCTGCAGTGATTTTGGAGCCCAAGAAAATAAAGTCTGTCACTGTTTCCATTGTTTCCCCATCTATTTGCCATGAAGTGATGGGACCAGATGCCAGGATCTTTGTTTTTTGAATGTTGAGTTTTAAGCCAACTTTTTCACTCTCCTCTTTCACTTTCATCAAGAGGCTCTTTAGTTCTTCTTCGCTTTCTGCCATAAGAGTGGTGTCATCTGTGTATCTGAGGTGATTGATATTTCTCCCGGCAATCATGATTCCAGCTTGTGCTTCATCCAGCCCAGCATTTCACATGATGTACTCTGAATATAAGCTAAATAAGCAGGGTGACAATATACAGCCTTGATGTACTCCTTTCCCAATTTGGAACCAGTCTGTTGTTTCATGTCTGGTTCTAACTGTTGCCTTCTTGACCTGCATTCAGATTTCTCAGGAGACAGGTCAGGTGGTCTGGTATTCCCATCTCTTGAAGAATTTTCCACAGTTTGTTGTGATCTATGCAGTCAAACGCTTTGGTGTAATCAATAAAGCAGAAGTAGATGTTTTTCTGGAATTCTCTTGGTTTTTCGATGATCCAGTGGCTGTTGGCAATTTGATCTCTGGTTCCTCTGCCTATTCTAAATCCAGCTTGAACATCTGGAAAGTTCTTAGTTCACATACTGTTGAAGCCTGGCTTGGAGAAATTTGAGCATTACGTCCCTAACGTGTGAAATGAGTGCAATTGTGTGGTAATTTGAGCATTCTTTGGCATTGCCTTTCTTTGCGATTGGAATGAAAACTGATGTTTTCCAGTCCTGTGGCCACTGCTGAGTTTTCCAAATTTGCTGGCATATTGAATGCAGCTTTTTGTCAGCGTCATCTTTTAGGATTTGAAATAGCTCAGCTGGAGTTCCATCACCTCCACTAGCTTTGTTCTTAGTGATGTTTCCTAAGGCCCATTTGACTTTGCATTCCAGGATGTCTGGCTCTAGGTGAGTGATCACACCATCATGGTTATCTGGGTCATACAGATCTTTTTTGAATAGTTCTTCTGTGTATTCTTGCCACCTCTTCTTAATATCTTTTGCTTCTGTTAGGTCCATACCATTTCTGTCCTTTATTGTGCCCATCTTTGCATGAAATGTTCCCTTGGTATCTCTAATTTTCTTGAAGAGATCTCTAGTCTTTCCCTGAAAGGCTCAGATGGTAGTGGGGTTTTTTTTGTTTTTTTCTTTTTTTTAGCAGTAATGTATTTTTAATTAAGATATGCAGATTGTTTTTTAGACATACTATTGCACACTTAATAGACTACAAGATAGTATAAAAATGACCTTTATGTGCGCTGGGAACCCAGGCACACATACAAACTTTACAGGCTCACTTTGGTGTAATACTCACTTTGTTGAAGTAGTCTTGAACCAAGCCCACAGTATCCCAGCTCTGCCTGTAATTAAAATTGCAAAATGATCACTGCTCTCGGTCTTTCTTTGGAAAACTGGTAACCCCTTACAAGAAGAGAAAACCTAGTTCCTCCAAAGCAGAGCTCAGGCCTGTTGCCTTCGTGCCTCCCTGGGCTCGATGGCCTCTGGTCTCAGAGCCCTCTCATTTGTCTCGCCTGTCACTGCTGGCATCGCCTTGCTAGAGTGCGCGCATGTTCCCCTCACAACTTTCCTCAGAAGCTTTAGTGGTTCACCAGAACCTCCAGGGTGAACTCCCAACTCATGAAATCCAGGCCTTCTAAAACACAACCTACTCCCTACTTTTAAAGCTACACTGTTCCCAACAAAGCCCGAGTACGCGCATGCTCACGCATCCAGGCCTGGACGCCCAGCCTTCCCCCAGCACTGCCTCTCTCCACGCCAGGTCCACCCGCCCCCTTGACTGTGTCTGAGCAGCACACCTCACCTAGCACCATGCCCTGCTCTCATCCCTCCCCTCTGAAGTCCTTGCTTCGGAGAAGTCTGTTTATCTCCGTTCTGGGTTGTGTGTGGGGGCGGGGGTGGGTTTGGGATTTTTGGGGGGGTACTGTTTTCCCCTCTGTTGTGCTGTTCATTAGACACCTATGTGTTAGGATTATCATGGGGCGGGTCTGTCTGGTTTGTGAAGGAGCCGTTGATTCGAGCACTCACTCATACATACACCAAGATACAAAGCTAAACAAAGTGGGACTTGCAGGTTAGTAGAAAAAAGCAGATGGGACTGGTCCTGCCAGACTGGGGGCTGTGGGAGGGCAGGGCAGGGCCCGACTGGAGCAGCTCACATACAATTGTCCTCATCCCCACTGGGTGTGCACGCCCCACACAGCTCCTACCGCTTAGTTGTTGCTCCGTGCATTTTGAGTTGAGATGGAGAGAGGGGGCTTGAGCAAACGGGCCAGGGCATGGGGTGCAGAGGGCAGGGAGGGAGACTGCAGGAAGTGGCCCCTTCTGAGTGAGGTCTGAGCAGGCTGGCCGGAGGGGTACAGGGGCTGCAGGGACCCACTAGCCTCCCTGTGGGCCTGCCCCCTAGGCTGAGCCGCCAGTCCTGCCCGTTTCTGCTCACATGAGGACTCATGTCGGGAGTGGGTCTTTGACCAAGAGCCTCAGCCCCCAGGGTTGATATTTCCCTAACTGGAAAAGGAAACGAGCGCCGTGTTCACCTGTTGTCCGTTGCTGTTATAGCAGCAGGATGAAGGGAATGTGTCCAGTTTGCGTTTCATGGTGGGTTTCCCCCTACATTTCTCAAATTTTCAGTTGGCTGACATAAGGAAAGGACACCGAAAGCTCAGCTTCCCTGTACACGGGCGCTGATTCGATTCTTGGGGACTGAGATTTGGGTGAAGTAGAAATGAGTGACTTTATTGCTTCCCCAGGCAAAAGGGGACACAGCAGGTTTGTGCCCTCAAAACCGTGTGTCCCAGCTTAGGAAAGATAGTGAGAAGTTTATCATACGCATTGTTCAAAGAGGGCCTGGTCAGCTCGTGGACATTTCTTCTGATGGGCTGGTGGTGAGGTCCAGTAGCAGTCAACATTGTCACCTTTCAGGTCCAGCTTGTCTGGGGTCTGCGTGCCTGTGGGCAGCCTACCATTACCGTCTCCCACCTGGAGGGTTCAGGACCTGCAGACTAGGTCAAAGTTACTGTTTATGTATCCTGCGATGGGGAAGCAGGACTCCGCTCCAATGCTGCCCTTGGCTGTTTGCTCCTCCCTGGTCTCACATCCTCTCCCTTCTCTGATTAACAACTGCATGAAACTGCCCCTTGGAACTCAGGGAAGGTCCTGGAGGCTGAGTGAAGGTTTCCTGTAATCAGAGAAACTGGGGGGACACAGGCCTTGTGCCCAGGAGCCCCACAGGGCCCTGCTCGGTATCAGAAAGCTGCTTCCGTTGCTTTTGGAGGGGCTGGGGGTGACGTAAGGTTTTTAGAGCAGCATGTCTTCCTGGGTTTTGACTGGACTACTCGAAGCTCTAAAGTGTGGGTTGGAACATGCTCCTCAGTTCAGCTTAGTGTCTGGCTCTGCACGTGCAGCCTTACTGGGGTCCTTGCCCGGATCTCAGGCTCCCACTCACCAGTGAGGGGCAGAGCAAACACAGCACCTCTGTCCAGCCTTTGGTCTCACATGGTCTGAAGGTGAAACATCTGGAACCACGAGTACGAGTCACAGCCCCTCCATCACGGCCCTGTCGGGGGCACCCTCCACCGTCTGGGTCACAGCCACAGCCCTGAGAGTAGCCACACGTGGCCTCCGGGAGGGGGTCCTAGGACCACCCATCTCTCGCATCTTCCCCTCGAACTCGTGTAGCGAACACAGGTCGTAGATGGTTACTGTGTGCCAGGCCCTGGGCTAATGGAAAGGCAAGGCTCCCCGCCCACAAGCACTGTGTGGCAGGAGAGCATAGCAAGTGTCCTCTAAAGGCCTGTTACCTAAAGTGAATACCTTTCTTTTATAAACAAGTCTAGCAAGACTTAGTTTTCTTTGCTTTTCCAGCCCACAGCCAATGAGCAGTAGTAAATAAAGGGTATATTGGGGGTAGCTGTAGACACAGGAACGACAGCCAGGAATGGAGGGGAAAGACGAAGAGCCACAGGAAGGAGACCCCAGAATTAGAATTGGAATAGTCTGCACGGCCAGTTGGTTAAAACCGAGAGCACAGTGAATCTCTGCCCGCCTGAGGACACCAAGACCTAACACACTCCAGTAACTGATGTTCCCAGTAATGACTCTATATCATTCCAAAGAAATGGATGGTTACTGTACTTTAGACAAAAGCAGCTATAATATATATTTTTTGTTGTTTTTAATTTTACTTTTAAGATTTCCAACTTAACCATCCAAATGGTTAAAATGTGTTTCTGCTTAGGAACAAAGCACAGTTGCCTGGGACATTTACTTATGTGGAAGGACCTGTTCCTCCGGAAAACCACACATATGGAACACAACTCAGGTTTAGTCACGTCATCACCATATGACTGGTGGTGGCTCAGCCGGTAAAGAATCTGCCTAGAATGCAGGAGACCCAGGTTTGGGAAGATCTCCTGGAGAAGGAATAGCTACCCACTCCAGTATTCTTGCCTGGAGAATCCCATGGACAGAGGAGACTGGCGGGCTACAGTCCACGGGGTCGCAAAGAGGCGGACACGACTGAGTGGCTAACACTTTCACTTTTCACAATAAGAATGGGCAGTTGTCAGAGGACAGATAGGATACAGTCAACTACTCTGAAAATATACTCACTGGAAGTATATAAGTTGTAGAAGTGTTGCTCTGAATTTGTCTGTTCCCGTCAGAGCTCTTGGGTGAGTACATGTGTTGGTGAGAAGTGCTGTTTGGAAAGGAATCTTTTTTTCTGAGCGGTGGGTCTCACCAGGGGCTTAAAATAGTCAGTAAATTGTGTTGTCAACAGGTGTGCTGTCGGTCCAGCTTTGCTCCCGTTTCCAGAGCATAGGCAGAGTAGATCCAGGGTGAGTCTTAAGGACCTTGGGGTTTTCAGAATGGCGAATGAGCACTGGCTGCAACTTCAAGTCACCAGCTTACTTGGCCTCTGACCAGAGAGTCAGCCGGTCCTTGGAAGCTTTGAAGTGAGGTATTGACTTCTCCTCTCAAGCTATGGGAAGTCCTAGATGGCATCTTCTCCCAACAGAAGGCTGTTTGGTCTACACTGGAAATGTGTTCTTTAGCGTAGCCACCTTCATGAATTATCTCAGCTGGATCTTCTGGATAACGTGCTGACGTAGCTTCCACGTCAGCACTTGCTGCTTCACCCTTCACTTTTATGTTATGGAGATGGCTTCTTAAGTTACACTTCATGAATCAAACTCTGCCAAGCTCAGACTTTTCTTCTGCAGCGGCCTCACCTCTCGAAGCCTTCACAGAAATGAAGGTTCTGAATTAGGCTTTTGCTTGCAGGAATGTTACGGCTGGTTGGTCTTCCACCCGGAGCACTGAAGCTCTCTCCACCTCGGCAGTAAGGCAGTTTCGCTTTTTTATCATCTGTGTGTTCACTGGAGTAGCACTTTTCGTTTTCTTGAAGAACTTTTCCTTTGCATTCACAACTTGACTATTTCATGCAAGAAGCTTAGCTTTCCGGTCTGTCTCAGCTTTCGAAATGTCTTCCTTACTAAGCTTAATCATTTCTAGCTTTTAATTTAAAGTGAGAAGACATGCTACTCTTCCTTTCATTTGAACACTTAGAGGCCATTGGAGGCTGATTGATTGGCCTAATTTCAATATTATTGTATCTCAGGGAATGGAGAGGCACAGGGGGAGTTAGAGAGGCAAACAGCAGCGTCGTGGAGCAGTCAGAACACCAGAACGTTCACCATTTAAGTTTGCTGTCTTATATGGGGGGTAGTTCATGCTGCCCTGAAACAACAAAATAGTCATATCAAAGATTGCTGATCTCAGGTCACCGTAACAATAAGATAATAATGAAAAGGCTTGAAATGTCATGGGGATCACGAAAGTGTAGACACTAAGTGAGCGGATGCTGTTGGAAAAATGACACCGATAGACTTGCTCAACACAGGGTTGCCAGAGACATTCAATCTGCATTTCTTGTAGCGTAATAAAGTG
This sequence comes from Capra hircus, assembly GCF_001704415.2. Classification (NCBI taxonomy): domain Eukaryota; kingdom Metazoa; phylum Chordata; class Mammalia; order Artiodactyla; family Bovidae; genus Capra; species Capra hircus. Next base: position 54,226,472 of record NC_030829.1, read on the forward strand.
AAGTGAAATAAAACAGGGCATACCTGTATTTTTTTCGGTGAGTAAAACTATCCCAGAACCAGCAAATTTCTGTAAAGAGCCAGAGTAAATACTTGAAGCTAATGAGTCTTTCCATCACAGCTACTCAGCCTTGCCATTATAATGCAGAACAGACATAGACCCTATAATATGTGTAATCAAATAGTGTGGCAGTGATCCAATAAAACCCTACTGATTTAGAGCTTAGACAGCAATCGTTGGGGCCTGGGTGATATGCATACAAATCAGCATGGCAACAGGAAAAACCAGGAGAACGCTTGCATTTGGACGTTGTCAAGATGGTGAGCCTTGATCAGCTCTTGAATCATAATGAAATTTCAGCTTTTCGTTTGTTGGGTTCGGGTTGTGCACAGTCTGGAAGTTTAGAATCTCCCTGCCGTGGGTCAGCTCCCTGATAGCCCCGGTTCTCAATCTCCTGCTGCCCTTCTCTTCGGTGCCGCAGACGGTATCCCTGCATCTTCTAATGCCTCGAAGTCATCTCTGGCAACACTGATTGTCACTCTCTTGTGAAGAGCACAAGGCTGCATTATTGGAAAATTCTGGGTGAATGTGATAGTCACTCTGAATATTTGTTGAGTCAATGTTCCTTTTTTTTTTTTTTAATTTTTTTTTTCAGTGTTCCTTTGGAAATGCACACAATCCACATTACCTGCCTTTCAGCCATTAATTCCCTGCCAGCCTGGGAGGGGAGGCCCTGGCCTTATTCTTTCAGTATTAGTCTGTGCAACTTTTGGCGCTGGGATGTCTGTCCGTTGACTCATAGTTACTGTTCTCCCCTCTCAGCTTTCTGGACACGTCCTTACTTTTCATGACTGTACTGTATTCAGTTCAGATCCTCTTTCTTTGCTGGGGGTGAGGGCAGTCGAGGAAGGAGGAAAATTGGGCAAAGGGCGAGGAGAAGCCGTTGCGAGCTCACTCTTGTCCGTCAGGAAAGCAGACACAGCCAGCGCCGCTGTTGAGGGATTTCCTCTGCGGTGAAGGGACTCAAGTTCCCTACAAACTGAGGTGTCGCCTGCCTGCCTGCCTCAGAGACTGTGTTCCGGGGTGGTCCTCGGCTCCTATGTCTGGCAGAGAACTGGAGGCCACCACGGTTTCTGAGAAACCTGGTGGGTGAAGCGACAGGCCACAGAGTGTAAGAGAAAGAGCCGGAGGAGGGGATTCTGGACTTGCTGTCTTGCAGCGCACACCGTGGACAGATAGACTTCCATAATCGAGCCTTAGTGATTTCACGGCTGTCTCCAGAGACTCGGCTGGAGCCTTGAGAGAGTGGGCACCTTGCTCAGCACATGCTTCTGGAGGAATGGACGTCTTTCCTAGAGAGAGGACGTGTACACCGTCTGTGATGTGTGCATAGACACCCATAGCGTCCATAGCTCCCTCGACCTTCACACCTACCCTGTCCTGAGGAGGGCCCTGGGGCTGGGGTATAGGTCTTGTCCTAGGTCGGGAGACCAGAACTCACCCAGCCCCACAGCCAGGTGGTGGGGAAACACCTCTGGGCTCGCTGGCCAACATTCCTACACTTTGCTTTGTCACCACAGGTAGAGCCTAACTCAGAGTCTCTTATCCATGGAAAATTAACCATTTTGGCCAGAGGGCTAAAACAAGCTTGGCTTGTTTCTAGAACATTCCCCATGCTGCTGAGTGTTGTGCCTTTATTACTGGCTAATGCACTACAGAAAATTAGAGCAGCTTAACCCTAGGCCTTCTGTCCTCATACTCAAACCCAAAGAGCCTCAGCATGAGTCTTGGGTGGGTCCGCAGTATGGAGGCAGCAGTGTAACTGATGAAGAGTTCTTCCCCCACCCCTGGTCTTGTAGGTCAAAATTTGAATATGTCTATTAGTCCTGCCTCCCATCTGGTGTTCTGTGTGTGTGCCTGCTGCTCTGGCTGACCTTGGGTGAAGTGTTTGCCTTTTTTTTTTTTTAAATTTACTTTTGGCCGTGCCGGTTCTCTGTTGTTGCGTGGGCTCTCGCTAGTTGTGGCGCGCTGGGGCTACTCTCTAGTTGCCGGACCCAGGCGTCTCACTGCTGGCTTCTCGTCGCAGAGCGCAGTCTTTAAGGTACACGGGTTTCCGAGGCTGGGGCTCCTGGGCTCCGGAGTGTAGGCTCAGCAGCTGCGGTCCACAGGCTTAGTCGCTCCGCAGCATGTGGGATCTTCCCAGACGAGGGATCAAACCCGCGTCTCCCGCACCAGCAGGTGGATTCTTTACCACTGGACCACCAGGGAAGCTCGGCATTTGCCCTTTTCAAGCTCCCCCGCCTTTCGTTATCTGTCACGTGAAGGCTTTGGGCAAGGCGGCCCTGTCTCACAGAGGTTAACTTAGCTCTCAGGAGTAGGGACGAGAGCTCAACGTTGGAAACGAACAGAAGGTGTAGGCAGCTTTCCGATTAGAAGTTCACACCCAGATCCTCACGGCTCCCTTGGGAAAGGTAGCTTCATCAAGCCTCCCAGACGACCAGACCACGCCACCATCTCTGGATCCTTCCCTCTCTCTTCCAGATGCCAGTATGGACAGAATAGTTTATGATGCTTATCCCCGCCCACCACTTCCGAGACATTGAGCGGAAGCCGCAGTACCTCCAGCCGGAGAAGTGCATCCCGCCTCCCCACCCCCGTCCCGCGGGAGCCATGTGGTTCATCCGCGACGGCTGCGGCATCGCCTGTGCCATCGTCACCTGGTTCCTGGTCCTCTACGCGGAGTTCGTGGTCCTCTTCGTCATGCTGATCCCGTCCCGGGACTACGTGTACAGCGTCATCAACGGGCTCGTGTTCAACCTGCTGGCCTTCCTGGCCCTGGCTTCCCACTGCCGGGCCATGCTGACGGACCCCGTGAGTATGTCTGGGCTCGTTTTCACCAGCCCGCACTCTCCTCCTCTGGCCCGGGCATGGCCGCAGCCTGCATGTGCTCCCTGACCTTGGGGATGCGGAGAATAGGAGGGCCTGTTCTCTTCCCCCCGGGGGTGGGAAACTGGACGCGGGCCCCTGCAAGGGGACCCTGTCTGTGCCGCGGTGTGTCTGGGTTGGTTGAACAATACTGTCTATACGTGGGTGTCTGCTTGAATGGAGCCTTCCATGGGAGGGGTCTGGCCAGGGCAAGCCCAGCCTCTGGTTAGAAAGGCACGGTGAGGGCCCCACGAGGCTGGGGCCGCATGATCCGAGCAGAAAGCGCGCTGCCCCTTGGGTGGGGTTGGGGGGTCCTAGTGAAGACAGGACTGGCGCTAGGTGGAGATGAAATTAAAGCCCTACCCAGGCCCAGAAACCTGCATGGCAGTGACCTTTACCTCGCTTGGACGAGACTCGTCTTTTCCTGAAAAGCTGGATAGGCCGGTTTCAGGCCGTGGCAGGCATCTCTCAGTACATATCTGTGGGCAAAGCCACGGTTTTCTGGCCAAGGACTTAGCTAAATATACCAAGCTGTGCAAGTGGCTATTGAGTGTCGCCTACCCTGGTATTAAATCCTCCGTTCCTGCTCATTACTGTGTATGGGAAAAGCAAGAGAGTGCGTTATTTGATAAAGACCTCCTGTGGCTTAATTGTCTCAGTATGAGGGACCGGTGTGTTTAAATTAGGAAAGAGAAAGCTCTCTGAATGGCAGTGGCCCCGTCCACACAGACCTCGATTCTCTGAGTCCTGGGGAAGGCACGGTCAAAATGCTGGGTCCTGAACTAGTTCACTTCTCAAAGAGCTCCACTTCCTGCTGGTTTGGGGTGGGGGGTGGTGGTCGGGGTTGGGGGGCTGGATCATTAATCTGTCCCTGGGGAAAGCTGTTTGCCCGGCTCGATCACAAGTCAGTGCCCAGCCCAGATGGCACCTCTGCTCACACATGCGCCTGTGGAGATGGCACACGCTGGCAGGCAGGGGCCTGGTGACCCGGTGTTAGCGCTGCTCGTGGGATCCTTGGAACACTTGTCACCTGAAGGAAACAAAGTATAAGGTTATGAGTGCCCCAAACACAAGGGTACGAACGATTTTCCCAGCAGCATGCTGGAAGCAACTTACGGGCTCTTTCACAAGATTTTCCGGTGCCCTTGCAAGGCTGAAAGACATTATTTGTCTCAGCTTATAATTCTGGTGTCTGCTGGGCCCCAGGCAGGCTTTCTTCCCTCACGGTGCCCTGGCAGGCGAGGTCCACCCTGTGTGATGAAGGCTGCGGCAAAGGAAGCACGAGTAGGTGTGAAAGAAATCACCAGCCTAGGAAGGGGGGGCTGCCTGGAGGAGGTGCCGCCCAGGCCAGCTCTGATCAGAACAGTGGACAGGGGCAGGGAAGGTGGGGGGGGGGGCGGGCAGGAAGACACTGTGAGTGTTCCAGGCACAGGGAGCGGCGTGCAGAGAGACACACGAGTGTTGGGGTGTGGTCGTCTGGAGTGAAGAGAACCCAGGAGGATGGACTTGGGTTGGTCACGTGGCCAGAGTGCCAAAGAAGTGGGGTAGGAGTGGGATAATGGGGGCCGTCAAGAGGCACTGAGGATTTTAAACGCAGGAGTGATGAGATCAGGTTGTCGCTGTGCAAGGATCACCCCGGCAGCAGTGAGCGGGCGCTGCGGACTGGGGTCAAATGAATGCTGGTGTATATCGGGTGCCTACCATATTCAGGGTCCTGAGCAGCCAGTTCAGCTGTGAGCAAGGCGCACCGCGATCCCTGCCCTCCTGCCCAGCTCCCGGCCTAGGGCGTCGGGCAGTGAAGAACAAGAGAAGGAACAAGGCAGTTCCAGGGAGCGAAAGGGGCTTTTAAAGATCCAGGGGCTCTGGTGGGTGACTTTCTGGAGCGAAGCCAGACCGTTTGGAGGAAGCTGATCTGAGAAGGACCCCTGAGGCCTGAGAGATAAGAAGCAGTGCTCAGAGGCAGCCCCCTGCAGACAGAGGACAGATACAGAGGCCCAGAGACAGGAGCGTGGTCGGCATGTTTGAGAAACAGGACTCACACCAGGCTGACCAGAGCGTGGTGAGTGGGGGTGAGAGGGGCTGGAAGAGGCGGGGGGGGGGGGGGGCGGGGGGGGCGGGGGGGGGGCGGGCGGGCTGCGGAAGCCCGGCCGGGTAGGGCCTGTGGCCTCGTGAGAACCTTGGTCTTTCTCGTCAATTCAGTGAGAAGCCATCTGAGAGGCATGATGTGACCTGGTTTTGAAAAGGGTACTGCCTGGCTTGCGATGGGGGGGACTGAGGTGGAGCCAGGAGAAGCAGGAAGGTGAGAGCTGCGGCAGTGGGCCAGGCTGGACATGGTGGCGGCTCAGACCAAGGTGGAAGCGGTGAGGTCAGGGGAGGAGAAGCTGCTGGACTCCGAATATGTTTGAAACCATCAATGCTCGGGTTTGCCCGCACGTTAGAATCCCCTTGGGCAGCTTTTGAAAAGTACTGATGCCATGTGCCTGCCCCCAGAGATTCCACTCTGATTGGTCTGAGGTGGGGCCCTGGGATTGAGGTGCTTTAAAGCTCCCAGGTGTCCCTCCTATTCAGCCAGATCTGAGAACCGCCAGAGTGGCAGGCAGAAGGCGTGAGGGATCAGGGAGGGTGCCTTCCAGAGTCTTGGCGGGAGCAGCTGGGAGGTCTGCTGGCGCCGCTTGTTGGACAGGAGAGCCTGGGGAGATCAGATTTTGGAGGAGAAATCAAGGCTTCTGTTCTGGCCAAACTGCAGGTCTATTACATGTAAGCAGGGGCACCAGGTGGGCAGTAGGTAGCCAGGTCTGGGGCTGGTGGGGATTGGGGGTCAGAGCCTAGAGTGTGGAGGGAGGTTACTGGTTTCTATGAATAGAGGGCGTTGGATGTCAGGCGGGAGGGAGAGGAGGCTTCCACCCTGGCATTCCTGCTACCCTCACATGCATATGTTCTTTAACCCCTCCATGGTGCCCCCTCCAGGGTCTTCCTCAGTCTGGCCCCTGGCAGTCAGATGCAGGAGAGAATGAGCCTCAAGGGCCTGTTGCTTGGCTTCCAACCCCAAATGTGTGAGAGCCGGAGTTGTCATATCCCAGATACCAGCCAGCTGCTCAGAGGTTTGTCTTGCTGTTGGCCCCAAAGAAAACTGGGCAAACAAGTAATAAAGCCTCTGTCAAATAAATACCCACAGCAGTAAGGGGAGCAGCTCAGAGCACGTCCTGCCGACCTGCCCCGTCTCAGGCTCCGCATGCTGCCTCCTGCCTGTCCCCAGTCCCAGCGGGTGACACCTCATGCAAAAGAGAGACAGGTGGGCTGCAGAGCCCCGGGACACCCGCACGCCAGGTTCCAAGGGGCGGAGGCTGGAAGCCCAGATCTCACCCTGAAGGCAGACACTAGGGGCTCCTTATTAACACTGCAGGCAGGGTCTGGTTTTAGAAAGACATCGCTTCAGGATTCTAAGGAGTTTCCTATAGGGCTGTAATGTTTTGTAGGTCAGTTCATGCTGTGTATAATTTTTCAGAAAAGTTTATGCCCAGAGGTTATAAAGAATGTATCATAATGTATACATAATGTATATTGGTCAGAAAAACTTGTGTCCTAAGGGGTAAACAGTGTATAACAACGTATGCATTGTGTATCATTTTGGTTTGTTAGTATTACTGGTAAAAGAAAACAAAACAAAACAAAAACCCCTCCTATAGTCTCCTGCAGTTGCTGGTACTACTTTGAGCTCTGATGTTCCTATTCCAAATGTAGCATCAGAACAGGTCGCAACCACTGCAGCTTTCTGGACCATGTAGCAGTCACTTACTCCAACGTAGTTGTAAACAGGTCCACAGAGAGCTTGAACAGAAAAGGGAAGGAAGGACGGACCCGGATGTGGAGCTCCCCTTTGAGCAGCGGGGTGAGAGGGTGCTGCCTGGGGGGGCGGGGTGTGGGGCGCACGGCAGACTGGTGTTTGAGCGATGTCCTCAGAGAAGCACCGCTGGCCCGGAGGAGGCCACCCCTTGAAGACAGCCCGGACTCCAGCTCTTACCTCGGCTCCTTCTCTCTCCCTGCCCCATCCCGATTTCACCACCTGTCCTTTTCCTGTTATAAGTACTCATCCTGGGAATGCTGAAATCCTCAGGAATCCTGAAGGACTCCATTTCAAATGTAGCTCTGGGTGGCTCCCCTGGGGGTCCAGGGGTGAAGAATCTGCCTGCCAGCGCCAGGGACATGGGTTCGATCCCTGCTTGGAGAAGCCCCCCCACACGCCTCGAGGCAGCTGAGCCCGGGCACCGCAGCTGCTGAGCCTGCACGCCACAGAGCCTGTGCGCCGCAGTAAGAGAAGCCGCTGCAAGGAGAGGGCTTCCAGGGTGGCCCTAGTGATAAAGAACCCACCTGCCAGCGCAGGAGACGGCTCTCACGCGTTTGGGGTTGGAAGCCGAGCAACAGGCCAGTGAGGCTCGTTCTCTTCCTGCATCTGACTGCCAGCGGCCAGGCTGAGGAAGAGATGCGGGTTCGATCCCTGGGTTGGGAAGGTTCCCAAGAGAAGCGCATGGCAACCCCCCACTCCAGTTTTGTTGCCTGGAGAATCCCCTGGACAGAGGAGCCTGGCGGGCCACAGTCCACAGGGTCGCACAGAGTCAGACACGACTGAAGTGACTTAGCGCAGACGCACACACACACTGCAATGAGAAGCCCCCACACCACAACAAAGAGGAGCCCCTACTCGCCGCAGTTAGAGAAAGCCCATACACAGCAACAAAGATCCAGTGCAGCCCCCAAAATAACAACTGCAGGTCTGGGACAGTGTCTGTCTCCCTGCAGATGCTTAAAGCTGAGAGTTGGTTTCTTTCTGTCCTGTCTTCTGGAAGCCCGAAGCTAGGTATACTACATGATCGCAGCAGTTGTGGCAACCTTAGGATCAGTTGCTCCCCCCGACCCCCGCCCCACGGCACCTCCATTCTTTGGACCTAATTGTTTATTACCTCAAAGCTGAGATTAGAGAACAAGAGGGCTAGAAATCAGTTCAGTTTAACCACATCGTGAAGGGAAAGGAAAATCATCTGCCTGCCGGCCGGTGCCCCTCCCTGCCTTTGAACCCCACCCTGTAAACACCCGGTTATAGACAGGCCTCACGTAACTATCTGAGACCACCGCAGGCCTGCAACTGGAGTTTCAGCTGCCGAAACTGGAATAATGGACCTCACTGCAGCGTGCAGTTGCTCGTCCCTCCTGGAGTCTCTCTCAGAGAGCTTAGTGAGTGTCTGCTCAGGCTCGTCCCTTGGCAGAATGATGTCAGGCCCGTGGAAACACAGGGCGAGCAGCACGGGGCCGCCCCGAGTGCCATGAGGTGTGTGTGGGCACTGAGTGCTGGACGCAGCCAAAGAAGGGCCTTGCACACTTGGCCCCCAGGCACTGGCACTTCCCCTGGGTGGGTCAGGGGTTTGCTCAGGGATCACTTGAGGAGGGTGCTACATTCTCCCTCGTGCCTGGCAGCTTCTCATACCTGCCAGTGAGTAATCCATCAACCCCAGCTGGAAAATGTCTCTAGCTCCAGAGAGAAGAGGGTGACGAACTTGGGGGTTGCCCACCCCTTGCCTTTCTGCAGAGGAGACAGGCGGCCTTGTGGTGCAGGCCGGGGCCGGTCACCTGTTCCTGGTAGGGGCAGAGCTCCTGCCCAGACCAGCCAGTGTGCAGGGGTTGTGATCCCGTGGCCCCTGAGACGGTATAAGCAAGTCTCTGTACTTGTTGCCTGAAATGGAATGGTTGGTGCCTCTTGGTAACCTGTCCCTTCCGCGTTCCAAGTGTGTCCTTTTTATATCATCATATTATCCTGGATACTAATTAAAGGAGGCCTTATCCTCTGGGGTCTGTTTCAGTCTTAATGTTCGTGCAGTGAGACACTTCTTAGCAGGGGAATGGTGTTATGGGATCAAGGCAATTCAAAAGTCTCTTCGATCAGTTAACAGAAATATCTACTAGATACATGAGTTGCCCTTCGATTGCTGTTGTTCAGTCGCTCAGTTGTGTCCAACTCTCTACAACTCCGTGGACTGCAGCACGCCAGGCATCCCTATCCTTCACGATCTCCCAGAGTTTGCTCAAACTCATGTCCATTGAGTGTGATACCAATCTCATCTTCTGTCGCCCCCTTCTCTTCCTGCCCTCAGTCTTTCCCAGCATCAGGGTCTTTTCCAATGAGTCAGTTCTTCACATCAGGTCCCCAATGTATTGGAGCCTCAGCTTCAGCGTCAGTCCTTCCAGTGACTGTTCAGGGCTGATTCCCTTTAGATTCTGGACGTGGGTCTGAATCCTGCCTCTGCCACTTACTGGTCATGCGATCTCACAAACTTGCTTAACTTTTCTGCCTTAGTTACCTCACCTATAATATGAGGACTAGCATACTCTCTCTCATAGGTTTATTGTCAGAATTAATTGACAGTGTGCAGTGAAGGAGCCCTTGGAAGTGTGCCTGGCATAGAAGCAATCAATAAATGTCTGTTAGGCCATCACTATTAACCCGGCTTGGATTTATTGAAGACTCGCTTCCTGCTAGGCCCTGGGCAATTCACTGGGCTGCAGATTACAGACATCGTCTCTGTCCTCCAGGAATTTACAGTCCTGTAGACGAGATCAGTGCATAGTTAAATGATAGGTGTTATGAGACGAAGAGAAACTGTGGTAGCACAAAGGCCAAGTGATGGCTCTGTCTCGGGCGTAGCCTGGGGCCATTAGAAGGCAGAGGATGTGGTCCAGGCTTGTTGCAGGCCCAGGGCTTCCCTTGTGGCTCAGGTGGTAACGAATCTTGTCTGCCAAATCAGGAGACACAGGTTTGACCCCTGAATCCGGAAGATCCCCTGGAAAGGAAATGGCAGTCCACTCGTGTTCTTGCTTGGAGGGTTCCATGGACAGAGCAGCCTGGTGGGCTGTAGTCCATGGGGTCGCAAAGAGTCGGACATGCCTGAGCATCTGACGCACAGCAGGAGGCGGGGACGAGCCTGAGACCGGAGGGGAGGTGCCGGTGTGGGTCCCTGAGGGCACAGGAGGGAGACTTGCAGAACACAGAGCTCCGGTGTCCGGGGGGTGGGGCTCTCAGGAGAGAGAGGACACTGAAGGCGTGGTTCAGGGCTGCGTCTCAGTGACCTTACCTGGGCGCCACCCAGGAGCTTGGGCTCTGTACCACGTGAGGGCTCTGGGGAGCCAGGGAAGGCTTTTTTTAGGCAAAGGGAATAACATGATCAGATTCACATTTTAGAAAGTTGACTCTGGAAAACAGTTAGGGGGAGGCATAGAGGTGAGGCTGCCAGATGCAAGGGAGAGCCTGGAGGCAGGCAGACCTGGGGACTCTAGTATCTGGGACGCACGGTGATGGGGCTCAACTAAGGCCATGAGCATGGCGTGGAGGGGAGGATATTGGAGTCGGGGCATAATACGGGAGCACGTTAACTCAGTGGAGTAGGTGGGAGTGTGAGGTGGAGGGTTAGAAGAATTGAAGATGACTAGTGGGCGTCTACCCCCAGTGACCAGGCAGATGGGTGTCCCATGGGCTGGGGCGGTGGGGAGAGAATAGGAAGGAGAGTTTGGGGAGCAAGGGGTGGGGTCAGTTCTAGCAGGTTGAATTGGGAGGAGGGGAAGGGGTTGGATTATTTTGTCTGAATGCTTTTGAACAACCAGGTAGAAACACGTTCAGCTGCAAAAGAAGTCTGAGTTGGAGCTGGTGGCGGGGGAAGGTTGTCTGGGGAGTGCAGGATGAACGGGGATGAGGGCAGCTGGTGGAGCCCCGAGAAACACCCAGGTCCAGGTTGGGCGGAGACCCCGAGGGCGTGGAGCAGCCACAGGAGGGTGACAGGCGAGGGACCAGTAAGAGAGGGCGGAGGACTGGCGTTTGGACTTGGCCACAGGGAGTTCTCATCAACCTGATGAGGGTGGTTCCCTGTTACGGAGGCAGTAGGGGCCAGAGAGCGTGAAACGGAGTCAGGGTGAGCAGAGCGCACACAACCTCGGAGAACCTTAGCTGTGACAGGGAAAGCCTGGAGTCTCCTCTAAGCTCAGAGAAGGGAAAGCTCCGAGGTAGACGGATGAGCCCCTGGGTGTCCAGGGATCGGGGTAGGGAGAGGAGGAGTCTGGAGGGGGTTACTTCAGCAGCCTCAGTTTCCTCTGACATGGACAGGGAAGTGAGTAGGGGTCGAGAAAGGTACTGGAAGTTTGGGCTAGCCACTGAAGGGAATGGATGATGGAGGCATATCATGCCTCCTGCCCCCAGATTCAAATGGATTCCACTGCAGGGTGAAATCGGTTTTAGAAGCTTATGAGCATTTTTTATGGGTGTATAGATTTTTTAAAAAGTGTTTGTAGCTTACTATGTGGGCTTCCCAGGTGGCACGAGTAGTAAAGAACCCACCTGCCAATGCAGGAGGCGTAAGAGACACGGGTTCGATCCTTGGGTTGGAAAGATCCCCTGGAGGAGGCTAGAGCAACCCACTCCAGTATTCTTGCCTATGACATCCCATGAAACAGAGGAGCCTGGTAGGCTACCATCCATGGGGTGGCAGAGTCAGACATGACCGAAGCGACTTAGCACACGCAGCTTACTGTGTACAAGGAGAAAAGACTGGAAGACTGTACTCGAAAGTGTTAATAGTACTAATCTTTGGATGACAGAGTCAGAGGGGTGGGCTTCCCCCGTTTTAAAATTCTCTTCTCTCTGCATTTTTTAAAGTTTTGAATAAGTATTACTTTGGAAATGAGGAAAAGATGAGTAAGTTTTGCTCTGTCGGGGTGCGATAACGTGGAAGCTTTGAGCCATCCCTGTGAGATATAAGCGGTGGGTGGATGTAGAGAGTGTTTCTCTTAATGCAAGTGCAACAACCGTGCAATCACTGGCAGAAATGTCTCAGCGGGCCTTCCAACTCCGTGTCGTCTTATCAGGAATCAAATGGAACAAACTTCCTTACTGTGGGCCTTCCAACTCCGTGTCGTCTTATCAGGAATCAAATGGAACAAACTTCCTTACTGTGGGCCTTCCAACTCCGTGTCGTCTTATCAGGAATCAAATGGAACAAACTTCCTTACCATGAACTAGTACATTCTGAAATCTGTGGAGATGAGCCCAGGAGAGCCTGTTTTTTTTTTTGTTTGTTTGTTTGTTTTAAAGAAGGACAGAGAAAGGGAGGAAGGACGGATCCCTCAGCTCAGGGACTGGTCCGGCTCGTCTCTAGCTCTGCGAGGGGGGCTTCCTGGGTGGGTGGGGTCTCGCCTGGATGGGAGTGTGCCTCCAAGCAGATGTGTGCAAGAGGGAGTTTCATGGAGGGGAAACTTTTGGGAAAAAGACTGTGGTCTTGAATCGAAGTGTCTCTGGCTGGGGTCTGGAATAGCAGGTGGGAATGAGAATACCAAAAGACAGCCCCGGTTGCCCTTGGTGTTGTAAAGCTCTTGTAGCCGTTATAGGGGGAGAGGGGTCTCCTGAGGTTTATGGCAAATTCTGGTGGCAGGGACCTGAAACACGGGACCTAGGGAAGAAACCAAGAGCAATTTCCATTTAGGAAACCCGCCCCATTGCCTCATCTCCTTGGGGAGACGGTGTTCTTAGTGCTTTTCCCTCGTACGCGTGATAACAGTGACTTCCAGATGTGGTTCTTTGGCTTCAGAATCCATGAAAGGTCACGTGGTTGCCCAAACTCACTTGCTTTTTTACATTAAAGAGAATTTAACATGCAGTCCTCTGGACTTTCCTGCAACCCTTCTTCCTGGGTCAGTGCCCTTCCCAGGCCCCTTTCAAAGTCCATCAGGGTGGTCCTGGTGCCTCTGAAGACTTCCAGACCCTGAAGCTCCACTGGTGCCTTAATGGGGACCCTCAGCTGTCTCAGGATGAGACACATCACAGCACCTCGGTTACAAAATCCAGGAAAGTTGCCCATACTCCTGCTCTGGATAGCTCCTTCCTGAGTATCTGTTTTTCTTGGTTTTTCAAATGAGTTTTTTTTTTCCTTATTGTAGAAGCCACGTGTTCATACTGGAATATTTAAGAAATATAAGTTAATTAAAAATTACTGCGATTTTACTGCATGAGATAACCATTAATCCTTGAGAGGCACATGTGCGTCTGTATCTGTGTAAGTGTGATCTTCACCGCAGTGGGCTTGTAGTCTGCGTGCTGTTTGAGGATCTACTTTCCCCGTAACAGTCTGCCATAGGTGTTTCCTGTGTCAATGACGGTGTGCTTTCACGGCGCATGTGACGTCACCTGTTGGTCGCGCATTCATGTCCAACTCTTTGTGACCCCGTGGACCGTAGCCCACCAGGCTCCTCTGTCCATGGAATTCTCCAGGCAGGAATACTGGAATGGGTTGCCATTCCTTTCTGCAGGGGCTATTCCCGACCCAGGGATTGAACCTGGGTCTCCTGAATTGCAGGTGGATTCTTTTACTATGAGCCACCAGGGAAGTCCGCCCAACTATGTCCTAAATAACCTTATGTGTACCAGGTAATCCTTGCCTACCAAAGTTTGTTTGCTTTTAAAATTTTCTGTGATGAGTTCTTCTGGTGTCTGTTCTTCTGGTATCTGTATTCTGCAGACCAGATTTTTTTTTTTTTTTTCACTTCTCTTTTGAACTTTTAGAAAAAATTATAATGAACTACTTGAGACAGTCAAAAGGGTATCAAGGATAATATGATGACCATTCGTGTGTTCACCTCTCAGCTTTGTAAATTAAAAAAAAAAAAAAACTACAAAGGTTAGCCCCTTTGTATGCCCCACCCTCACCCTACTCCATTCCACCCCTAGCCTCCCCACCACCCCAGAGCTGATCATTTTTCTGGGTCACATCTGCTTTTCACCATCTTGGTGTGGAGAGCATGTTGAATATTTGAGGGCAGTGGTTCACAGTTGCTTGTGGATTCATAAGGAGAAAACACAGATTACCAGTCCATGACAACAGTCCTGGTAAAAAAGAAAATAACCCTTGATTCCATTTTAAACAGAACCCAGTAACATTCAGAGCTGTGAATTTTGACCTGGGTGAACTGGACTGTTTGATGTGATAATCCCCAGTGAACATTCACAAGAACTGAAGCAGTCCCTGGGAAATCTAATGTAGGCCAAAATAGTAGTTAATAAGTCAGATCCTCAGTGAAATATTTACTGGTACATAGGAGAGGATGCATTCAGTGAAAACAGTTTTTGTAGCATGGAAATAAAAGGTCATCAGAAGCGATGTAACTGTATGGTGTGGACAATTACTCACTTTTCCTAGGGTAATTTTCCCAAGGTAAATTGTTATCATCGGTGTTGGCATAACTCTGAACGGAATCCCCATGTTGTTGGCATGAAGATGTCCTGTCCCCGTGTGTGGAGCTGCTACTTTCGAATGACGGCCGCCTCTGTGGTATGTCACAACCGAGGTCATCCCTAGCCTGACCCCAATGTCTCTCTTCCTTACAGGGGGCAGTCCCCAAAGGAAATGCCACTAAGGAATTCATCGAGAGTTTGCAGCTGAAGCCCGGGCAGGTGGTGTACAAGTGCCCCAAGTGCTGCAGCATCAAGCCTGACCGAGCGCACCACTGCAGGTACGCTGTGCCCACCCGGGCCCTGCTTGCCCCTGCCCCCGCCACAGCCCTCCACACTCCCCAACGGGCGCCATCACCCGCAGGACTTCTGAACACGCCCTGCTCTGGGCACGCAGTGACCACTGCAGCTCTCCCTCCCGCCTCCACAGGCGGGCAGGGATGGGAAAGGGTGTTGGGTCTGGGCCCAGGACACCTATCACACGAGTCGGCTTTGCCACGCTGGCTGGAGAGCCCCACCCAGGCCCTCGCCCTTCTCCGCTCCATGTCCATGTCTGAAACTGAGTGGATTTCTGCCCTTCCTGCCTCACAGCTTTATTACTGTGTGAAGGGTACTCGAGGCAAAGCTGTAGAAAGTCATTCTGGGCATGTCTAGTGCCTGACGTCCTTGAGGGGCAAGTCCAGTTTCACAGAAATTGGAGATTTCACCTGCTTTCTTCCTAGCATTGAGGACCATGGAAGCCCATGGGCGTCCTCAGGGTGGGTGGGTCATGCTAACGTGAATGGCCAGAGGGAAATGAAGGGGTTATCCTTGAAGGAAAAGAACAACTTTTCTTAAAAACAAAACTTCTAGAGGTCTGACCATTGTAGAATTCAGCCAAAAAAGCCATTTCCCCATTTTATGTGCAGTGATTTTTCCCTTTTGGTTTTCAGATTTCTTTGTTCTTTTGAGTCTTCTGTGCCAAAAAAAAAAATAAACTTGTAGGTAAATATTGCACTTCATCCTGACAAGAGAACTTTAATGCTAAATTACAGAAATACAAGCGTGTTACTTGGTCCCTTTTTCACATGAGTGTGTGGGGGCTGGAGAGGGGCTGCAGAGGAATGAACTGCCTCCGAGTGTCGGAAGGTATCGTCAGCCTGATGCTGTGGAAGCATCTGGGCTTTGTGAGAGGTCCGAGCGGCTGAAAGGTGGCTTTTCTGTGTGGGCTGCGCTGCCTACCTCTCGGAGAAAAGCAGTCAGTCTCCACATCCGGGTGCCGTGGTCGGCTCCCGACAGCTGCTGTGTCCCGGGCACCTCAGCCCACCCCATCTCATCATCGTCGTTCCCGTGGTCACCCCCAGAGATGGCTTCGCCATAGCACCGAGTCTCCCTGGATGAGGAATTAAGGCTGTCTGTCTTTCCATCTGTCTGAGAGAGCAAGCTGAAGCCCTCCTCAGCTACTTGCTACTTCTCAAGGGTAAGGGCCAAGGTGGGCAGAGGCCACGGGAATTGCTGTCTTCCGTGGGGTCTTCTGTCCCTGGGTCAGCTTGTTTCCGAGATCTGTATTAGAAACTAATTCAAAGAGGGAGGCACCCATCTAGCCTTACCCCTGAGGCTTGGGAAGCCAGCTGCCTTCACCTCCCAGGTGCCGTGGTTCCTCGGGGTATCCCGGTGTGGTGGAGCGATGCTCAGGTCAGCACTGGAAGGGCAGTGCTGTCCCGGTCACACCGGGGACCATCTCTCAGAGCCTCTGCTCTCTGCTTTATAAAAAGGCTTGTTCCTCCTAGCTCGTGAGGATTCAATATGAATATCTGTCTGTTAGTGGAGGAATGGGTGAGCGTTGGGGATGTGCTGGGTTTACAGAGGCTGGACCAGAAACAGGGAAGGGTGAGCTTTGTAGAAAGCACTCGGGCAACCACAGTGGTCCTCTTCTCTCTCCTCCCCACTGCCGGGCATTTACTCACCGCCTCCTCCTCACTTCCTCCGCAGAATGGTCCGAGGGAGGTATTCTTGAGTGCTAGTAAACAAACTCAAACTCAGAGAAACTCGAGTGACAATGCCTGTGCGTGGCCTGTTCCTGTCTCGGGAAACGTGTGCTGGCAGCCATTCCTTGGAGATCGCTCGCGGTGGCCCGGGCCATCTAGGCACCCACGGTTTTGGGTGAGCGGAGTCCCCAGCACACCAGAGCTGGGCTTGTGGTTGGTAGAGCCAAGGGGCCTGTTGCCCTGCTGGAGAGAGTGGGCATCAGTCCTCCTGCTCGGGTGAAGGGGCCACTGTTTGTGCCCAGATCTCTGCTTCCTCTCTCCCGGAAGAGTCTGTGGAATTTGAAACCATCTCTTTGCCCTCAGCTCTGATGGGTGCCACGCATATTCCCTGACATTGACTTGTGGGTGTTCCTTCCAGCCTGGTGGTCTGTGAGTGGGTCTTCCTTCCAACCAGGCTGCTTTCTTCTTGACATCGAGGGCCGCAGAAGCATGTGGAAGTCCTCAGGGTGGGTAGGCCATGCTGACACGATGGTTAGGGCGTTAGGCTTATGTGTTAGGTTCTTTTTTTATTTTTATTTTATTTTTATTTTTACTTTATTTTACTTTACAATACTGTATTGGTTTTGCCATACATTGACATGAATCCACCACGGGTGTACATGCGATCCCAAACATGAACCCCCTTCCCATGTGTTAGGTTCTTTCTGCACAAGGAGGTGGAGATGTCTGACCTTGGCGAAACCTCATATTCCTCCCCACCTCCCAACACATACACGCACATGGACGCACACACACACAGGCTGAGACCACTGTGGGCTGCTTAGGCCCCTGCCAGCTTGTGTCGTCTTTCTCGTGCCCTGTTTGAGCACTTGTTATGTAGTCACTCAGCGGTGTCCGACTTTTTTCTACCCCACGGATTTTAGTCCACCAGGCTCCTCTGTCCAGGGAATTCTCTATGCAAGAATATGGGAGTGGGTAGCCATGCCCTTCTCCAGGGGATCTTCCCAACCCAGGGATCGAACCCTGGTCTCCTGCTCGGCAGGCAGATTGTTTACATCTGAGCCACCAGGGAAGCCCACCCGGGCACGGCCTTACCCCAGATTGTTTCTGAGCTGGGACCAGAATGCTGGAGATGTCTTTTTTGCTTATAATTTTAATTACAGTGAATGAGGTGTGAGATGAAAGCCTATACGCAGAGCATGGTCCCCTTGGGACCTACTAGCTGTGTTCCTTTCTCTTTCTGTGCTGTGGTGTCCCCACCTGGGGCGGTAGTACCTGTCTCCTCATCTGTAGTGTCAGAGCCTTCACTCCGCTGACCCTTGCTAAGCTAACCCCAGGCTTGGCTCTGGGCCATAGTGGTGAAGGGGAGACGGCCCTGACTCACGAGCTTACCGCCCAGGCAGGACAGATACAGCTTGATGGGTGCCGCTGTAGGGAGGGTGGGCAGAAGCCCTCAGCCGCTTCTTGGAGCCTGAGGGCCAAGGAAGGGCCCCTGTGTCTCCCTGGAGGAGGAGGCACGAGCCCCAGGAGACCTGAGTGCATGGGATCCGGTGAGCTTGTCCGGCTCTTCCAGGCTTTCCAGGGAAGCGCTTTGGGGATGGACACTGGTAGGGAACCTGGAGGAGGAGGGGAGAAGCCCCCTCCCTCATCTGAAACCAGGAGGGACCTGGGGGGACCCTGAAGTCAGGAGCACCCAAAATAACCTCCAGGGAGGACCCTTGGTCCTTTCAGCGACTGCCATAGCGCACTTAGGAGGTGCCTGTGCCCACAGCGTCTCGCACGGGAGCCGCTAGAGCTGGCGCAGGAGAGGAGCCAGGGGTGGTGGGTTTCACCAGGAGGTGAGCGTGGAGAGAGGACCCTCTGGGAGCCCGTGTGGCCACTGTGTCAGGGGGAAGGGACAAAGTGAGCCTCCTGCCCGCTGGGGACTGGGCAAAAGGCTAGCTTTGGGGTGTAAGTTCCCAGTCAGTGGGGTGTCAGGGGCTGTGGAAGGCCCACATGTTTTCCTCCTCCCCCTGACGGCTGGTGCCCGGAATGAAGTATCCAGGCAAGTGAGGGCGGTCTCCCCCGGGGCCTGGCGCATCCTTCACCTGGCGGCCTGCAGACCTACCCCAGGCCTTGCCCCTGGCACTCTCCCAGCCCCAGTCCCACAGCCGCTCAGACCAGGCGTTCATGAGCCATGGGTCTGTTGGCCTCCTAGGAGAGCCTCCAAGCCTCCTGCATGGATGGACCTCCCCACCCATGTGCGCCACCACTCGACCCAGGAGCCCCGCTTCTGAACAAGTCTGTAAGCCACAGTGGGGGCAGCGTCTTGGCCTGTCCTGTCTCTGCAAATAGGCAAGAAACTCGGAGACCGGCACTCTGGACAGCATGTGCAGCTCTCGGTTGGCTGTACTCCTGCCTGCTCCCGGAAGGACAAGCCGTGTTCTGATTTGACTGCCCAGAGAGACTCGCCCATGGTGAAACCCATCTTCCCAGATTCACACTTGGCCTCTTCACGGAGGCTGCAAGGGGAGAGCAGAGGACAGATTCGCTTAGCCTCTGACAGCTCTCAGAGAATGCCAGGCGCCTTGGCACCTTTCTGCTGCTGAGCACATGCCTCTGACAGCTCTCAGAGGATGCCAGGTGCCTTGGCACCTCTCTTCTACTGAGCACACACTGTCCTGGAGCACCCACCTTAAATCCCTTTTACAAAATAGTGTGAGTGGAAGAGAAGCTGCTCAAGAGCCTAGAGCAGGGAGGTAGTCCCCCTCAGGGGTTCCCTTGATAGGGAGGGGGTTGAGAAACCCCAGAGCTGAGGAAGGACGTGGAAAAGATGGTCTACAGGGCTGGTTCCACGGTGGGAATGTGTTGCGTGAGGCCCAGGACGCAGGAAGCTTAGCTGCCTGCTCGTCGGGGCTTGTCGGATTGTACACTGGGAGCAAGGAAAACCTACTCATTCATTCATTCATCCAGATTGGTGACAGAGAGGTTGACCAGGTGTTGGTGCTGGCACCTGGCCTTCTGTTTATTGCCCTCCCTGTCCCTTTCATGCATCCTTTTCTTACGCTGCCTTTCTGGCTCCCAAGGAGACTCTGGCGCTGGGCTAGCATCTCTGAAGTGTGCTCATTTCCCACAGGCCTGTGTTATCACGAGCCTCTGAAGCTGTGGGAAGAACGAGGGTGGAGACCAGCTTGACGCCCCCGCTGGTCTGAGCCAGTATCTCTCCTCACTTTACCTACGTGTCCTCTGGGGCGGGGGCTGCGGGGGGAGAGGTCTGCCTTGCCAGCAGAGCTCCTGCCGGGCTTTGGAAAGGCCACACCCCTTCAGAGTGGTCTGTGCTTCCTTCCTCTCCTGCAGCCCCCCGCCCACTTCAGTCATAACCTGAGATAAAGTTGGTTATGGAAACTAGTGGAAATAAAAGCTGGTGTGAACTCAGGGCCTTTCAAAAATACATATAACAAGCTTGTATTTACAGTATTTCAAACTGTTTTGAACACGTAATGCCCCCAAGATAAATTGTTACGGAGGCTATTTTAATGAATTGAAAAAGAAACGGTTCTCGATGAGTCCATCTGTTGGCAGATGGCTCTTCCTGAACTTGAGCTTTGGGAATAGCTGCTTTTAGCTGCTTTCGAGCCCTTATTTAAGCTTTGTGCTCTTGTTTCAGATTGTTACTTGTGTCGTCCAGAAGGGAAGGGGAGGGCATTTTTTTAAATCAAATATCATAGCTTCAAACAGTCCCAAGCCAAAAACTATCCCAGCAACAGGTTAATAACTGTTTGCAAATTAGTGGGATTTCTGGTCAACACTTAAGCTCAGATGACTCTTCTGCTATTTTCGGCTAAGTGGATATTATCTTAGAGCTGAAAGGTCCTTAGAGGGGGACTTCCTGCAGCCCCGTGACACGCGGTTCTTGACTCCACTCTGAACTCTTCAAGTGTTCACTTTCTCTCTCTCTCTCTCTTTCGTCAGCCACAGTCTGGCAAGTTCCATCAGGCCCGCCCTTAGGGTTTTTTGGCCTCTGGGGGAAATGAGGAGTAGCTCTGTCCCATCTCATCCTGTCAGGTTTTTGGAACTGCTGCTTTCTTCTGTCCTCTCAGTAAACCAGAGTCTCAGCCCACTCTTCCCTCAGGGGAGCAGTGTCCTTCTCAGGCGAGTCAGTTCCAGCCTTTTTCTTTGTGAAACAAGATAAGAGGCCTCAGGGGTCGCCGCCTATCCCCCTTTCTGGAATGACTGTGACCTCGGGGGTCTTGTCCCTTCCAGGCCCTTCCAGCACACACGCAGCGAAACGCTGGGCCGCTGGGGAGGAGTGGTGCTGGAGCGTGGGTTCTAGGTCCCCTTGACCCTCCTGCCTCCGTGGGGACGCCCCCCCCTCAAGGTCTGCCTTGCGGCTCTTTCAGCGTCTGCAAGCGGTGCATTCGGAAAATGGACCACCACTGTCCCTGGGTCAATAACTGTGTCGGCGAGAACAACCAGAAGTACTTCGTCCTGTTTACAGTAAGTCAGCTTCCAAATGCCGTCCTCACCCTGCGGGGAGCACTTGCCGTTTGCCTTGCTGCTGGCAGAACGGTGCCTGGCCACGCAGACCTCTGCCTTTCTGCCAGAGCTCTCCCTGGTTCCACACGGGCCCACTCCCACGCCCTTGCCTCGAGCGCCTAGAAACTGCCTCCAGCTGATTAGCTCTAAGCAAAGGGCCGTGTTCTGGGCTCCCAGGCCTGGTGTCGAGCTCAGTAGCCAAGAAGGCAGCCACCCTCCCTCAGCTGCAGGTAGGTGGAGGGCATTTAGCGTCGAGGGCTGGAGGGACCGCAGGCAGTCAGTGCCCTGACCCTTCAGGCGAGAAGAGGCGGCGGGCCAGGAGCCCCCAGGACAGCCCAGGCCCCACCCGCCCCCAGGGAATGGCCGCGCACCTCAGACCTGGGGGCGCAGGCCGGCTAGGGGGAACCACCAGGTGGCTCTCCGGCCCCTCCCTGCTCAGCCCTCGGCCTGAGCGTTCCTGCATGGGAGGTTGCAAGCACCCCGTCCTGGGCTCCCGCACGGCCACGCAGTTCTCTCAGCAATGGCGTCTGCCCTGCTTTCCTGTTGCAGATGTACATAGCTCTCATTTCCTTGCACGCCCTCATCATGGTGGGATTCCACTTCCTGCACTGCTTTGAAGAAGACTGGACAAGTGAGTACACGCCAGGACCCCTGCTCCAGGAGGGGTGCATGACCGGAGCGGGGGTGGGCTCTCTGTCTCTGTCCTGGTGCCAGGGGCCGACCTCATTTTACTAGATCTCCTGCGAGCATATGGACTGACCAGGGAAGAAACAGCAGAGGCCCGAATGTCTCTTCATGAAATAAAGCAGCCCCTTAAAGTCAGTTCCACAGGTAAAGTTGTGAGTTGGACAGACCCTCCTGGATCTGAGCGGGCCCAGGAAAAATGCAGGCCCCCCAGCAGGGAAGCGCATCCCAGGAGCAGACCCATGCCTTTAAGGGAAGAGCTTTAATTGAAAGTCATTGCATCCCAACCTTGCAGAAACCCATTTTTAACTTTCTGGCTAGGACGTATGTGGGGTTTTTGTTCATTTGGGTGTTTTTGTGTGCGATAATTTTTTTAACTGGTTAATCACCAGTGTATGTTAAGATTGTAGACAAATTCTTTCTGCTTTTGAAGTATCTCATTCAAAGATGCAAATGCTGAGGAGGGAACTCCGATCACAAGACTGCATAAATCCTGAGGGGAAAAATATAGATGCTGAATGTATAATTAAAATTTGAAATTTTTTAAGAAGAATAAAAATAAGATATAAGAAAACAATTTTTAATGTGGTAGTCCCCGCTTATCTGCAGGAGGCATGTTCCAGGACGCTCCGTGGATGCCTGACACCTCCGATAGTACAGAACCCTACATACACAATGTGTTTTTTTTTTTTAATACAGATGTGCCTATGATAGGGGCTTCCTGGGTAGTTCAGCTGGTAAAGAATCTGCCTGCAATGCAAGAGAGCCCGATTTGATTCCTGGGTCAGGAAGTTCCCCTGGAGAAGGGATAGGGCACCCACTCAGTATTCTTGGGCTTCTCTGGGGGCTCAGATGGTAGAGAATCTGCCTGTAATGCAGAGACCTGAATTTGATCCCTGGGTTGGGAGGATCCCCTTGGGGTGGGGGTGGGGGGTGCATGGCAACCAACTCCAGTATTCTTGCCTAGAGAATCCCCATGGACAAAGAAGCCTGGCGGTCTGTGGTCCA
This sequence comes from Capra hircus, assembly GCF_001704415.2. Taxonomy (NCBI): domain Eukaryota; kingdom Metazoa; phylum Chordata; class Mammalia; order Artiodactyla; family Bovidae; genus Capra; species Capra hircus. Next base: position 54,248,828 of record NC_030829.1, read on the forward strand.
TGGGGTCACAAAGAGTCGGACATGATTGAGCAACTAAGCACAGCACAGCATACCTATGATAAAGTTTAATTTGTGAATCAGGCACAGTAAGAGAGTATCCGAACGGCTAGCATCATCACTCTTGCACTTTGGAGCTGTTGTTAAGTAGCATAAGAGTTACTTGAACATAGGCACTCTGATACTGTGGCAGTCGACTTGGTCACCAAAATGGTAGTATGTGCCGCATGAACGTGCTGGACAAAGGGATGGTTCACGTCTCATGTGGACAGAGCCAGGTGTGAGATTTCATCATGCTTCTCAGGAGAGTTTGCGCTTTAAAACTTATTATTTCTGGAATTTTCCAGTTAATATTTTTGCACCAAGGCTGACTGCAGGTAACTGAAACCGCGGAAAGCAAAACCAAGGATAAGGGAGAGACTGCTGTAGTTGCTGGAGGGTTGAGGAGAGGCTGCCTGCCGGGCTCCTTCTTTCACACACAGTCTGTGAGACAAACACCTTGAGCAGAAACATCGTATTTCCACCCTTTTACCATTGATTGGTCTCCTTCTTCGTGTCATCATTTTTTATGAGTTTTGCTCTTCCTGCATGTACTGACTTCTTAGGGATCTTTAGCTCCTGACCAGATATTAAGAGATTTCTCTAGCCTCTGTTCCTAGCTTGCATCTGCCCCCTTCTGTCTCACTGGTCCACCTGGCTTGACCTCATCTAGGGGAAGAAAAACCCCATGAGTACTGGTCACCTCAGGCTGCTGCAATAAGATGCCATAGACTGGGAGGCTTAAGCATTTAGTTCTCACAGTTCAAGAGTCTGGAAAGTCCAAGATCAAGGTACCAGTCAGTTCCATCCCTTGCGAGGACCCTTTTCCCAGCTTGCAAATGGCCCTATCCTTATGTGTCCCCACCCAGCAGAGAGAGAGAAAAGCAGGCTCTCTGGTATTTCTTCATAAGAGGTCGTGAGGGTGGGGCCCTCGCAGTAGAGTTCACGCCCTTAGGAAGAGACGTGCGCAGTGCTGAGAGTATTGAGGGCCGCTGGTGGGGCAGTGGAGTTGGCTGGGACCACTGCTTCCGTGTTCTCACTTAGTGCACAGAAGACTGTTCTCACTTAGTGCACAGGGCCTTATCTCAACCTTGTAACAAGCCTGCAGGGTAGGAGAGATACTCCCCCCATTTTGCAGATGACAAAAGTCGGTGTTCACAGAGGTTGAGCAAGTTACCCTATCACGTGGCTAAGAAGGGGGCCTGTGATTCAGGCCTTAGTCCGGAGCGGGCTTCTCCTGCCCTGTCTGGAAGACTCCACCACCCAGGCTCTTACCTGCATGCCCTGGATTGCCTGTGGTCCATCCAAATGGGGTGGTTTCCTCCATCAGTGGATTTCCTGATGGTGGTGGCTTGAGGCCCCCAGTTCCTCTGATCTCAGGGCAGGGGAGGTGCCGGACAGTCCCCAGAGTACAGGCTGTCTGTGCAGTTAATACCATCTCTGTTCAGCCCTGGATCAGTGGGGCATCCAGCTCGTGTAAGAGGAATCCCCCAGGATGAGGGCATCTTGAACTGATGTTCAGAGAAGGGTAAGGAGGCAGTTCCGCCTTCCCTCGATCTGCTTCCCACCTCCCCAGACTCCACTTGCAGTTCCACAGCCAGCCCAGGAGAAGGGTACTTGCAGCTGTGCCAGGATGGTGGCCAGGCCACTGCTCCAGGGCAGCTGTAGGGGATCAGGAAGCACGGCACCCCTGTCGGGGAGCAGCATCCACTTGCTCATGCTGGGCCAAGGTGGAGTCGGGCAGAATTCCTCTCGCAAACCCTCGACCGTTCCACAATACAGAAAGGAAAACTAAAGCTCAGAACGCCCCAACCTCTCGCCCAGATTCTTTTGCTGTCAGGCATCCCTCCAAGGCTGATGGCCAACACCAAGCCGAACAGAAAGTCCCTGCCCTCCTGGAGCCTGGGGGTGGAGCGGGCGGGGCAGACATCAGACAGGGGCAGAAGGAAGCAGGCGACTCCCGACGCATGGGCTGTGATGGGGTGTTAGTGCGAGCTCATGGTGTTGGGGGCTGGTGCGGGGCCCTGGAGGCCGGCGAGGAACCCGGTCCTGCGGGGCCAGAGGCAGAGTGGAGCCCCGAGCCCCACGTGTCCCCTCTCTTTCAGAGTGCAGCTCCTTCTCGCCGCCCACCACGGTGATCCTCCTCATCCTGCTCTGCTTCGAGGGGCTGCTCTTCCTCATTTTCACGTCCGTCATGTTCGGGACCCAGGTGCACTCCATCTGCACGGATGAGACGGTGAGCACGGGGGCAGCCTGCCACCACTCCCTCCACGGCTGGGGTTGTGGGGCGGGGGGCTGCCTGCAGGTCAGACCTGGGCACTCAGGTCACACAGGTATGGGGCCCAGCAGCCTCTCTGTGACGAGCCCCTCCCGTCCCCACCCGCCTCCCATGAAGGTTCAGTCTTGTCCAGAGCTCTGTGTCACTCTACGAGGCACTGGGGTGCCCTTTCTGTCTAGCGGCCATGGGCCTGGAGAAGGGTGATGGACAAAGGGTGCCCTGCCCCGCATGGCACAGGCAGGGTCAGCTTCCCAGTGAGAGCGTCTTTACGATCCGATCCTGAGAGTGGGGTCGGGAGACAGCCCAGCGGGGACCCCCAGAGCAGTGGGCGCAAGGCCGGTTCTGGTCCCCATCTGTGGCCTCCCGCCTACCCCCTCCTTCCGCCCGTTCACAACTCCTTCTCTGGGAGCTTCAAAACTGCTGGAGCCCCCACCCCTGGCACCACCGCTGCCACCTCTAAACCCTCCTAAGGCGTCCAGAAGCCTCCTGGTGGCCAGTCCGTGGCTGTGATGTGGGCATTTGTTCCCTCTTTGGCTTTGGGGTCTCAGTGAAGGGCCCCAGGCGGAAGGGGTAGCCTGAGTTCTGGGGGGAGGTCGTGAGTCCATCCTCAACAGTCACCTCGGGGTCTTCGGGGGGACATTGGCCGGTTGGGTAGTCAGCCTTAGCTGGAGGCTCATAGGAAGACTCAGCCTTCACTGCTGCTGCGGCCCCACCGCTGAGGGTGTGGAGATTCAGCGTGCAGAGGAGGATGGTATGCCGGCTGCCAAGCCAGCATCATTGGGATCTGGGGCAGTCCCCGGTGGCTTAGGAGGTTGCGTGCCTCTCAGCACCTTTTTTTCTTTTATAACTATTAGTACCATTATAAAAGAGTGTCTGTAAAAATAGTAGCCGATGGGGTTCATCCAGCCATGTGTCTGTGCAGTGCACAGACCAGCTTCTGTCTGTGAGACCTGCAGGGAACCCAGAGGTGACCGTCTGGCCCCACCGGCTGTCGGGACGCCACCGGGCCACACAGGCTGCAGCCTAGGTGGGTCGGGAGGCAAATCATGGCCCTGGTCCTCGTCGTTCTTCCCCCTCAAGGCCATTCCTAAAGGGAGCCGCACTGAAAGGAAGGGAGAGAGGAGTCGAGGGCCTGCCGCGCGTGGCAAGGGCATCCCGCCCTTGACCAGTATGGTGTGGTCCCAGCGCCTTAGGCTGTGAACAGAGTTGGACTGGGCTGTCCCCTCGGGCCCGCCCCATTCCTCCACCTCACAGAGACCACCAGATAGGCCCCCGGTCAGGCTCCTGCCAAGCTGCTTCCGCCTTGTCCTCTAGCCGCTCGCCAGCTCCTTCTGGAGAAGGGGACAGGAAGGGACCGAACTGCTCCCCCAGCTCGTCTTTCCTGTGAGACTTGGCTGGGGGTGGTGTGGGCTCAGTGACAACTGCTGAGGCTGCCTCGGGTCACATTTGTCCCCAGAGGAGCCCAGGAAGGCCTTGGCCGCGGCCGAGGCTGAGCGGTCTGCCGGTGCGGCCCCTCTAACCTGTACTAATCCCTCTCCTTCCTCCTCTGTGCTGACCTCTTCCTCCTGTTCACCTCCTCCGCTGCACCTGGCCAGCCCCCCTACGCCGGGCGCTCCTTGGCCTCCCCGGCCGGCGGGACAGACCGCGCCAGAGCAGTCTTTTCACTTGGTCCTTTTTTTTTTGTCTGCAAAGTGGTCATAGCAGCTTCAGAGTTCCCACAAACCGATCCTTGGCTCTCACAAGCTCAAGCTCCCCACGAGCTGAGGCTCCCCGCGCCCCAGCCTTCAGAGTGCTCCCACACACAGCTCGGCGCTGGGCCCAAACCCCCCGGCCAGGACTCACTTAACACAACACCAGATTGCATGACTAGGAGCAGCGGCTTCGGGGCCTGCTGACTTTCTTACGTGTCCCTTCCTGCCTGGAGGGACTTACACAGACGTGCCTGTGTGCCCACCCGAAGGAAAAATGATGATTCCTTTTGTCTTTAGCACTTTTTATGAGAGAAAGAGAAGAAAAAAAAGAGTAGTATGTAGATAAGCTTCATGGCTTTAAAAAGGAAGCATTTACTCCATTCACCTCAAGCTAACGGATTTCTCTCCCCAAAAACCACAGCAGTGAAGTGCTTGACTGAAAGTATGATTGTTCTTGTTTTCAGGGGATAGAACAATTGAAAAAGGAAGAGAGAAGATGGGCTAAAAAAACAAAATGGATGAACATGAAAGCCGTTTTTGGCCACCCCTTCTCTCTAGGCTGGGCTAGCCCCTTTGCCACGCCAGACCAAGGGAAGGCAGACCCGTACCAGTATGTGGTCTGAAGGACCCTGAGCAGCATTGCCACTCAGACACAAACCGCATCCCAGCACCACCGTCCGATCCGTTCTCATGAATGTCTAAACCGAAAAAGCAACACAACTACTCTGAAACTTTTTTTTTTAATGTCTCAAGTAAAATGGCTGAACATTGCAGAGAAAAAAAAAAAACTCCTCATGGTTTTTATTTTTGAAAAGATCATCCTTTCTATTTTTCGGTGACCGAAGCTGCTTTCCTTTTTTCCCTATTTAAAATCACTTCTCTGGCCTCTGGTTTCCTCTTTGCTGTCTGTCTGGCATGACTAACGTGGAGGCCACTGTCTCCAGGCCACGCCCCCTTGTACTAACTGAGTCGTGACGCTTGTGCGTGGACGGACCGGCCCAGACGCCTGGTCGGGGACCCATAGGAGAGAGCCAAGAGGGCCTGTGACCTCCCACTGCCCAGGAGGCAGTGGCAGGTGCCTGGATGGGACTTAAAACCTCGCTGAAGACGGATGCTCACCCCTTGTGGCCTGGGAGGCCTGAGATCAGGGCTGGAGCCCTAAGAAGGGTCCTTGACCACAGCAGCCTCGTGCCCCGTGTGAACATGATTTGCCTCTGAATTCACAGAATCAATTGCCTGCCTTGTACTTTGTGGGCTCTGGGTGTGTAGAATGATTTTGGGGGTGGGTGGGGGGGATGGAGATGAAAGGGGTTTTATTTGTATTCCGAATCACCGGTTATATTCCAACTGATCATTTGGAAGAATGTGAAGGAAAGAAGTTTTTCCAGTTCAAAATGCCTTACACAATCACGAGAAGAAAACGACTCAGCTTCAGGCGAGCTATACGTTTCCTTTATTCCCTCTGCTTCCCGTCTGGGCGTCCCACCTCCCTCGCTCTCCTAGTGCGGTGTCCGTTCAGCAGTGTTACTGCCAAGTGAACCAGCCACAGCCCCACCGTCGACCCCCTCCTTCCTCATTCTCGTAGATCTCCGCAGTCGGTTTACTTTCGGATGTTTCAGACCCATGCATGTGCACGTCTCCATGTCTTGTCTGTATTTTAACCTGGGAGTCCGTGGACCTGCGTGGGCTGCCCGTGATGCAAAGGCACCATCGCCAAGTTGAGAGACACCCACCCGTCCAGTGGAACCGGCAGATTCCTAAGCCTGCGGCACCGAGACTGACTAGTGTTTCCATTTGCACACTTGTGTGTTGAGTCTAATTCGAAGGAGGGAAGGCCTGAAGACCATGAGGGGAGGGGAGGGGACGGGAAACGCGCATTAAATGCGGAAGCCACAGAAATCTGACTGCCGACCGTCTCACACAGGGAATTGTTTTTAAATAATCACCACAAACCTTTTTTTTTTTTTTTTTTTAATCTGCTTGGGGTGGGTTTTGGGATGAGGTTCACGAAATCAGCCCGGGGTGGGGACAGATTTCGTCTATCTGTGTGATCTTTCAGAAAAGTAAGTGGAACATGCTGCCTCTTTTCAATTCTGTCAGTGCTTCCACATGGAAACCAAATGCAATAAAATTTTTCCAAAACCTGTTCTGGCTGAGCCCCCCGTCTCTCACGGAGTCCCCCCCTTGGGTGGAGCTAATGGTCCGGTCAACATGAATGTGCTCTGTTTGGGGGTTTCTTTCATCGCTTTTAAAGGGCATTTGTGCATGCTCCCTTTTGCATCATCACCTCTAAAGGATGTTTACAGCCCTCTTTCGGACAAACTGGCCCCACTGGGTCTCTCTCTTCTCTGGCTCTTTCTGCAGCCTGAGTACCTTCCCTGGTGCGTGTGGATTCCCAGTTGGAACAGAAAGAAAACTCATCAGGTCTGCAAAATTTGCTTCTCCAGTTGGGCCTGGGAGAGAGACCTTTTTTCCCTCTGCCCACCCACCAAAAAGCAAAGTGAAGCCAGAGGAAATGACTGGGAACTTCCACACACATCCTGGGATGTGGCTTTGAGGTGCTTGCCACCACCCCTCAGATGTTTAGGCAAAGAAGCCTTTTCTTAGCAATCTTTTCTGAGTCAGTCAGCTTTGACCTGCCTCTGCTGTGCTGTTTACGCTGTAGTCAAGCCTGCAGTTTGGGCTTTTTTCTCTCAATGCTGTTTTTAAATCTAGTCCCTAGCATTTGTTCCCTGTGTGCTTCCCCCACCGCACCAACCCCACCCCTTACACTGATGAAATAAATGTGGTTGAATGACCCTAGAGCATTTTAGAAAGCCCTCACTCTGCTGTGTTCCCTCAAGGATCTATCCCAGGGAGGAGAGAGTGCTTTTGCTATGCTCCCTTTTGCCAGGGAGGAGAGAGCAGGACTCGGGAAATATTGTCAAGTATTTGAAGGCCTCAAAATACCCCATCTTCAAGGGCATTTTTTCTTTAAATGAATCACATTGGTTCTTCTCCCCATGGAATTTCTAAGGAATACAGTAGATTATGCTAAAGATATATCGAATTTTGTTTTCAAGTCCTCAAAATAGAAACTCACTGTTTACACCTGAGCATACCACCTATATCTTTCCCAGAGAGTCTCCTTCTGACATCCAATGTGATTCTGTCTCTGGGTTTTTACAAGCCCTTGGCTGAAAGAATGAATGTTCCCTAGTTCTCAAGCCTGAGTGAAGAGCTGCACTCAGGACATAGGAAATATCCCCAGACTCCCTGTGTTCTTCCTATTTTATCTTGTTGAGATGGAGAATGTTTTGCCAGGAACCCAGTGAGTGGAGGCTTCCCAGGTGGCTCAGAGGTACAGAATCCACCTGCCAGTGCAGAAGACTCAAGAGACACAGGTTTGATCTCTGGGTCGGGAAGATCCCCTGGAGAAGGGCATGGCAACCCATTCCAGTATTCTTGCCTGGGAAATCCCATGGACAGAGGAGCCTGGCGGGCTCCAGTCCATGGGGTCAGATACAACTTAGCGACTATAGCAACAGCGGCAGCAGCAGCCAGCGATGAGGAATGTAGCTGTTCTCTGCAGCACGGTGGTTGAGCTTCCCGCCTGGCATCCACGCAGGAAGAAACAGGCATCCCCAAGCCCTCCTCAGTCTCCCAGGATGGCAGACGAAGAAGGACATCTCTACACAAAAGCAACCCAGCCTTTTGCTTCGGCGCCGGAGTCCCGACAGCACCGAATGGTGCACACGTGGGAAAATGAGCCAATAGTAGCCATGGTCTTCCAGAATGTGGGCTCTGAGGAGTGCAAAGGGGAAATAAAGAGGAAGGCGACTTGATCAGTTGGACTGGTGACTCCTTCCCACCTGTCAACTTCTGGTTCGTTTTCATAGCAACCAGACTGAACATGCAAAAAGCTTAGGAGCAAACAAATCTCTGCGTATTTACATGGGCTTGGTGACATCATGCGCAGGGTAGACGCGGGTAGAAATGCATGTGCTTCGTCTCCTTCTAGTCATGTACTATTTCATCTTTGTAATACTATTTTCATGGAAGAATGCAAAGTGAGACATCTTGACTTACTAACTTTTAAAACCCACCTTCCTCATGAGGTAAATTAGATGGTGTTTATTGAACACTTATGTGAGGTCGATATCACACAGAAACCCCAGACCTTAAGGCTGGGCTGGGTTCTTTCAGCCAGGGTGATGGGTTTTATGTTTTTCTCACTTCAAAGCTTGTAGTACATAAGCCTACACAGTGACCTAGCCTGTAGAAGTGAGGGGTTCTGACCTAGAAGGGGCCCTTAGTTAACAAAGATATTTGAAGAGAGGAAGATTTTGCTAGAATCCCTCTTGAGAATCTTGCTGCTGAGGGATATACTGAGGCAGTGCATCTCCAAGTGTGGTCCACAGACCAGCAGCAGCTGCATGTCCTTAGGGACTTAACAGAGATGCAGATTACCAGGTGCCACCCCAGACCTGCTGAATCAGAAACTGGTCGGGGAGCAGCGATCTGGATGCTCACAGTCTTCCAGGTGATGGTGACCCGTGTTCAAGTCTGAGAATCCACTTAGGGGCTACAGGGGTCACCCACAGGCCTGCCGATGATGTGGTCCTGGGTGCTGCTGGTGTCAGCATGGTGCTAGCTGGGGTTTTGCCCACTGTGAGCCCCTCTTCACTCATAACCGGCAGCCTCCCCGGCCAGTGAGGGCTGAGAAAATAAGGAAAGTGTTTGAAGGGGAGCCAGACTATTCACCTGTCCAGTGATCTTCCCGCATATCTCATCTGACCCACTGGTTTCTGCACCAAGAGGGCCCTTTGGGTGAAGAACCATCCCAGAAGAAGATGGAAAAGAGTGGCGCCAGGGTCCTCCCAGCGGGAGCGGTGGCCAGTGAGTGAGTGAGCCTTGGGGCAGACGCAAGAATGTCCTGGCCTTTGGTTTTTGTCTCTGGACCTCAACTCCCATGTGGCCTTTTCTTGCATCTTTTAAATACATATCTGCCTGAGAATCACCTAATAGAGGATGATGGATTCACAGTGAAATGAAAATAACCCATTCATAAGTCTACAGGCGTCCCTGGTGGCTCAGAGGTAAAGGATTTGCCTGCCAATGCAGGAGACACAAGAGACACAAATGTGATCTCTGGGAAGATCCCCTGGAGAAGGAAATGGCAACCCACTTCAGTATTCTTGCCAGAAAAATCCCATGGACAGAGGAGCCTGGTGGGCTACAGCACATGGGTTTGCAAAGAGCTGGACACAATTGAGCGAGTAAAGAAATCTACATTCCCAAACTGAAGACTTCCATTTCCCCCATCTTCTCACTCAATTAAAAAAAAAAAATCATTGATAACTTGAGACTTCCGATTATACTAGCAAAGCAGAGTGAGCCCCAGGGATCCCTCATCTGTGCCGGTGGGAGCTGAGGATGGGTGGGAGCTGAGGACGCTGATCCAAGGAATTATGAACAATGTTGCAGAATAGCTGATCCATGGAATTATGAACAATGTCGCCAGGATAGTGTTTGCAAAAACCTTTAGGATGAAGATACACGCTCTGCCATGGACGTAAAAGATTCTCTGAATTCCTGCAGCTGAGGTCGTGTGGTGATGGGTCCTTGGGCCCTCTGTCTTTGGTTCCGGTCTGGCTCAACTCCTTCCTTCCTGTGACCTTAAGCAGTAGTTTGTTTAAGCCTCTGCTCATCTGTGAAATCCCAGAGATAATCTAACTCACAAGGTTGCTCTGAGGATTCAGAGAGGAATGGATGTGGGTGTTAGGATGCTGTCTGGCCTGTTGTGGCTCTAGAGAGCGTTAGCTCTGAGATAATCTAACTCACAAGGTTGCTCTGAGGATTCAGAGAGGAATGGATGTGGGTGTTAGGATGGGGTCTGGCATGTTGTGGCTCTAGAGAGCGTTAGCTCTGAGATAATCTAACTCACAAGGTTGCTCTGAGGATTCAGAGAGGAGTGGATGTGGATGTTAGGATGGGGTCTGGCCTGTTGTGGCTCTAGAGAGCGTTAGCTCTGAGATAATCTAACTCACAAGGTTGCTCTGAGGATTCAGAGAGGAGTGGATGTGGGTGTTAGGATGGGGTCTGGCCTGTTGTGGCTCTAGAGAGCGTTCGCTCTGGCGAAGCTGTGCTTTTCAGAGCATGTGCACAGTTGTTGGTGTGCGAGATCAGTTTATTGGTTTGCAACAGCATTTTTTAAACAGAAAAAATAATGCCTTACACCTTGTAAAAGATGTATTTTCATGAAACTTTGGTGTGTGTGTGTGTGTGTGTGTGTGTGTGTGTGTGTGGTAGGCTGCAACAGAATAGTATTCCCTATTGTTGTTTCATCGTTCAGTCACTCAGTCGTCACAACTCTTTGTGACCCCATGGACTATAGCCCACCAGGCGCTGTGGGATTTCCCAGGCAAGAATACTGGAGTGGGTTACCATTTCCTACTCCAGAGAATCTTCCCAACCCAGGGATAGAGCTTTTGTCTCCCTGCGCTGGCAGGCAGATTCTTTACCACTGAGCCACCCAGGAAGCCCATTTCCTACTGTGGGTTGCACTAAACACATGTGAAACTGCTGATGAGGAGAGGGTTGTTCGGCTGTCTCCAAGGAGGGCACGTTTGTATGGGCTGCAGCAACTCCAGCTTTCTATGTCTGAGATGCAGGGACCTCCTGTTCTTCCTCTGTGGGCTTCAGCCAAGTCCTTACAGAGCATGCGCCTGGTCTCCGTCTCCTGGGGAGCCGTAGTCCTGGTTCATCCATTCTGGGGCATTGATCAGTTGGTTTACAGATCACTGCTCACGTGGCACCCAGGCCGATCAGGCCCAAAAGGCCAAAGTCACACACTGCCCGCTAGAAACGCTGGTTTAGCCAGTTGCCCCTTTACCAGGAATCAGCCAACCATTCCTGTTGGCTTGAGTGGGAAGTGGGTATCACTGCTGCCCCCGCAACCCTTTAGCTTAAGATCTCTGCCTCCAGGACACCTTGAAATCCATACAGAACTCAAAAGTGAGTCCTACCAGGGAAAAGAAACCCCACTGGCTCCTCTGAACCTGATGGTCCAGATCTTCAACCTTTCTCTTTTTTAATCTTTTTGTTTGTTTGTTTGTTTACTTATTTGGCCATCATGTGGCATGTGGGATCTTAGTTCCCCACCAGGGATCAAACCCGTGCCTCCTGCAGTGAAAGCACAGTCTTAACACCTGGACCGCCAGGGAAGCCCCCCTCTGCCTTTCTTTTGCATCAGATTCATTTGGAGTATTTTCTCCTCTTCAGACAGACACTCGTGGATGTTTGTCCACTTCACTTCTGAGGAAGTTTGTCTGGGGGGCAGGCCAGGCTCTGTCTGGAACATTTTTTCAAGCTTGCTGAGGAGGTTGAGTATCGTTCTGTGGGCTCTCTTTTTATTTTTATTTTTTAACTTGTTTATTTACTCTTTGGCCGTACTGGGTCTTCATTGCTGTGTGCAGGCTGTCTCTAGTTATGGAGAGTTGGGGCTACTCTTCGTTGTGGGCTCTAGACACGTGGGCTCAGTAGTTGTGGCGCATGGCCCATGACATGTGGGATCTTCCCGGACCAGGGATCGAAACTGTGTCCCCTTTGTTGGCAGGCAGATCCTTAACCACTGGGCCACCAGGGAAGTCCCCTTCTTTTTATTTTTAATTAAAAAAATTTCATTGAAGAATAGTTGATGTATGGTATTATACGTTAAAATATAGTGATTCAAAAATTTCAAAGGTTATACTACATTTATAGTTATTACAAAATCCTGGCTATATTCCCTGTGTTGTATAATATATCCTTGTAGCTTATTTTATATACAGTGTTTTGTGCCTCTTAATAACTTACCCCTGTATTGCTTCTCTCCCTGCCCCTCTCCCCATGCTGCTGCTGAGTCGCTTCAGTCGTGTCCAACTCTGTGCGACCCCATAGACGGCAGCCCACCAGGCTCTGCCGTCCCTGGGGTTCTCCAGGCAAGAACACTGGAGTGGGTGGCCATTTCCTTCTCCAATGCATGAAAGTGAAAAGTGAAAGTGAAGTCGCTCAGTTGTGTCCGACCCCTCAGCGACCCCATGGACTGCAGCCTTCCAGGGTCCACCGTCCATGGGATTTTCCACGCAAGAGTACTGGAGTGGGGTGCCATTGCCTTCTCCTTCCCCTCTCCCCATGGATAACCACTAGTTTGTCCTCTGTATCTATAAGTCTGTTTCTTTTTTTTCTTTTTTTTTGGTATATTCACTAGCTTGGGTTTTTTGTTTGTTTTTTTAAGATTCCACATAGAGGTGATATCATACATTATTTTTCTTTCTCTGACTTATCTGACTTAGTGAATTCAGTTATTTCAACTTAGAGTCCAACCATGTTGTTGCAAAAGGAAAAAATTCTTTTATGGTTGAGTAGTATTCCATTGTATATATATACACACACCACTATTTCTTTATCCATTCGTCAGCTGTAGATACTTCGGTTGCTTCCATGTCTTGGCTATCGTAAATAGTGCTACTGTGAATATTGCAGTATCTTTTGAAATCAGGGTTTTTGTTTCTTTCAGATATATCCCCAGGAGTGGAATTGCTGGGTCATATGGTAGTTCTATTTTTAGTTTTTTTAAGAAACCTCCATACTGTTTTCCACAGTGATTGCACTAATTTACATTCCTACCAACAGTGCACAAGTGTTCCTGTCTCTCCACATCCTTGCTAACACTTATTTGCATTGTTTTTGACAATAGCCACTCTTACAGGTGAGAGGTGACATCTCCTTGTTGGGGATTTTTGAGGGCTGTGTCCAGTCTTCGTTGGGGCACGTGGGATCTTTGCTGTGGCATGAGGGCTTCTCTCTAGTTGTAGGCTTGCAAGCTCCAGAGCATGCAGCCTCAGTAATTGCAGCACTTAGTTGCTCTGAGGCATGTGGGATGTTAGTTCCCTGACCAGGGATTGAACCTGCATCCCTTGCATTGGAAGGCAGATTCTTAACCACTGAACCACCAGGGAAGTTGCTCACTGTGGTTTTGACTTGCATTTCCCAGATGATTAATGACATTGAGAATCTCTTCACATGCCTATTGGCCATCTGCACGTTCTCTTTGGGGAACTATTCAAGTCTTCTGCCAATTTTTTAAGCAGGTTGTTTGTTTTTGATGTTGAGTTGTAAGAGCTGTTTATATGTTTTTAATAGTAACCCTTTTTTGGTCATATCATTTGCAAATACTTTCTCCCGTTCTGTAGGCTGTCTTCATTTTGTCAGTGGTTTTCTTTGGTGTGCAAAAGCTTTTAAGTTTAATTAGATCCTCCTTGTTTATTTTTGCTTTTATTTCCTTTGCTCTAGGAGACAGATCTAGAAAATATTGCTACAATTTGTATCAAGGAGTAGTCTATGTTTTCCTCTAGGAGTTTTATGATTTCTGGTCTTACATTTAAGCTCTTTATTTTGAGTTTGTTTTTGTATTGGTGTTAGAGAATGTTCTAATGTCATTATTTTACAGGTGGCTGTCCAGTTTTTCCAGCACCACTTATTGAAGAGACTGTCTTTTCTCCTCTGTATATTCTTGCCTCCTTTGTGTTAGATTAATTTACCAAAAATGTGTGGGCTTTATTCCTGGGCTCTCTATTCTGTTCCATTGATTTGTTTGTTTTTATGCTAGTTCCATACTGTTTTGATTACTATAGCTTTGTAGTATAGTCTGAAGTCAGGGGGCCTGATTCCTCCAGCTCTTGTTCTCAAGATTGCTTTGGCTATTCAGGGTCCTTTGTGTTTCCATATAAATTTAAAATTTTTTGTGAAAAAATTTGAAAAATGCCATTGGTATTTTGATAGGGATTTCATTGAATCCACAGATTGCCTTGCATAGTATGGTCATTTTAACAATATTAATTCTTCTAATATAAGAACACGGTATTTCTTTCCATCTGTTTGTGTTGTTCTGTGGGCTCTTTTGCTTCATTTTCCTCTCCAGCTTTTCCCTGCCTTTGAGTGAAGATTTGCGGTAGGATTGAAAACGCAGAGGGCGCACCAGTTCCCATCCTGGTTCTGAAGCACAACCAGCAGGACTAGCTTCGGCCGCTGTCACAGCCTCCCAGCACCCGTGTCTTCTATGCCAACTGTCAGTACTAACACCCACCTCCTCTCAGGGGGATGTGAGGATCCACAGTGATAGCTTTGAGTGAGCCCAGTCAGTGCAGACCCCCTATTCTGGCATTTCTGGATGTCCCCTCTGTAGCCTGGCCAGCCACATAGCCATGCTCCAACCCCTCCTCTCTCAACAGGCTGCAACTGATCACTCAGGAAGGAATGCGGGATCCCTAGAGCAAGTCCCTCAGCTGGCCATCACTGATCCTGCTAAGGAGGGAGGCCTGGTGAGGGACCCGATTGTGACTATCATGGCCTCCTGTGCCCCAGACCCACATGGTCCATTTCCTGACACAGCTTTCTCATTCTCATTATAAAAGTCACACCTATTCATTGGTGAAAACTTGAAACAGAAATAAATCTAAAATCTCATTCCCAAACCCCAGATCCTAAGATGATGTCACATGCAACTTTGCTTTCTTTCCTTGTCACCACATGGACAAGAATTTGCAGTGTGTATAAACCTGTATCGATGCCACTTGTTTAGAATTTTTATTGAAGTATAGTTGATTTACAGTGTTGCATTAATTTCCCTGTACAGCAGGGTGATTCAGTTATGTCAGTACGGATGTATGTTCTTTTTCACATTCTTCTCCATTATGGTTTATCACAGGAAATTGAATACAGTTCCCTCTGCTGTACAGTGGGACCTTATTTATCTATTCTGTATATAATAGTTTGTGTCTACTAATCCCAAAGTTCCAGTTCTTCCCTCACTCACCTTTCCTTTCCCTTGGCAACCCCAAGTCTCCTCTGTGAGTCTGTTTCTGTTTTGTAGATACATTCATTTGTATTGTATTGTAGATTCCATATGTCAGTGATACCATAGAGTATTTGCCACTCTATGACTTACTTCCCTTTCATATGATCATCTCCAGGTCCATGCATGTAGTTGCAAATAGAATTATTTCATTCTTTTCTATGGCTGAGTGATAGCCCATTGTGTGTGTGTACACCACATCGTCTTTATCCATTCATCTGCTGATGGACCTTCAGGCTGTTTCCATGTCTTGGCTATTGTAAATAGTGCTTCTCTAAACAGAGGGGTGCATGTATGTTTTCAAATTATAGTTTTGTCTGGGTATATGTCCAGGAGTGGGATTGCTGGGTCATATGGCAAGTCTCTTTTTAGTTTTGTGAGGTGCCTCCATACTGTTTTCCATAGCAGCTGCAGCAATTTACATTCCCACCAACAGTGTAGGAGGGTTCCCTTTTCTCCACGCTCTCTACAACATTTATTATTTGTAGGCTTTTTGATGATGGTCATTCTGGCCCATGTGAGGTGGCACCTCATTCTAGTTTTGAGTTGCATTTCTCCAATAATTGGCAATAATGAGCATCTTCTCATATGCCTATTGGCTATCTGTATATCTTCTTTGGAGAAATGTCTGTTTAGGCCTTCTGTCCATTTCTCAATTGCATCGTTTGGTTTTTTTGTCGTTGAGTTGTTGAGTGAGCTGTTTGTATATTTTGGAAATTAAGCCCTTATTGATGCTACTTTTATGAACTGTATTAGTGTTCTGCTTATAGAAAAACATATAGAAAATTTACTTAGCCATCATTATTGGGTATTTTGATTGTTTGAGTTCTCATTATTGTAATTCTGCATTCAAGACTATATTGCCTAAATCATGGTGTCTCAGATTTTTTTACCTTTCTACTGAGATATCATTTCAGATTTAATCAAGAAAATGGTAAAAATAGTACAGAGAGCTCCCATATGCCTTTCAGTCAGTCTTTCCAGATGTAAACATTTTATAAAACCGTAATACAGATATAGAAACTTGAAACTTTATTGGTATAAGACCATTAACTGATACAATACTATTAACTAAGAGTGCTGGAGAGGAAGTGACTCAGGCATAGCCCGATCTCAGTCAGTACGTGTGTGTCAGTGTCTCCTGCACAACGGAGAGGACTGGGCCGGTTCGGTAGGGATCTCACCTGGAAGAGAAAATCTAGAACTGGGTACTAAGAGGTCCTTCCGCGGTGGAAAGCACTGGCCGTGGGCAGGACGGGTGCCTGACTTTTGCCCCTAGCAGAATCCCTGGGGCAAGAAGAGACGGAGCGGGGCACGCCCCGGTGGGGGTAGAGGGTGTTGTGGGTCTGGCCTGGCTGTGCCTTTAACTCCTGTGGCTTCTCCCCGTTCCCCAACACCCTCTCTGTGGCCTGGCGCACGGACACCCAGAGGCAGGTGAGTGGGCAGCTCGGGAGAGGCCTCAGGGCGTGTCCGCCGCATGTGCAGGCCCGCCGGCCCTCGCCCCCCTGCAGAGCGGCCCCGCGTGCCCTCCGGCTGCCCGCTGCATGTGGCGCTCGCTGTGCACGCGGCTGCCGCCTCCCCTCACCCGTCCCGTGTCCCCTGCGCTCCCCTTAGCCCCAGCATCCCGCTTCAGGCCGGTTTCCCTGCGCCTGCTGTCAGAGGGGGGAGTGGCCCAGGATTCTCGGAGAAGGGTCATCTTTCCAGGTGGTCTCAGGAGAGGCCTCAAGGGTTACCCCTTGGTCGCTGTGCAGCAGCCATCTTGGGAACCCTTGATCCTGTGGAAGGAAAGGGCGGGCAGGGGTAGGAAGGGCGGGCCGTGCTGGGTGTGCTGCTCGGCACCCTGCCCCGCCCTCTGAGGAGCCACACCCCCGCCCCCGCCCCTCCCCCAGCCCCCGCCCGCCCCCAGCCCCGCCCCCCGCTCCTTCCCCCCCGCCCCCGCCCCTTCCCCCCCACCCGCGCCCCTTCCCCCCCTCTGAGGAGAACCCCCTCCCCCTGAGGAGAACCCACCCCCCTGCGCCCCTCCCCGCCCTCTGAGGAGCCTCCCCGCCACCCCCGCCCCCCCCCCCCCCCGCGTCCCTCCCCGCCCTCAGAGGAGAAGCCACCCCCGCTCCCCTCCCCACCTTCTGAGGAGAGCCCCCCTCCCCCCGCCCCGGCGTCCCTCCCCACCCTCTGAGGAGCCTCCCCGCCACCCCCCGCGTCCCTCCCCGCCCCTGAGGAGAAGCCATCCCCGCTCCCCTCCCCACCCTCTGAGGAACCCCGCCCCCCTCCCCCCGTCCCCCGCCCCCCCCCTCCCCCGTCCCCCTCCCCCCCCCCGCCCCCGCGTCCCTCCCCACCCTGTGAGGAGTACCCCCTGGCGTCCCTGCCTGCCCTCTGAGGAGCGCCCCCTCCCCTCCGCCCCCGCCCCCGGCGCCCCCTCCGCCCTCTGAGGAGCCCCCAGCCCTGGGCGTCCGCGCTCTGCCGTGCGGGGCCCAAGCACGCTGACCCTCTGTATCCCATTCCCCTCGCAGGGCATCGAGCGCCTCCAACGGAAGAAGCAGCGCAGGGAACGCAGGGGCAGCTGGAAGTCGGTCAAAGAGACCTTCGGCGGGGACTTTTCCCTGAACTGGTTCAACCCATTCTCTGGACCGCGTCACCCAAAGCCGCTCAGCGACAGAGACTGGGTGCGACAGGTGTCCTCGGTGTCGGACACGGAGAACACGGAGACGACGACGGAGGAGCCGTCGGAGGAGCCGAAGGACGAGGACTTCGCGGAGGTGGTCGATGAGTGACGCTGGTGGCGGCCCGGGGCGCCTGGGCACCGGGCCCTGGGCACCCCGCGCGCTCCCCTCCCGCTCCTGACCTCCGACCCCCGGCCCTCTCGCCAGGTCAGGCGGTGGGGTGGACGCAGCATGATGCAGGCAGACGAGAGACCTGCTCTGAGCTCCCCACCCCGTGAGGGATTGTCAGGAACCATCCTCCGAGGCTGGGCGCGCTTCTCAGCCTGCACAGCCTCACCCAGAAAAGGAAGCTCCGAACAGGGCAGCCCAGGGGCAGAAAAGAACTTGCCTCTGTCCTTTCTTGGGGTGTCTGTCTTCTCTTGAGAAGGTTGGGGCCCAGGCTCCTGGCATTTGGGAACTAAGGCCGTGAGGCGGTGACGGAAGGACGGAGCAGGGCTGGCCTTGGGAACCCGAGGGGGACCCCAGCATCAGCAGAGATGGGCCTGGGCAGGAGGCAAGGATCCTGGCTGCTCCCCAGAAAGGGCTACCCGCCCCAACCCCCATGCCTGCCTCACTAGGAGACAGCCATGGCGGCCTTGGCTACCTCCGGGCTCCAGCTTGGCTTGAGAGAGGGCCCACACATGTGGGACGTGCACGGTTGGGCACGAGCCCAAGTTGTGACAGCAGCATACAAACTGAGCTCGCGTTCCACAGACACCAGAAGCCGCAGTCTGCTCGAGGTGCCTTGTCCTGGGGCTAAGAATCTGTCCACTCCCGGTGGAGGGGCAGAGGGACGACCTATGTAGAGCTCCTGGAACTCTGACCTCCCCCGTGAGAACTGCATTTAACTGTCCCTCCTGAAAAGAGTCTAACCACCCACATGGGCAGATCTGACCAGAAAATCTGGCCTGAGAGTCTTAGGCCTGTTCTCCCAAGACAGTGTCCTTTCTTGGGGTGTCTCTCTCAAACCATGGATGGTGGCCAGGGCCTGCCAATTAAGAAGCAGGAAGGCCCTCTGTCACACATACAGACCTCCCACACTGCCAGGCTGAGCCGGGACCCTGGTCATCCCATGTGAAGCCTGAAGTGTCCATGATCATTCCTGAAGGTCTGAGTAGCGCGTCCTGGGTTCACAATCCCCGTTCTCATAGCAGCTGAAGCAGCATCTTCACAGAGTCCAGCAGAGGGTTGGTGCCCCGTGATGATCGTGGGTAAGAAAGGAGGGCCAGGCAGTGGCCTAGTTCTGGGAGGGCACCCTTGGGCATTCCATAAAGGTGGCGATTGTCAGAGAGACACTGCCGTCCACCCCCAGTAACCTGCCAGGCTCTGGGTTTTCTTGCAGAGGGGCCGCTTCTTTCCTCATCCCATCTCTAATGTCTCACAAGAGGGCGACAGCAGGACTCTGGCGTTGATAGAGCAGTTGGCAGGGCATGGGGCCTTCCACACCCAGGCCGTAGGCCTCTTTTCTGGGTTTGTATTAGCTTTAATATTTATTAACGGCCACATAAGGGACTCTGGGGGCCTCTGAAGCCTGTTAACTCACCATCTAGCCAGGGTGTGGCTACAGAGTCCTGCTAGTTTTTATCCTTACCCAAAAAAGCATCCAAGGAGCAGGCTTGATGGACTGTACACCCAAGAGACTCCACGCTAGGGAAGGAAAGCCGTCCCAACCCCTGGAGTCCCCAGGAGGCCGTGGTTAGAAGGAGATAGGGGTCACTGGTCACTGTTTGCGGGCAGCTTCAGCGGTCTCTGCTGAGTCCAAGCCCCGGGTCAAAGGCATGTGCTGAACCACAGGGCCCCTGAGAAATGTCCCTGCATGACAGGCTTGAAACTGGTCTTCCTGTGGCCGTCATGGCCTGAAAGCAGAGGTACCCACCAGGCCCAAAGCCACTTCTGCTTTCAGATTGGTGGATGCCGAGGCCTTTCACCCACAGAGTAGGACCCAGACCCGACCCCTGTCCTCGCTGAGCCCATCTCCCTCCACACTAGACACATCACACCGTGTCCCAGGAGGGGCACCTGGGCCGTGTGGGAATCACCTGCCTAACACTAAGCATCGTAGCCTCGCACCAGCAACCACAGTGGCCTTCTCTCCATGGTGGCTGTCGCCAGTGTGATATTCTGCTTAACCCCCAACTGACCACCGGGTGCCTGATGTCAGAACAAGCTGAGGGCTGCAGGGAGGGAGGCCAGGCACAAGCCTCCACCTCTTTGTTTGAATAAAAAGCTCTCTGGTCCACCTCAGCTGCCAGAGTCTCGTGTCTTCATGGAGCTCCCAGTCTAGACCCCTGGGCGGCGTCCTGCCTCTCAGGTCACTTTGAGGACATCTCTAAGCCTCTTCTCTCCCATTTGTGGCCTAGGAGACAAGTGTCACATAGCTACACCCTTGTCTTGGGATTTTCTCCCCGTGGTATTTCCAGCAGGAAGAAAACTCACCTTTTATGCACCAAGCATTGATGGAGCATCTACTGTGGACATTTGGGCCAAGAGTGCCCAGAACTGAAGGTCCTTGACTCTCTAGAGCCCAGGCCTCCACCTCTGAATTTCCTGCAAATTTCACATAAAATATCTCTCGTTCAGCCCACACGGTGCTACATGGTGCCTCTGCCAGAGTGTGTCCAGTTGGGGTTATGGCCTTAGAGGGAGGAGCAGGTGTCCCCAACAGGGTCCAGAACAAAGAAGCCTGACCCCAGAAAGGGACAGTCCCTTGACCTGGGAAGTTCGGAGGATCAGACGGCTCTCCAAGTTCCCACATGGTCCCAGCATAAGACACTAAGAAGCTTGTTCACAGAAAGAGAAAAGTGATCTGGAGGACCACATGGTCATCTCGAAGGTATTTGGATTTAGTTAAATGTGCACTGATTATCTGAGCAAGTCTCTGGAGGGCAGCACCCAGAGAAGAGCTGTAGGTAACACAAGGGCTTTGTGTTGGCACAAGGAGGTGCCTCCTTCTGGGATGACCAACCCACCCTCCAGGAAGGGACAGACCCCTGCCCGAGGGAAGGGGGTTCTCCCTCCCAGGCTGGGCCACCTCCCTGTGGCCGAGAGCCTGTCAGCAGGCCGAGGCCATCTCTCCGGGTCCCTGTGCTCCTTCCCACAGCTCTGCTTCCTGGTCCACCATACGGGGCCACTAGCATCAGTCAGATGAAGTGGGGGTGGCTACATGGGAGCCTTCATGGGGGCACTCCTTGGGATTCTTCTTTACCCCAAAGGTTAGGATGGGTCACCCTTCTTTAACCCCTTTCTTTTCCTGGAGTTGGTTCAAATCAGGGCCCTTCGGGCTGGCCTGCCTGCTTTTGCACCCTGAGGTGGAGGCCCATGGGGTCACTAAGGCAGCTTTATTCCTGGGGGTCAAGGAGTGAATGGGAGGTACAGGGCAATAGATTTTAACCTCCTTGACCATGAAAGGGAGGAACTGAAGCAACAGGATCAGCAAATTCACTGACCGGTCTAGGGCCATGTCCAAGGTGATTCACAAAGGCAGGCGTTCTTGAAAAGGGAAGCTCCGGTCTGGAGGCATTGGGGGACGCAGGGTTGACCCTGCTCAGCTGGGCAGGGGCCTGGGATGGGCCTGCTGGCGTGAGGAGCTGGGGTGCGGAGGGTGATGTTTGGGGTGTGAAGAGTGAGAGTGAAACATCTGGATAAGAACAAGGTGAGGAGCCTGTGGCTTCCTTGGAGAAGGTTCAGAGGCTGTTTGGAGGGAACAGGTAGGCAGGCTCCTGCACCAGGAGGGGTAGAGCCATTCACCATCTTCCCCCGTCTCTCCCCATGCCCCGTGTCAGCCCCCTTGAAGGTTTCTGATTTTAACTTACCATGATCAAGTAGGTGGGACCACTGGCTCACCCACCACCATCACGAGGGGGCTGGGGCTTCTTCCACGTGGAAGACTGGAAATGGCCCCTGCGCTGCAGGTGCCTCGAAGGCCCACCAGTCGTGGGGAAGCGCAGGCAGGCAGGGGGTCATGAATTTTGGTTTCAGGTGTCACAGTTTCAAGTTGCCTGAAGTTGTCAAAAGTCAAAGGCAAGCAGATAGCACGTGGTCCTCAGTCCTGCGTCTGGTTTGGGCCCGGTGTGCTGAGGTCTGTAGGAAAGGCCCTGTCCCCCTGCTGGCCCTCAGGTCCCCTTGGGGAGGAAGGAGAGGTGGGAGTAAGGCATGGGGCAGAAGTCATCGGACTTCAGGCAAACACAGCGGAGAGAGAAGATATCTTCAGCAGGCCCAGCCAGGGTGGGCAGAAGGCTCCGGTCAGCTGCTGCTTCCAGGGCTGATGTGCACTGGGACTTCTCACGGGGCGAGTGGGCAGCAGCTCTGGGCTTCTGATAGCCTAGGGTCCAGGGAGGGCCTCTGGGGCTGTGGACGCCTCTGGTTCTGATCACAGACAGCCATGGTCCGAAACTCAAGGTGGCAGGGCAGGGCTCTGGGACCCAGGCTGGGCATTTCTACCGTCAACAAGGCGACCCTGTGAGTCCATGTGACCTGACCCAGTGGTTGTGTTGCTGTAGTTGGTTGGCCTTTGAATGGTATCTTTCCCCCAGCTAGCTCTTGAATCTGCCCTCATATGAGTAATCAAACCTGATCATCTGAAATCTAATGAGTAATAAAATCTAATTATCTGAAAGCTAATATCTAAGGTTTCCTTGGAAGAAAAGCTATGACAAACGTAGACAGCATATTAAAAAGCAGAGACATCACTTTGCTGACAAAGGTCCATATAGTCAAAGCTACGGTTTTTCCAGTAGTCATGTACAGATGTGAGAGTTGGACCATAAAGAAGGGCACCAATGAATTGATGCTTTCAAACTATGGTGCTGGAGAAGACTCTTGAGATTCCCTTGGATAGGAAGGAGATCAAACCAGTCAATCCCAAAGGAAATCAACCCTGAATATTCATTGGAAGGGCTGATGCTGAAGCTCCAATACTTTGGCCACCTGATGCAAAGAGCTGACTCAGTGGAAAAGACCTTGATGCTGGGAAAGATTGAAGGTGGGAGGAGAAGGGGATGACAGAGGATGAGATGGTTGGATGGCATCACCAATTCAATGGACATGAGTTTGTGCAAACTCCAGGAGATGGTGAAGGACAGGGAAGCCTGGTGTGCTAGAGTTCATGGGGTCGCAAAGAGTCAGACACCACTGAGTGACTAAACAAAAATCCCTAGGCAAGAAATGCTGAAATGTTCAACCAAGGCTCAGAACCCGTCACAGCTGCCACCTCCTTCCGGGGCATCAGGCAAAGTCTCGTTGGTGTTGAGAACAGCCTTCTCAGCAGGAACCTCTTTCACCTTATTGGAACTAAACTTGATGAGAAGTTTCTTGAGTCCAGTTTTTGTTGGGATGCCTTGTATGTGGAATCTGATGGTCTTCCCTGGCTTCACTGTCCTGGGAAATTCAGACACACAACCATACAGTTGGCGGGAAGTGCTGCGGGAGGGGAGGGGCGCTGTGTGAGAAGCCGGGAGTCCCAGCCTCAGCTCAGCCTTTTTGAAGGGTCCTGCCTGGTCCTGAGCAGGGCACATGGGCGTCCTGCTGAGAAGTACCTAGGAGCTTTAGACGATTACTAATGATGAGACCCAGGCTGGAGAGTCAGTTGCAGCCGTCAGGGCTGGAACATGCTGGGGATGTCAGTAGTATTTCTGCCATTGGGCGCACTGGGTATAAACCGACTAGCTGAAAACAAGTTCAACCTCCAACTTGCTGAGTCTGATCCACACACTGAGTTTTACAACTTCAATTACTACAGAAGACCTTCACACTGTAGAAAAACACACATGCTCCTCTAGCTTATTCTGAAAGATCAGAAGATCCAGAAGTGCAGCACTCAAGTTCCTACACAGTCTCAGCTAGCCAAAGAGAGCTGCAGCACCTACTGTTTACAAGGTACCTCAAACATCCCCAGAGACATGACTGCCTGGAGACACATGTGCTTTCCCCAACTCCTCTCAGGAGGTGGGAGAAGTTTTCTGCTAAGCCACTTGGGGGAGGGTGGAGAGTGAAATTCCCCAAGAGAAACTCTTGACGCTTAAGTCATGAAAGACGCCTCACTGCCTTTGGGGGTGGGTTGGGGTGGGGGGTGTGGGAAGGGCAGGAGGTGCACACCTGCAGGAAAGAGTTGCTAAGAAGCTTTTCACTGTAACTTTTGCATCTTTAGAATTTTGTACTACATGCAAATAATTACTTATTCCAAAAATTAAAATGTTAAAGATTCAGTTGAGCAAAAACTTTAAAAAAAAATTGCCTATTGATGCATCACTTCTTCAGAAATTCTAATTTGGAAAAGCAAGGTGTTATTTTTCTTAGGAATACACCTGGCCTGAAGAATAAGCCAACCAGGGCACCCCCCAGGGGTCTTAGGGACCCACCCCAAGCCAAGACTGAGCTCCAGGCAGGATCCCTGTCTGCCTCTAGTGGCTCACCTCTACTGGGAGCTTAGCGTACCGGAAAGATACAATCCTGAGAGGCGGTCATTTCTTTGGACTCTAAAATTTCTGCAACGATGAAACCTTTGATGATTGGTTCATCATCAAACTTAAGGCAGTCCAAGTAGGTATTGGAATCCAAGGACACAGTCTCTTCAGATGCTGCCAAAGAGCTAGAGAGAAGGGATGTGGTCATTTACTACTGTTCCCGCAAACGAGTTAACATCAAGCACAGAATTAGATGAAATCTGGATGGACAGAACTGGGTCACTTTGCATAAGTCTCTTCCTCTCTCTGGAAAACAAGCAGCTGAGCTCAAGATGAAATAATAATTGACTGCATTCTCCAGGCTCCCATCCTGAGTCCATGGAGACATCACCAGCTCTAGGACTTTCTGCCCATTCTCAACTGCCCTGGCTACCCACAAACCACTGGTTAGAGTAGGTATTTGAGACAAAATCTTTGCCATCATTAAAGACTTCCAATGCTACTTCTAGCACCCCTGATTCATGACTGTGATGGACCCCACGTTTCTGGACTAGTAGTCTCTTTGGCCCCCATTTTCTCTGTGCATAGATTCCTTCTAACTATCAAGCGGTAGCTACTTAGGAAATGTTCATTTGTGTTAGCTCACAAACCATGAAAACTAAGTCCTCTGAAGCAGGGACACACGTGCACATGGGGGTTATTGTCCACCCTTGGACACAGGCAGACCAGTCTCAGGAGGAAGCTACATGGCCTGGTGGTAGGGGGTGGGGTCCTGCAAGGTATCCACGAGAGGTTTGGAACAGTAAGGGTTGGGAGGTCAGACGTGGGAGGCAAGAGTTAAGACAGGAATCAAAGAGATGTTCACTTCCTGAGCCAGCTGTGCAGGACTTCCACGGGCAGATGTGGGACAGTCCTAGCACAAACATAATTAAGAACAGGAACAATCGTAAACCACTGGGGACAAATGAGATCCTTGAGCTCACGTGGAGAGATTGTTCATAGATGGATAGATGATTGATAGATCAGACAGACAGATGATAGACTGGGGTGAAGGAAGGGCTTTGGTTACAGAATACCAGGGCCCAGCAGGTAAGCGTGGAGGGAGAGCTGAAGTTGGGAAATGACTGTGAAACCATCAGAGGCTGGTTCAGACATGAGTCATGCAGGCACACTCAGTCGTGTCCGACTCTTTGTGACCCTGTGCACTGTAGCCCGCCAGGCTTCTCTGTCCATGGGATCCTCCAGGCAAGGATACTGGAGTGAGTTGCCACGCCCTTCTCCAGGGGATCTTCCTAACCCAGGGACTGAACCCGCATTTCCTGCATTGGCAGGTGGGTTCTTTACCACTGAGCCACCTGGGAAGCCCCAGCATGAGCTGTCAGTGGAGAGTAAATTGTTGGGGGGGGGGGGCACGGCGGGGAAGGACAGGAATGATTTTCATGAGGACCAGGATATTTGCATGACCTCATTTACTTGTTTACTCCAACGAACTTTGTCCTTTCTGAAATGCAATGGGGAGGAGTTGAGATGCGTCAGGGAGTGTGAGGCGGCACACGCTGAGATGCTGGCTGACAGAGCAGAGTGAAGTAATGGAGACAGCTAGGGGACACTCAAGAGCCTTGAGAAACCGCAAGAGCCATGGAAGGACGCTCCAAGGAGCCTCCCAAGAGGACCTGGCCGTGACCACGCCTTGATTTTAGGCTTCCAGCCCCAAAACTGTGAGAGAATACGTTTCTGTTGGTTTAGCCACCAATTTTGTGGCCATTCGTTTCTGCCCTAGGAAGGGAATTCAGGGCACAGAGTCCACGTGCCCTGAGCACTGGAGCATCCTCCCCGCCCACCGCCTCCTTGAGGCCGTGCAGTGACGCAGCACCCTCACACGGGTGGGTTCACGAGGTCAGAGCAGTGCTGGGACTGCAGGAAGCCATACCTCAGCCATAACTGTTATTTTTTTAATGCTTTTGTTTTCTGTAGTTATTGTACCTGAGTGGGTGGAAAAGACTGAAATGTCAACTGCTTGTAATGTCATATCATAAATGCTGGGGAACCATCCCGATAAGGGTAAGCTGTGAGGAAAGTGTTGGCAGGATACAACTTCCTTGTTGTTCGCCACCAGTGGGCGAGTTGGAATTTAAATCCTCTGAGTATTAAAAAACAAAACCAGTTTGCATAATGGATGATGTTTGCTGTAACTTCTGCCTCTTGGAGCCTCAGGACAGAGATGACAGATGGAGACGGACTGTTAGGGTTTTAAAAGGCAAAGTTGCTCTTAAACCAAAGTTAGCGATAGTTGCTAAGTGCTCTTGTGAGACCATCAGCCTATGACTTTTCAGCTTGTGTGCGGATTTCTGGCGGGTGGGGGACTGTCCAATCAGGA
The DNA here is from genome assembly GCF_001704415.2 of Capra hircus. Lineage (NCBI taxonomy): Eukaryota > Metazoa > Chordata > Mammalia > Artiodactyla > Bovidae > Capra > Capra hircus. The sequence goes on from NC_030829.1 coordinate 54,275,183, forward strand.
CTCAAAAATGGCAAGACGGCAACTTCAGGACTCAAAAATGACAAGGACCAGGGTTCAATCCCTGCTCAGGGAACTAAAATCCCAGAGGCCAAGTGGTGCAGTCATAACATAACATAAAATATTATAAGAGATATGCACAGGTATGCTCCTGAATTTGAAGAACACTCGCCCGGGCAGAGCCAGGAAGGAAGTGGCAGGCAGAGAGCAGCCAAGCCCCAGGCCTCGAACTGAGGATGTTATTTCAACTCCCCTCCGAGAACTGTAGCTCACCCCAGTTGCTTACTCCAAAAAACATGAGGAAAGGAAAAAAATCAGGACAGAATCGAGATCACACACTTGGCAGTTTAAACTTACAAAAACAAGCATTTATTAATCTATTTTTTCTTCTCTTGCTTTAATACAGAAGCATGAGGCTGATGGTCTGGTAACATCGATGTGAAGCCAAAAGCCCAACCAGTCCTGATTCCAAAATCCTGTGACTGGCCTTCGTTAGGCAACAGGATTGCAGTTACAGTGTGGTCTCAAGTCCATACAGGAAGCTGACCAACCCCAGGGTCTCCTGCACCTGCCCAGGCTTGCCGGGTGGGCCAGAGAACATGAGAATCAACAGCACAGCGCAGATGGATGGAGGAGGCGGCTTCAGGCAGAACACTGCCGAGGTGTACTTCCCCTGCCAGAAGCTGGAGCTGTCCACGCACAAAGCTTCTTGGTCACGGGCCCACTTCCCTGGGCAGCATCCTCCTCTGGCCCGGGGTCGGAAGGCTGCGCACCCAGATCGCCCTGAGCTGCGGTCCCCACGTGCCAGCACGAGCCTGAGCCGCCATGACTGTCTTTCCAGCGGGTCTGCTTGGCCAGCTGGTGCTACCGCTGCTTGTGTGGAAGGGGCTTTCTGGGCGGTGGGAGCTCCCTGTGGATCAGGGTGAGTCCACAGAGGATGAGGAACACTCCACCCCACCACAAGACCTCCTGGCACTCTCCATACAAGACAAAACCCAGGAAGGCCTGTGGGACAGAGACAGCTGTGAGGCCGGGTGGACACGTGCCTGCAGGGTGGGTGGGCACCACCTGACTCCCCTGTGGCCCAGTGCCTCCCAGGGCAGGAAGAAAGGTCTGGAGCTGGAAGTCTTGGGCCTGAAACCCAGCTGTGGTCTTCAACAAGTCTCATCTGTAGAAGCAGGGCGGGTACCTCCTCACGGCACTGGGCCAGCAAAGGGGACGAGAGAGGCCAGAAGCCAGGCCCTACACACAGCTGGCCCAGCACGCCCGCCCTGCTTGGACTGCACGCTGACTGGCTCAGCTCCACTAGGAGGGAAGAACTTCCACCCTGCATGTCTCCTGCCTGAGTTCACAGATCCTTGTGGAGCAGCGAACAAGTAGGCTTTTGACAGCTGGCCTTCCTCACCATCTAACTTGAGAAGTCACCCAGTTTGAGGTTGGAGGAGAAGCCACAGGAAGTCAAGATACCGCCCAACCTCTGCTTCGGTTCCGGTCCCTTCTCCTAGGTGGGAAAGTAGGGTGTTGCCCAAGGACAACCCACCCAGAACCCAGGTTTGGGATAGAGGAACCATACACTCAGGCTACTCACCGAGTTGAGGATGTTTGAAAAAGTCACCGTGACAGATGCAATGGCTGAAGACATGGACAAACTGAGGCCCCGGCTAAAGAACGTCCACATCAGAGAATTGGTGGTAGCCATCATAATAATGCCTAAGACGCAGAAGCCCACGTTCACCTGCAGGAGAAAGGGTCACTGCAGCCACGGTCAGCCCTGGACAAGCTTGACCAGCAGCCACCCTTACAGCCACCCAGGGTCACGGTCCCTGCTGGGCAGCCAGGCTGCCACAGCCTGGGGATCCTGAGCTTTCCTGCATAGGACTTACTTAACCCTCAGCTGGTAGCATGCTCATTTAACACGTGAAGCAAACTCAGAGAAGACATTTATTTGGCCATTATACTAGCCATGTGACCTTGGGCAGAAGTGCTAATTCATATCCAGTTGTCTTCCATTGAACACCAGTCTGCTACGGCCCCACAGTGACCAGTGCAGTGGGGTAAGGTCAGTCTCAGTGGGCCAAGTAGTTACCCCCAGTCTGAGTAAATGAGGAGCAGAGTCCTCACATGCCAGAATCAGGTAACACAGGAATTGGTGGTCTCCCTGCTGTTCTATGCAGCCTATAAGCCACTCAGCCAGGTCCCACTGGGCATTCTTGAGCTTTTACTCGGTAGCAGGCCCTGGGCTAAGTGTTACAAGTACATTTTTATTTATTCCTTAACTTCATTTTACAGATAAGGAACCTGAGGCATTAAGGAACCTGCCTGAAGGGCCACAGCTTGGGGGAGCCACCAGGATTCAGGCCCAGGCAGTGGGACTCCATGCTCTGAACTAGGACACAACATGGGAAACCACACCTGGGAGTGTCTGACTATAGTGATCCCAGGCATCACTTGGAGAACATGCAGATTTCATTCATTCATTTGTTTCAGGAGACTACTGAGAGAACAGAGGGTCTTTAGAAGCCTCCAACACAAAGGACGTGCGGACCCCTTACTTGGTTTTGAGTTATTAACCTGCCTTCAGAGAGCCCCTTCCCTTGGGGATGGCACCCATCTACATCTCCTCTTCTTTCTCCTAACAGTTTTCCATCAGCGGAATATATGGTGTCTTGAGGAAGGAGTGTCTCTGTATAATTTACACAGAAGCACCATTATGTGCCAGTGGCAGCCTACTTATGTAAAGGCTTATGAAGGTCTGCTGCACAACTGAGAAAACAAGAAAACCTCATGGCTCACGGTCACTCACCTTACTTTGGACCACTCAGTCCAATGAGAATTACACACGCCAGGATACCAACCTCAAGCATGGCAGTGCTCATTGGATTAGCCCTTAACAGGCTTAAACCTAAAGAACCAGCCTGTCTACTGTCTCAGTTGGGGACTAACCCTGAGTTGCAGCGGCTGCAATGAAAACTCTTTACCAAGCAGAAGCTGGCCTATCTGACTTGAGATGGGAGAGAACACCTTAGCAGATGTGGGGAGGCAGTTCAAGAGTTCTCAGCATTGGGGAAATATCCAGAACGGTTGTCTCAGTCTTCCTTTTATAGGACATCCCAAATTCCCAAATTTCCTGGCAGGTGGGTTGACCAGTCAAAACACCCGTTAAAGACGGAGTTGGGCAACAGGCTTCTCACCTTAAGAGTCACGTGGAGAGAAATGCTCAGGCACAAAGGGCTTAAAATGAGAGGTAGAGAGTGGATGGAGGAGGTGTGCGTCTTCCCCGAGAGTGAACTAGCCCAGTCGGAGGACAGATTTTTGGGGTCCCTGGTAAGGGAACAGGCCTCAGTCCCCGACGTCTCTTACCACCTACATTGGACGAGGGCTGGGCGTGATTCCGAGTCGAAGTATGCTCTTCTGCCCCCGCTGTTCTGCAGCGCCTGGCTACGGATGGGCCCCCCAACACAACCCCCAAAACAGACCCGCGGGGGTCGGACGGCCCCAGCGCCGCCAGCCCCGCCCCGCCCCGGAGCCCCGCAGCGCCCCTCCTCCGCCTGGCCCCTCCCGCCGGCCCACCGCAGCAGCGCCCCCGGCTCGACCTCTCTGCCGAAGGCCAGCTTGGCGGAGGCGGCGGCCAAGGCCCCGAACGCGCCGGCGCACAGGCAGTTGAACACGCCCCAGAAGCGGCGCCGCATCGCGCCGGCCTGGAGGTGCGGGGGGAATCCGGCAGAGGTGTTAGGGTAGGCGGCGGCGCACACCCCGCCGCCTCCGGGCAGCGGTCTTCCCGCCATGGCGCTCGCGGCTACCTCTTGGGGTGTCAGCCAGCGGCTGGGTCGGAGGCGCGACGATTGGACGGCGGCCTCACGTGAGCGCCGCACCACGTGAGTGGGATGGCCAATTGCGGCCCCGCGATGGCCTCGAGGGGTGGGGCCGCCGCAATCTTCTGGCGGTGGCCGATTTTCCGCGTTAGGTTTAGGCTTTCGCGCGAGCACTCCTGAGCCGATATATCCAAGGCTGACTGTGGTCGCTGTTGTAGAACAACTCTTCGTGACTCAGCAGTTTCAACCCCTGTTACTTGGTGGGGTCCAGCATCAGTTTCCCCTAAGAATTGTTTAAAATGCCGAATCCCAGGCCCTGCCCCACACCCACTGAATCAGAATCTACATTTTTAACAAAACCCCCAGGAGACTGACCTGCACCTCCTAGAAGCACAAAATGGAGAGATGCGATGGCAGAGGGCGCTAGAGATCTGCAGGGTCACTAAGAAAGCGGAGTTGCAGTTGAGGGCTGAGGAGGGAGGTTAGGGCTTCTGGCAGATGGCCCAGATGGTTACATGCACACTGTAGGAAATTTAGAAAGTATAATTAGAAGAAAATAGTATTCATCATCACCCCACCGAGATAATCAGGTGACATTACTTCCCCTTTCCCATACACTTAAATACTGCTAAAATGTTTTCCCTTAAGAAGTAGTAAATTTCTCTGAAAACAAACTGTCGTTGGGAATTTCCTGGCGGTCTAGTGGTTAAGACTCTGCTTCCACAGCATGGGGGGCACAGACTTGATTCCTGGCTGGGAAACTAAGACTGGCATGCCATGTGACAGGGACAAAAATAATTAATTTAATTTTGAAAAGATATATGTGCTTAGTTGCTCAATTGTGTCCAGCTCTTCGAGGTCCTATAGGCTGTTCCAGCCAGGCTCCTCTGTCCATGGGATTCTCCAGGCCAGAATACTGGAGTGGGTTGCCATTCCCTACGCCAGGAGAATCTTCTGCACCCAGGGATCCAACCCACATCTCTTGAGTCTCATGCCTAATCCCCAGCTCCTGTGAATGTGAATATATTTGGAAATGGGTCAACTGTAATCAAATTAAGATGAGGTCATTAGGATGGGCTCTAGTCTGACTAGTGTCTTTAGAGAAGAGGAAGACACAGGGCACAATGCCGTGTGACCACAAAGGCAGAGACTGGAACACTGTATCTACAAGCAGAGAAACACAAGGGTTGCCAGCAACACCACAAGGTAGAAGAGGCGTAGAACAGTTTGTACTCTGGAGGCGTGAGCCTTGCCAGAACCTGGATTTTAGACTTCCAGTCTCCAGAACTGTGAGAGAATGTGAATTGGTTGTGTTAAGCCACCTGGTTTGTGCCAGTTCGTTGTGGCAGACCTAGGGAACTCAAATAACTGAGAAGACCCAAGCCTGTGTATTACCAGCTTCCCTAGTCCACCACCTTCTCTCACCTGCAAGGCTGCCGTCCCCTGTAAGATGGGGGGCCCTCCCACCGATCCAGCTGGCCCTGTGGATCACATAACTCCTATTGTTAAGTCAGTCACCACAAATCAGGGACCCCATTGATTCAGTCAGCACCCTTATATCACTTGACTCCGATATATTGATATTAAGCCAGCCCCCTGAACCCATCACTCTCCCTTTTAAGGAAGCTTAATAAAGGAAAGACGAAAAGTGTCCAAAAGTAGGCAGTGCATCATCAAGGCTTCCTTTTTGGTATTCCTATAGAATGGTATTTTAATAGACCACAAATTTATTGAAGATGTACCTGCATGATAACAGTCTTGTTTTAAAGGGGGATATTAATTTTTGGTTCTTGGTGCTTCCCTGGCGGTCCAGTGGTTAAGACTCCACACTTTGAATGCACCAATGTGGCGAGCATGGGTTTGATCCCTAAATGGCAACCCACTCCAGTACTCTTGCCTGGAAAATCCCATGGATGGAGGAGCCTGGTAGGCTATAGTCCATAGGGTTGCAAAGAGTTGGACACGACTGAGCGACTTCACTTTCTTCTTTCTTTCTTGGCAAACAGAATCACACACAGACACACACACACACACACACACACATTTTCAAGATGCATCAATAGTAATTGTTTTATGTTATTGACATAGAGCTTATATATTACCTTTTAGAATGCCATGACACTTTAAACAGTTTCAGATCTTTATAAAGCTATATATAAAATATATATGTGTATATATATACACACACACGTTAGTTTTCAGACCCATCTGAAGCATAATTTGAGTGAAGCAAAAAATAGTATGTCAAAGAATAAGTGAAAGCAAACTACCTTGCTCCAAAGCTTCTGGTGCCAGTGGCTTTCCGGCTCCCTGTGAGGTCATGTCCCATTCTCTCTCTGCCTTCAGCTTCTGCTCCTCTCTCCTTCCTCCCTCGCTGGCCTCCTTATGTACCCAAGTGATAACTGGAGTATTCCAGATTTAGAATAGTTGCATTTCTTCTCTCTGGGTTACTTTCCCCCGACATCCACATGGCTTGCTGGATAACCATCTTATTTATTCAAATGTCGCTTGCCCAGGGCCTTTATGGTTTCCTCTATGTTTGAAAATACAGGGACTTCCCTAGTGGTCCAGTGGTTAGGACTTGGTGCTTTCACTGTTGGGACCCAGCCTTGATCCCTAGTCAGGGAATTAGGTCTTCCCTTCCGTTGTTTAGTTTTTCTTCTTGCCATTATCACTTGCTAAATACACATTTTATTTTAATTTTGCTTGTTATCTGTCCTCTTGTTTTCTTTTCCCCACTAGAATGTAAAGATAAACACTGCAAAAATTTATGATTTTTTTTTTTGCTGTGGTTTCCTTGGAGCCTAGATCTGTATCAGTCATATAGTAGGTACAAAGCCATATTTGTTGAATGAATGAATGAACAGCTATAAAACAGATACAAAGAGACAACGCACAGGATGAGATCGTTGGAACTAGAGTTTAGGGCCAAGAAGAAACCAGGAACTAAATATTCATCAATAGTAAAAAATTAGTGTTTTAAAATTTATTGACAGAGACCATAATAGTAACCATTTTTTTCTTTTGCTTAATGTTTGCCTTTCTGAACATTATTTTGTGTAAAATAAAAGGGGGTTATGATACTTTAAAGGAGGGTCAGGTTAGAATGCACTTCCATGATGAGTTAAAGAAAGAAGGGTCTGGAACACTGCTATAGGACAAGACTCAAGGATTAGTTTTTAGAAAGAGAGAGAGAGAAAGGAAGGCAGGAAGGAAGTGATAGGGACAGAGCAAGGGATGAGGTCATTGTTTTTTCGTCGTTGTGGGCGTGCTCACTTGCGTCCGACACCTTGCGACCCCGTGGACTGTATAACCTGCCAGACTTCTCTGTGCGTGGAGTTTCCCAGGCAAGAATACCAGAGTGGGTTGCCTTTTCCTTCTCCAGGAGATGTTCCCGACCCAGGGATCGAACACATGTATCTTCCATCTCCTGCATTGGCAGGCGAGTTCTTTACCACTAGCGCCGCTTGGGAAGTCCAGATAATTATTAATAAAGAATTGATTCCATTAGGGGATTCTAGTAAAGAAAAAAGTATGGGAGACCCCTGTAAGTTACTGATCACTGAAGAAAGCAGGCTTGTTTAGCAACGAAACTGCAACATCGGCATGAAACATGCCCGGAAACAAACAATTGTGGCACGAGAGCCACGTCCTGCCCCGTGAGCTCAGTAAAGTAGTGACTCCTCTGCGCACACTAAAAACAAAAATATAAGGGAACGGTGATATACTAAAACCTGGGATGATTCACCGTTTCAATCATGTGCCACTGCCTTTCCGCTCATTTCCATTGCGCAGTGACGGTCCTGGCTCGACGTGTGGGGACAAGGAAACTCCTCCTGTCACCCGCCTGTCTGTAAGCCTCACAAGCGTCCTGTTGTAGTAAATCACTTCTTATCTATCGCTTGGCCTCTTGCAGACATGGATTTGATTCCTGGTCCCGGAAGATCCCACGTGCCGCAGAGCAGCTAAGCCTGTGTGACATAGTTATTGAGCCTTGCCCTAGAGCCTGGGAGCCGCAACTGAAGCCCAGGCCCCAGAGCCCGTGCTCCACAAGAGAGACCACTGCGATGAGAAGCCCGAGCACCGCCTAGAGAGTAGCCCCTGCCTGCCGCAGTTAGGGAAAAGGCCGAGCCCCGACGGAGACCCCGCACAGCCAAAGACAAATAAATAGCAGTATTTAAAAAACAAACAAACAGAAAGCCAGGCATCCAAGCAGATGGCAGACAAGGGTTGTAGAGAAGCGCCTTTACTGGGGTCTGCATTTGTTTATTTCTTTATTTATTATCGAGCAAAGAAAAAGCGGGCTGAGGAGCCGAAGTAAGAAGACCAGTGAAAATGGTTGCAAAGATGTCCTGGTTTAGGCCTGACACCAGGAGGGAGTGTGTTAATTTCTTCTTGCTGTCAGCCATTCCCAGGTGAACTGAATAAAGGTATTGTAGTTTAATCTTCAGGCACATCGGGGGAGGGGTTCCCAGAGAGGAGCTGTTGCATATATTTTAAGCTATAGGCAACATCCCTTTAATGATTAACTTGTCACAAAAGCAATAGAGAACAAAGGCTACAGTAAAAGAAACTGACCTGTTACGGAGGCAGATTTATTGATTACCTAATCCAGCCTAATTCATTTCATGAATTTTTCCTTAGGTAAAGGTTATTCTGCTGGCCTGGATGTAAATAACCATCAGTTTGTCTTCAGAATCATGTCTGCATTACCACAATATATTGAGGCTTTTCTTGCTGTATCAGAGGAGCTAACGAAAGGCAGTTCTGATCAGGCCAAAGATAAAACTGGGAAAATCACTATCATATAGAAAATGACTGCCGGGGCGCCATAACTGAACGTGGTTTCATGGATTTAAGAACAGCGAGCTGCAAGGTATTCTGATAGGCGTGTTGTAAGAGACGAAGGGAAATTCTGGCTCGAAGGAAGGAAGGGCCCTGTCCAGAGTCTGTCAGGATGGACTCAGCAGAGCTTGAACCAAAGTGATTGTAAGAGGGTCCTAGATCCCGTGTTTGTATGCTATTTATTTTTATTAATTCATGCTTCTACTCAGCTACGGTTTTTGAAGCCCTACTATGAGCCAGTTACCGTTCTAAGCACTGTGCATATATCGCGTTAAAAACAATCCCTGCTTTCTTTCCTTCTACAGAAGGGAGACTGATATTAAGAAATAATTTACACGTGCAGAGCTGGGCCGGTAGATTGAGAGCAGCTGTGGTGGAGGTGGGACTCGGCGAAAGGTTGGCTCCGGAGCTCAGATCTGCAGGGGAAGGAGGGGCGAGGAGACCTGAGGAAAGAAGGGTCTAGACTCAAGAAAGAGCGAGTGTGGGCCTCCAAGGAGGGGCCACCTGATCTGCTTGAGGAACGCTGGGAGGTCAGTGTGGTCAGAGGCCAAGAAGCAACGGGGAGATTAGCAGGGCGGCGAGGAGGAGCCCAGACTAGAGGGCCTTTGGCTACTTGAATTGTGGACAAGACCTGGTGCCATGTGAAGACCCTGAGCGGTGTATCTGAGAAGGCCCAGCCCGGCTCCTGTGTTCATGGTAGGCATCAGGGTATGAGCGTGGAAAGAGGGGGCTTGTTTGAGGTTTCTGTGGGAAGCAGGCAAGGGAGGCTGGGGGATTTGACCAGAGCATCGGTGAAGGGTTGCATGAGGGGTATTCAGAGTTACTGACTGGATGCTTGCTGAGTTGGAGGAAAGGGAAGAGTTAAAGGCATTTCCATAGCTTTGGTCTTGAGAACTAGAGGAATGAAGCTGGCGAAATGTGTGTTGTGCTCAGTCCATCAGTCACAGCTGACTCTTTCCGACCCCTTGGCCTGTAGCCCTCGGGGCTTCTCTGTCCATGGGATTTTCCAGGCAAGAATACCGGAGTGGGTGGCAATTTCCTTCTCCAGGGGATCTTCCCGACCCAGGGATCGACCCTGGGTCTCCTGCATTGGCAGGCAGGTTCTTTATCACTATACCACCTGGGAAGCCTTCCTGAAATAGGAAGACCCCATGAAAGGCAAGTTCAAGTCATCTCTTTTAATATAGAGCTCTGTGTGTGTGTGTGTGTGTGTGTGTGTCTTCCCTTTGTGTTGTTTACCTGTTGAAAAACTAGATTGTATGATGTATGTGGTTTTCCACAATGTGGATTTTGCTGATTATTTCCCTTCGGTGCCATTTAACATGTTCCTCTTTTCCTCCATGTTTTCTGGAAGTTGCCAGGTGGGGACTGTAAGCTTGATGGAGTTCATGTCTGATTTGTGTCCGTTTCACTGTAGTTCTCTGTGCGGGCCCTCCCCTCTCAGCCGTCTCTCGTGTCACATGGATGTGTTAGCAGCCGTGGATGTCCTCCTTGCTGTGTTCAGTCACTTAGTCCGACTCTTTCCGACCCCATGGGCTATAGCCCTCTGAGGCATTCTCCAGGCAAGGATACAGGAGTGAGCTGCCATTTCCTTCTCCAGGATAATCCTCCTCATATCGTACTAACTTGCTGCAAGTTATGAAATGATGGCACTCTGATTTAGCATTGAGCCTTCACTGATGAGCTGTAATATTTCCGTAAAGGGAGTAGTTAGCTATATTACAGTTCATCTGGGTAACGAACTGTATGGACTAAATACTGGATTTTTTTTAACCCTCTTTTTCTGATAGTCAAAATAGTGTTAGTTACCTAGCATCTTCCAAAATTAAACATTTTTTTTCCTTCCAGTGAACTTATAGAATTAAATATCCGTGATGTATTTTAATCCATTGCAGGAAATTCTGATTGATGTTAATGAAAATCACCCTTCTTTGGCTCTGGGGTTTTGAATGATCCTCCGTCTCCAGTAGTTGTTTTGTTTCTGTTGCGGTTGTTTCTGTTGCGACAATATGTTCCGGGCTCCTCTTACCCAGTTGCAGTCCTGGAATCAGTCATTTCTCCAGGAGCCTAGTGTTTTCTTAATGGAAAATGGTATTGAGTGATGACAGTCTGGTGCCAGAGTTTGATCCTTGTTTGGGGACCTTTTCAGTGGACAGAGCTAGGACACACATCTGCAGTTTGTAAAAGATAACCTCATTAAGTTATCTTAGTGACATATTGACACTTCTAATTCAATGCAGAACTATATAGGATTTTTTTTTTTTTTTTTTGGCTGGGTCATGGCTTGTTTGTTCCCTGACCAGGAATCAGACCTGTGCCCCCCACAGTGGAAGTGATCTCAGGTGGCCTTAGCCTGCAGAGGCTTGGAGTGGGGCTTGGGTTCCTCGCCAGAGATTGAAAGTGCCAGATCCTAGCCACTAGACCGGTGGTTAGTGACGAAGGACCTGGCCCTTCAGCTTTGCAGAAAAGGATTCCTACAAAGACAGAAAGTAGTTACACAAGTAAAGTGTTAAGAGGAAAAAAGTACAATTCGTGTGGATAGGCAGATGAAAGAATTCCAAAGGCTGTCTGCAGGTAAATAAATAGCACACAGAATAGAGATAGAGTTTAGAGCTCTTTGTTTGTTTGTTTAAATGTTTACTTGTCTGCATCGAGCCTGTGCCATCTCCCTTGTGTCACGTGGGATCTTTGGGCTCCGTAGTTGAGGCTCTCGGGCTTAGCTGCTCTGTGGCGTGTGAGATCTGAGTTCCCTGACCACGGATCGAACTCAAGTCCCCTGCATTGAAAGGAGGATTCTTAACCACTGGATAACCAGAGAATTCCCCGGGCAATTGTTTTTAAGCAAGTGTGAATGTCAGAATCTCCCCGCTGCTTGTCACAATGCTCATTACTGTGATTCTGACTTGGGAGAACTTGGTTGGCGCACAGTAATGTTTGCTTTTAATAAACATCCAGGGATCACTCTGTGACCCATACACTGAAAAACGCCATCTTGAGTTCATGGTGTGAGGTCTCTCATGTTGAATTTTAAGGTGTCAGTCCTGCATGTAGGACAAAGTTATTAAAGGGAAGAGTAGAACTTGTCTGACCAATTGAAATAAAATGGCATACGTAACTGCCTGTCCCTTCAGCTAAAATATAGTGGCATGGTGGTATTTTTAAAATCCTTTTCATAGACTAACTATTGTAAAGTGAATTTCAGCCTCCCCTTCTGAGTCATTTTTCGCATCCCAATTCTTCTTTCCAAGCTAATTAAGCAGTAGAAACCAGCTGAGACCACAAAAAGGAGTGGTTGATCCATCAAGTTTTCCTGTATTATTGTATTCTATACGTGTCATGGGGCTTTCCTGATGGCTTAGATGGGAAAGAATCTGCCAGCAACGCAGGAGACGTGGGTTTGAGCCCTGTATCTAAGTGGGATGGAACATGATTTAATATAAATCTTTGATTTGCTGTTTAAGGAGCTGATGTTTGCTGTAATTGACTTTCTCCCCCTCTTTCCTAGTAACATGCAATTTGAAACATCCATTACTTGTTCTTAACTAAGGCTGAACCGTATTGACTACATTGAAACTGCTATAGTAGCACTTGTGACATGTGTTTGAATACAAAGTATATCCATCAGCATTGTGGCAATTACAGTGGATATCAAATGGATTTTGTAATAGCACTTAGAATGCTGTTGTTTTAGGAGTGTTACCGTCAGGACTTCATTTGGGGTCTATAGTTTCTCTTCATGCTAATGATAAACACTAGATTTTGTATGTATATGCATTTTTATTTTGATAAATGTTTGGCTGTGTCATACCATTAGCTAACAAATGTAGATTTACTCTTTCATAGTTTCTCGAAGCTTTTACAAGGATGCTAATACATGCCCCACAATATATTTCTTCTTCTTGTTCAGTCGCTAAGTCATGTCCAGCTCTTTGCAACCCTGTGGACTGCAGCACGCCAGGCTCCCCTGTCCTCCACTGTCTCTTTTTATTACTATACAATTTTTAAAAAGAATCCATCTTAAACTAATGCTTTTGTCATTCTTTATGGTCATATCTATTCTTGCAATGTAACTGCGCCTTCCATTGTCCTTAATCAACTTTATAAAAGACATAAAAAAAAGACATAGAAACAAGACAAAGTTATTTGATTTCATATCAATTTGAAAATAAATCAGTTCTTCTCAAACAAAAACAATAATAGCTGCCCCAAACCATAGGATATAAACATGTTTTATGTTTATATCCCTAGGACTGCAGATACATTGATACCTAAACTTAATGAAAGGCAGAAACAATGACATTCTCTAAATAATTCTTTATAGAATGAGATCTACTTCTGAAATAAATACCTTAATGACTTGAATTTGATAAATTAGACACCAGGGGAAAGTTTCCTTTTGATCCCACTTGAGTCAAATCTTTGTCAACAACCCTAATGCTTTTAGATGGCAAAATTATGTCCCTATGTTTGGACAAGACCTATCAGCCTGATTTAAAATGCTTATTTGTGCATATTAGATGCACTATTGCTATGTATTTATTTTACGAAACATTATTCTGTTTAATTAAGAGTTTTCTGCTGAAGTATTTATTCCCTGCTGCTAAGTCACTTCAGTCATGTCCAACTCTTTGTGACCCCATAGACAGCAGCCCACCAGGCTCCCCCGTCCCTGGGATTCTCCAGGCAAGAACACTGGAGTGGGTTGCCATTTCCTTCTCCAGTGCATGAAAGTGAAAAGTGAAAGTGAAGTCGCTCAGTCGTGTCCGACCCTCAGCGACCGCATGGACTGCAGCCTTCCAGGCTCCTCCGTCCATGGGATTTTCCAGGCAGGAGTACTGGAGTGGGGTGCCATTGCCTTCTCCGATTTATTCCCTACATATATAAATATTTAATTGCAGAAGTATAAAGTTGATATGTTTTCTATTTTTCTGACTATATTTAGTGCAGTTTTCATTGGTTCCCAGTGTTTTATTTCTTTTAATTTCTCAGTGTAGTCTTGTTCTCATAAGTCATAGTTTTATTACTACATCTGTTAAAAGGAGCAATATAAATTTTCCACCCCTTTGGGTAGTTTACTATTAGATTTTGTGTCTATTGAAAAGGAGTTATGTTCACAATTTTTGCCTGTAAAGTAAGCTGCATAAAATTCAATATAGATTAATAATACCAAACTGTGATTTAGTTTCATCCAAAAGAGATGAAAACATGACTGTGACATTGTATATTTTTTTGTCATTCCACTCCCTGGCCTTGTAGTTTTAGCAAAAATTTCTGAACTTTGGTGAAGCAATCAAGAAAGTGAATTTTCTGTTTTTTATATGCATTTTAAGAAACTATGCTGTTTACCTCTTGAAAGAACATAGGATAAAACATTGCTCAACTGTACCTAAAGATTGACATTTTCTGTGAGATCTATTATGACTAAATAGTATGTTAATCAAAAGGTTATTTATCTAATTATTTGTTAAATCATTGTACTGAGATTGGAGGGTACAAAGAAATGGGATGAGCCAATAAGAGAGTAATAACTACAAGATAATATTAGAAAATAAAATCTAGTAATATTCCATACCCAGGCAACTAGCATCTTCGTAGAGGACTCTGTAGTTAAAAGAGCACAGTCACAGAGGAGAATAGAGGCTGTTTCACCGACGTGGATAGAAACTGTTGAATGTCTCAGCTGGAATAATGAATGAGAGAATCAGTCCACAAATATTTTTTGTTTCTTGTGTATCAGGAATTGTGATGTCCCTGGAGAGAAAAGAGAGTATGACGTTTGCAAAGAATGAACACCTGCTTTGAGAAAGGAGAAAAAGGAAAGGGTGTAGATTTTCATTACATTCTATTGATCAATACCATCCTTGACATTTTATCTCATTTAACTCTAAAAGTTACGCAAGTGGATTTTCTTATCTCCATTTTGCAAAATGGTTTCCTTGTTGGCTCAGACAGTAAAGAATCTGCCTCAGTGCAGGAGACCCCGGTTTGAGCCTTGGTGTGGGAAGATCCCCTGGAGAAGGGAATGGCTACCCACTCCAGTATTCTTCTTTCTTGGAGAATTCCACGGACAGAGGAGATGTTGCCGAGTCCGGCATGACTGCGTGACTAGTGCTTCTGCAAAAACAGTGCTTGAGGGGAGAATAAAACTCACGGAAAGTCACTAGGTCTTAAAGAGAGAAAGCTGCGATTCCAATGTCAACTGATCTTATAAATATTTCTTTCTGGAACATTAAGAAATTATGAACAGAGGTCAGTGTCCTGCCATCACAGTGAGAGTTGAACTAATCACTGAAGTAATTGTACTCACCCCGTCCCTTCAACGGTCCCTGGTTTGGGAAGATCCCTGGAGGAGGGCGTGGTGACCCACTCCAGTATTCTTGCCTGGAGAATTCCCGTGGACAGAGGAGCCTGGCGGGCTGCGGTCCACGGGCTCAGACAGGACTCAGCGACGGACGGCACAGCACATCTCTTCAACCACCATACAAGTACATTTTCTCTCGTGTCACTTAGTTTTCCTGCCCGTGATTAGAAATAGTCCATTTCAAGTGACCTTTGGTCTAGTCCAATGTTTCTGAATAAAAAATTAAATCTTAAGGTAAGATTGTGATAGACCTGCGCAGTTAGTTGCCAGGCGAAAGGCATGGAGGCAAGCCAAAGGGCTGCGGGTTGTTGTTACAGATGGTGTCCACCAGAGGGCGCCAGAGCACTGGCGAACTCAACCAGCGGGTCCAGGGCGAGACTTCAAGGCTAGGTGATGAGCTTGGAGGAACCCAAGGATGCCCCCTGAGAGACAGGTTGATTAGGGCGCACTTCTAAATCCAGGACTTCCCTGGTGGCTCAGACGGTAAAGCGTCTCTCTACAATGTGGGAGACCTGGGTTTGAGCCCTGGGTTGGGAAGATCCCCTGGAGAAGGAAATGGCAACCCACTCCAGTACTATCGCCTGGAAAATCCCATGGACAGAGGAGCCTGGTAGGTCTATGGGGTCACAAAGAGTCGGACACGACTGAGCAACTTCACTTTCACTTTCTGTTTCTAAATCCCTGGCCCAAAGTGCCTGCCCTCCGCAAGGGAGCAGGATGGGCCTTCCGCACGCACTGGGGCCCCTTCCATTCTGGTTGGGTGGCCTCACGGCCTGACTATGGATTGTTTCTCCAGACGCAGAAAAAAACCTGCCTTGGACTTCCCTGGTGGCACAGGGGATGAGAATCCGCCTGTTAATGTGGGGACGTGGGTTCAATCCCTGGTCTGGGGAGATTCCACATACCTCAGTGCAACTCAGCCCAGGTGCCACAGCTACTGAGCCCACTCTCCAGAGCCTGCAGCCTGCGGGTACTGAGCCTGCGCCCCACAGCTGCTGAAGCCCACAGGCCCTCGAGTCAGCAGGACAAGAAGGGAGGCCACCTCCGTGAGGGGCCCGCACCCCACAGCTGCTGAAGTCCATGGGCCCTCGAGTCTGTGTGCCATAAGAAGGGAGGCCACCTCCGTGAGGGGCCTGCGCCCCACAGAGAAGAGTACCCTCGTGCACCACAGCTGTGGAAAGCCCATGCAACAACGAAGGCCCTGCAGAGCCAAACGCAATTAAAAAAAAGACATCCCTGCCTTGACTTCTTGTGGACGCACAGTAGAGGCTCAGTAGTCATAGCGTTAATGACTATGTGCGTCATTTTCCAAATAGAGACTCAAGTGTTACAGCCTTCGTTCCGTAAACCTTAGGGTGCTTACCAGACGTGGGATCCTTCAGGACGGGATGGCGGTCTTTAATGGAACCAACAGTAGGTGTCGCGCAATTAGGTGTTTGGTGGAAGGAGCTGAGGTGTGGCGTGTCTGCTTTCTCTGTGTTATTAAAAGTGGTGCTAGGGGAGTGGCATCCGCACAAGGAACAAGCTTGTTAAAGATGCCAGTTCATGGGCCCGACACCAGAGCTGCAGACTCACAGTTTCGTCTTTGCGTGCTGGAATGCTTTGTATGCGTGTTAAAGTTTGAGGGGCAAGATTTGAAGACGTGCTTTTCACTCTAGGCTTGCCACAGAGACAGACGACACAGTGAGTTTCAAATACTACTATCACCTGTGACCTCCTTCACACATTCTGTGTATTGGTCCGGATATGTAGTTGAAAATGGATAACCAACAAAGACCTGTTGTATAGCACACGGAACTCTACTCAATGTTATGTGCCAGCCCAGATGGGATGGAAGTCTGGGAGAGAATGCATACATGTATCAGTTCAGTCGCTCAGCCGTGTCCGACTCTTTGTGACCCCATGGACTGCAGCACGCCAGGCCTCCCTGTCCATCACCAACTCCTGGAGTTCACTCTCACTCACGTCCATCGAGTCAGTGATGCCATCCAGCCATCTCATCCTTTGTCGTCCCCTTCTCCTCCTGCCCCCAATCCCTCTCAGCATCAGAGTCTTTTCCAATGAGTCAGCTCTTCGCATGAGGTGGTTAAAGTACTGGAGCTTCAGCTTCAGCATCATTCCTTCCAAAGAAATCCCAGGGTTGATCTCTTTCAGAATGGACTGGTTGGATCTCCTTGCAGTCCAAGGGACTCTCAAGAGTCTTCTCCAACACCACAGTTCAAAAGCATCAATTCTTCAGTGCTCAGCCTTCTTCGCAGTCCAACTCTCACATCCATACATGACCACAGGAAAAACCATAGCCTTGACTAGACGGACCTTAGTCGGCAAGGTAATATCTCTGCTTTTGAATATGCTGTCTAGGTTGGTCATAACTTTTCTTCCAAGGAGTAAGCATCTTAATTTCATGGCTGCAGTCACCATCTGCAGTGATTTTGGAGCCTAAAAAAATAAAGTCTGCCACTGTTTCCACTGTTTCCCCGTCTATTTGCCATGAAGTGATGGGACCAGATGCCATGATCTTCGTTTTCTGAATGTTGAGCTTTAAGCCAACTTTTTCACTCTCCTCTTTCACTTTCATCAAGAGGCTTTTGAGTTCCTCTTCACTTTCTGCCATAAGGATGCTTTCATCTGCATATCTGAGGTTATTGATATTTCTCCCGGCAATCTTGATTCCAGCTTGTGTTTCTTCCAGTCCAGCGTTTCTCATGATGTACTCTGCATAGAAGTTAAATAAGCAGGGTGACAATATACAGCCTTGACGTGTTCCTTTTCCTATTTGGAACCAGTCTGTTGTTCCATGTCCAGTTCTAACTGTTGCTTCCTGATCTGCATACAGATTTCTCAAGAGGCAGGTCAGGTGGTCTGGTATTCCCATCTCTCTCAGAATTTTCCACAGTTTATAGTGATCCACACAGTTAAAGGCTTTGGCATAGTCAATAAAGCAAAAATAGATGTTTTTCTGGAACTCTCTTGCTTTTTCTTTGATCCAGCGAATGTTGGCAATTTGATCTCTGGTTTGTCTGCCTTTTGTAAGTCCAGCTTGAACATCTGAAAGTTCTCGGTTCACATACTGTTGAAGCCTGGCTTGGGGAATTTTGAGCATTACTTTGCTAGCGTGTGAGATGAGTGCAGTTGTGCAGTAGCTTGAACATTCTTTAGCACTGCGTTTCTTTGGGATTGAAATGAAAACTGCTGAGTTTTCCGAATTTGCTGGCATATTGAGTGCAGCACTTTCACAGCATCATCTTTTAGGATTTGAAATAGCTCCGCTGGAATTCCATCACTTCCACTAGCTTTGTTTGTAGTAATGTTTCCTAAGGCCCACTGGACTCCACACTCCAAGATGTCTGGCTCTAGGTGAGTGATCACACCATCATGATTATCTGGGTCATGAGGATCTTTGTTGTATAGTTCTTCTGTGTATTCTTTTTTTTTTTTTTTACTTTATTTTACTTTACAATACTGTATTGGTTTCTTCTGTGTATTCTTGTCACCTCTTCCTAATAGCTTCTGCTTCTGCTAGGTCCTTTCTGTTTCTGTCCTTTATCGAGCCCATCTTTGCATGAAATGTTCCCTCGGTATCTCTGCTTTTCTTGAAGAGATCTCTAGTCTTTCCCATTTTGTTGTTTTCTTCTATTTCTTTGCGTTGATTGCCCAGGAGGGCTTTCTTATCTCTCCTTACTATTCTTTGGAACTCTGCATTCAGATGGGTATATCTTTCCTTTTCTCCTTTGCCTTTCGCTTCTTTCCTCATCTATTTGTAAGGCCTCCTCAGACAGCCATTTTGGTTTTTGCATTTCTTTCTCTTGGGGATGGTCCTGATCGCTGCCTCCTGAACAGTGTCTTGAACTTCCATCCTTAGTTCTTCAGACACTCTGTCTATCAGATCTAATCCCTTGAATCTGCTTGTCACTTCCACTGTATAATCATAAGGGATTTGATTACCTGCATGGTCTAGTGGTTTTCCCTACTTTCTTCGGTTTTAGTCTGAATTTTGCAATAAGGACTTCACGACCTGAGCTGCATCCAGCTTCCGGCAAGACTGGCCATCCACAGGGCTGAGTCACTGCTGGACACGCTAGGCAGTGGTGCGCCCTCTCCAGCATGTGGTCGTGGGTACTCAGATGTTAGTTACATGGTGGTTGGCCGCCCTCAGAGGATCAAGTGGAGAGAACCGGGGCAACGGTGAGGCCTCTGCCCTGGCCCCAGAAGCCGCAGTGTCCCTCCTCTACTGTCAGTGATAATACAAGTTTGGTTCAAGGGAAGGGGGTCACAAAGCCCACCTTTCAGTGCAGACTGATGTCAAAGAATTTGTGAACATAGCTTAACACCGCTACAGGTGCGTGGCAGTGTGTTTTGAATGTGCAAGAGACGTGTTGTTAGGGGCGCTGGGTGCTGCTTTTCTCTGAAATGCCCTCCCCTCCCCAGCACCGTGTGTTCTTGTTGTTGTTCAGTCACTAAGTCGTGTCCGACTCTTTGCGACCCTATGGACTGCAGCACGCCAGGCTTCCCTGACCTTCACTGTCTCCTGGAGCCTGCTCAAGCTCAAGTCCATTGAGTCATGATACCATCCAGCCATCTCACCCTCTGTTGCCCCTTTCTCCTCCTGCCTGTGTGTTCTGGTGAGCAGCTTTTTTCCAAGAGGGATTCTTCAGGAAGGGCGTGCAGGCACAGCCTCTCTCTCGGGGATGGCACGTGGCACCACGCTCACAGGTTTGTTCCCTGAAGCCGCTAGCCCTGTTCCTAGCTGTAAGCTGGCTCACTTTCTGTGAATCACGAGGAAACCAGGCATCAGAGTGCACTAAAGCGGGAATGCAAAGCCATCATCACAGCTGTAAATGCTGCCGGGGCGTGTGTTCCGCAGGTGGCGTGCACTCCGCAGGTGGCGTGCACAGGAGGCTGTCGCCACACGGAAGGACACTAGCCTTCTGTCTCTTGTTTTCTGCAGAAAGAGCATTCTCGAAGGGCATGTAGCCACGTGGCAGAGCCACATCGAGCCACCTGCCAGGGCGCCAACGGCGCCCAGGCTGGAGGCTTTCATCAACTCCCACGGTCACTGGGACACACTCTTTGCCAGGCTGTCCTTCCAGGGGACCTTTGTTGGTTCAGGAAGATCTACAGCAGCTCCTTCCTGGAGGAGATTCAGGGCTGCGTCTCCAACATCTACGATCCTCGCATACTGACCGACGGCCTCTGGGGGGACCTGCTGAAAGAGGACCCAATGTGGGGGGCCTTTGGCTGTCTCCCCCATTTTGCCCACTGCTGCCAAGGTCCAGCCCCGGTGGATCCAGGATAATTTGAAGCGGGGATGGCGTCGGCGAGGAGAAACTAATTTATCTAGAGATATTAGATTAAGGAAGAAATAGTATAGTAGGAAATTGAGACGGAGAAAAGGAGGCTGAATAATTTGGTTTACGGGGAAAACCAATAAAACCTCGAGACGAGAGGTTTGCACTATATACGTTAGGCCACCAGCGCCCACTTGAACATCGAAGGGTGCCCTGCCTTACGCTCCCTTTCACGTGGATCTTAGCAGCCAGGGCAAGTAAGTAGACGTGGTGAGCCTCCCCGCTCCAGATGGGAATTCAGCCACAAAAGGGGAGAAAAGAAAGACATGGGGAAGTCCAGCTTTGGTGCAAGACTCCAAAAACTCCACTCTCAAAATCAGCTTATATACCCCAAGTTGTACATAAAGAAATAATGGAATATGCAGAGTTATGCAGGGGCAGCAGTCCTGACCGTCATTGAGACCAGGCTTTCTTTTTGCATACCCTCCCGTATACAAAAGGTCTCAGGTGGTTTACATTATCTTCTGGCCAAGAGGCCTGTTAACATTTTTATGGCTCTCTTCCTGGATAATTGTCCATCAACCAGAAAACTCCTTTTCCCTAGAAGTGTTTTTTCTTTACTCTGCATCACCCTCAAAGTACTAAGTAAAGTTACATTCCTGTAGAACAAAGGTGCAGTGGGTTATAACAGAAAGTACTTAACTCAAAGATCTAATGTTGCTAATACCAGGTCTACTACCTGTTTTTCTATATACCAACTATCTCTACAAATAAAAGATATGAAAATATGGCAGCAAGTATTGGCTCAACACATGAAACCTTTAATCAGTCCTATTCTAATGATTTTGACTCCTCGGAAGCCCCGACATTCCTAGGATGTTCTAAGCTTCCTGTGCCTCCTGTGGTCGGGAGGCCTCAAACAGTCACATGCGCAGCTGTACGAGTCCCGTAGGCAGGCTAGAAAGCCATCAGAGGGGTTTTTGGATTGAAACACCCTTTCAAATGCAGAAGACTAAAGCCCTGAGTTGACTTTTTCCAGAGTGTGTTACAAGAGTGGAAAAGCAGAGTACAAAGGCCAGCAGACTTTGGTTTTTTGGGGTACATGCTCAGGAAATACCAGGGGGAAGCCCTGAGATTTGACTCGCCTTGCCCATCAGATCTCTGCCGCATGACCTTGTCACGGGTGGGATTCCTCACGCTGGCTCCCGGCACACTGCTACAATGAGAGGAAAGAAATCTGCAGGCCTTCAGGCACCCCGAAGCCGTGGTGTTTGGGGTGAAGGGCTCAGATTTTCTCCCAGAAGTGCTCCCCGCCCGTCCCAGTGCACCACAGGGCGCCGGCGTCCTCGGGGGCCTTGCTTACGGTGTTGGTGCCTCATTTCCTTGTTGTAGCATCAGGGTTTCTCTGCCTTGGGAACTAACAAATTTAGAATCTCTAAGGATGTCGTCGCTCTCATCCAGACCCCCTGGTTGCCATTGGTCACGTGCTTCACACGCTGGTTCTCACCTCTCAGCTTCATGATATAAGAAGACGAGGACAGGCCTGAGTGGCCCTCGCAGCCAACGATCCCAGTGGCAAGACTTCCGTTCCTTCTTGGGGAGCAGCACATTTTGTTTGATTAATTAAACAATATATTTTATATTTTTTATAAAATACAGTTTATATTTGATAACTTATATATATATATAATTATTTATAACATATAAAATATATTTTATAACTTAGTGTGCCCGTTGCAGAATATTTGAAAAGTACACAGATGTGTACAGATCATTTCCTGTTCCATCAGGATGGTGACCGGGACCATCATGAGACCTTTCCTGCCCAGTGAGCTTCATTTACTCCTGGGCTTTTTCAGCTAGCTTCCTAGGGAGGACGAAGTCTCCAGCCCAGCCACAGTTTCTGTCCCCTAACAATTCTTCCTTCTTAACAGTTTTGAAATTCAGATTTGTTTTGAAATTCGTATTTTTAATGTTGCTTTGTGTTGGAAAATTGCAAGGGACAGTTGGAGGCATGTCTTTCAAACACCTTTGATAGGATCAGGAACATGTGGGCTGTCTCTACATGCTTTTTAGAAAAGTAGGAAAATTAAAATGAGAAAGTAGTAGACGCGAACCTTTTTTCTACTGTGAAAGTGTTCCTGATCATTAAATATGCTTTGAAAAATAGGCTTTTTAACAACTATGTTATATTCCACCTCAAAGCTGTACTAGTTTGATTACTTAAGGAAAGATTTTTTAGAAGCAAAAATTAAATGTGGGAATTAGAATTCCTTGCTACCTTCTGCCTCTGGAGGGGCCCAGGGAGGGTAGATGTGTTGGGGGAGGTTTCCCACCAGCTCTAGATACTGGATCTAGCTTGTCTAGACTTGGCGAGTAGTCTATGCTGTTGGTTCCCAGGGTCACTTTCCCTTAGTTGAAATCACAGATTCAACATGAGTTACATCAGATTTGCTCTCAGCTCATTGCCACGGTTCTGAGGAGAGGCAGTGTAAGTGTTGGACCGGAAGGTCTTGTCAGGTGAACACCACCTAACTCAAATTACCCAAAGCATCTTTTTATTTGATGTAGTAATTCAAACACAAATTATATTCCACAATTGAAAAAAAATTCATGGAAACATTAAGTTGAATATGACATTATTTGTTTATAAATGAATTAGTAGTTTCGTTCTTTTTTCCCCTAAACTGATCTTGTTAAAGGAGAGAATAAGTTCTAGCCCTATTTTTTCATTAAAATTATTAGCAACTTGTATATTTTACTACTGAAGATTTTTAAAGTAACTAGGACTTTTTAAAATGTAATATACCTGTAGATCTTCTAGAAGAAGATCTGATTTTGGTTAGGAAAGCAAGCTGGAGGAAATACATGTAGTATCCTTTCCACACACTTGCGCACCTTCCCAGAGTCAGGCATTGTGCAGATGTCTGTATGTATGGCAGCGTTGTGTGTAGGAAAAGGTGGGCAAGGTGATGGATTACCTCTTGGGAGTGGGGGTAGAGGAGGGGGCAGCGAAGGGGAGGACACTCAGCTTGTAGTGGTGAGCGCTGCCCTGCCCCTGGAGCCCCAGATGCCCATTGCCTAGTGGTTGCTGTGAGCACAGCCTGGGTTCAGGTTTAAATCGTGGTGCTGGAGCTCACCAGCTGCAAGTTACATGACCTCGTTTGGAGCCTCGGTTTCTTTGCAGGATGGGCTAAGAGTAGGAACCCTCCTAAGGTGCTCGTGAGCATTGCATGTTATCAGTCAGTCAGTTCAGTCTCTCAGTCGTGTCTGACTCTTTGCGACCCCATGAATCGCAGCATGCCAGGCCTCCCTGTCCATCACCAACTCCCGGAGTCCACCCAAACCCATGTCCATTGAGTCGGTGATGCCATCCAACCATCTTATGCTCTGTCGTCCCCTTCTCCTCCTGCCCCCAATCCCTCCCAGCATCAGAGTCTTTTCCAATGAGTCAACTTTGCATGAGGTGGCCAAAGTATTGGAGTTTCATCTTTAGCATCATTCCTTCCAAAGAACACCCAGGACTGATCTCCTTTAGAATGGACCGGTTGGCTCTCCTTGCAGTCCAAGGGACTCTCAAGAGTCTTCTCCAACACCACAGTTATAATACATCTATAATATTGCTACCACCTAGGAGGGCTGTCCCTGGTGGCTCAGCTGGTAAAGAATCCACCTGCAATGTGGGAGACCTGGGTTTGATCCCTGGGTTGGGAAGATCCCCTGAAGGAGGAAATGGCAACCCACTCCAGTATTCTTGCCTGGAGAATCCCATGGACAGAGAAGCCTGGCAGGCTACAGTCCACGATGTTGCAAGAGTGGGACACGACTACATGGGGAAAGGCTACCCACTCCAGTATTCTTACCTAGAGAATCCCATGGACAGAGGAGCCTGGTGGGCTACAGTCCATGGGGTCGCAAGAGTGGGACACAACTTAGTGACTACAGCACCACCACCCCCACCACCACCACCTAGGAAGCGCACAGTGTTAGCTGTTATTGTTCTGCCTGCAATGCGGGAGACCTGGTTTCGATCCCTGGGCTTGGAAAGATCCCCTGGAGAAGGGAAAGTCTCCTCACTCCAGTATTCTGGGCTGGAGAATTCCATGGACTGTATAGGCCATGGGATCACAAAGAGTCAGACACGACTGAGATAGTTTCATTTTCATGCATTAAAAAGTCTAAGAACAAAGAATTGGACGCAGTGGGGGTCACCCAGTGCACTGGCCGCTCTGGGGGTAACCAGGGTGACGCTGACCCACGGGCGTTGTCCCCTTGCCTCCTCCCAGGTTTTTGAGAGGCAGCTGCAGCTGGCTGTGTCTCTAAGGAAGTCCTTGGCGATCCACTGCTGAGATGCGGAGGGCGATCTGCTGAAGATCATGAAAAAATGGGTGCCTCCAGACTACAAGATTCACAGGTGAGAGCCTAGAACTTCAGTAGGCAAGGGAAGTGAACAGGCTCCTCGGTCTAGGATGCTACTGGGAAGAAGAAGCTGAGGGAGGAGAGTGTTGATAATGTCGCATCTTTATATAGAATCTTTTCCCAAGATTAACTATCAGCTTGATCCATATGAACTTTATGGTATTTGAGTTCTTTTAATCTAAAAACATGACAACTTCATTTGGTTTGAGCTGATACCCTAAATCATTGTGATCCCCATCCCATGAAAGTGTGAAAAAGGGAAAGTGTTAGTTGCTCAGTCGTGTCTGACTCTTTGCGACCCTGTGGACTTGTAGCCATGCCGTGAAGCAGGCTGAAATGGGGGCTTGGTTCCCAGAGATGAGAACTGTTGATCTTGGGAGAGGCTGCCTTCAGGGCACTTGAAAAGAAATTTTGTCTCCTTTGAATTGAATAAAGCTCATCTTTCCCCCTTTCCCCCCTTGAAGTCCAGGATGTGTCTTCTCTAAATGGTATTTCCGTTCAGTTCGGTCGCTCAGTCGTGTCTGACTCTTTGCGACCCCATGAACCACACAGCTCGCCAGGCCTCTCTGTCCATCACCAACTCCCGGAGTTCACTCAGACTCAGGTCCATTGAGTCAGTGATGCCATCCAACCATCTCATCCTCTGTCGTCCCCTTCTCCTCCTGCCCTCAATCTTTCCCAGCATCAGTGTCTTCTCAAATGAGTCAGCTCTTTGCATCAGGTAGCCAAAGTATTGGAGTTTCAGCTTCAGCATCATTCCTTCCAATGAACACCCAGGACTGATTTCCTTTAGGATGGACTGGTTGGATCTCCTTGCAGTCCAAGGGAGTCTCAAGAGTCTTCTCCAACACCACAGTTCAAAAGCATCAATTCTTCCGCACTCACCTTTCTTTATGGTCCAACTCTCACATCCATACATGACTACTGGAAAAACCATAGCCTTGACTAGACAGACCTTTGTTGACAAAGTAATGTCTCTGCTTTTTAATATGCTATCTAGGTTGGTCATAACTTTCCTTCCAAGGAGTAAGCGTCTTTTAATTTCATGGCTGCAATCACCATCTGCAGTGATTTTGGAGCCCCCCAAAATAATGTCAGCCACTGTTTCCCCATCTATCTGCCATGAAGTGATGGGACCAGATGCCATGATCTTCATCTTCTGAATGTTAAGCTTTAAGCCAACTTTTTCACTCTCCTCTTTCACTTTCATCAAGAGGCTCTTTAGTTCTTCACTTTCTGCCATAAGGATGGTGTCATCTGAGGTTATTGATACTTCTCCCGGCAATCTTGATTCCAGCCTGTGCTTCCTCCAGCCCAGCGTTTCTCATGATGTACTCTGCATATGAGTTAAATAAGCAGGGTGACAATGTACAAAATGGTGCCTAGGGGTTCTTTAGTTTGGTAAAGTCGCCGACCCCCTCATCATGTGCCTAGGGTGTGGGCTGGGCTTGGAGGAGGTGCCCTGGAGGAGCTTTGAGAGATGGTCACTGGTCCCTGTCCTGAGGATGTGGGGCTGAGGGGGACACTGGGTGCCCTGGGAACCAGAGGAGGGGCCCTCGGCTGTGTCTGGCTACAGTAAGGTCAGGAGTGATGCCCAGTTAGTGCTTTCAAGAGGGATGAGGATGGGTTAACTGGGGAAACAGGGAGTCTGTATCCCAGGCCGGGTCATGACAGGTGGCCGAAGCGGGTGGGGCTGTCCGGCCACTAGACGCCTGCCTCCAGGGTCCCTGAGCCGGGAGAGTGTCGCCTCTGAGCGGAGCCTCCATCAGAGACACGAGGCGTAGGCACTCAGCCCTTGTGGGCTGACGTGTGTTGTACTAAGGGTGCAGACGGGTCAGTTCAGAGAAGAAAATTCACCTGTAGGCCAGCCCCCCGTGTTCAACTTCCTATTTCCTTCTTGTTCACTTGACCACGTGGACGTAGTCTTTCCCTGCTGTCATTGTGATCCAGAGGGACTTGGGTTGTCCACTCTGCTGCTGACTGCGTGGACCATGAGTCCTTCCCTGGGATGCAGTCTTTCTGTGTCTGAGAATTTACCCACGGGCAGTCCCATAAACAAGGTGATGGGTCTGGAGGAAGTCGGGGGCTCTGCAGAGCCGGTTAGGAGGGAACCCCGACCTGGAAATATTCTTCCTGAAGGCACTGCTTCACCGGCAGCTACCGGGTCGTCAAGCCCCTGCTGGAGCTCTTTCCCACCATGTCGGTGGGGTTCACGGCCGTCCTGACCTGCTCCTCTGCCCAGGAGAGCTGGCAGGCTGTGAGAGAGATCCCGCTGGAGAGGATCGTCATGGAAAGCGATGCCCCTCATTTCCTGCCACGACAGGTAGGGCCATCTTCAGGCTGAGCTGAGGCTCTGGGAGAGGGTGGGAGGCGGGCGGTCACCGCACGGGGCCGGCAGGACCCGGGCCACAGTACCTTTCCAGGCGCCCCGCCCCCACACCTCGGCTGTGTAGACGCCGCCTCTGTGTTGCTTTTCAGAATCAGAGTCTGGGGGATCAAGAAACTGAAGCATAGCTACTCTGTTCCAGGTGGTGCAGAGCCCCACCCTATAGAGGGTCATCCAGGGATGCGTGGGACCCTGCTCACTGGCGCTTCCATGCCTGGGACTCTCTGCACCTGCAGACAGAGGAGTGTCTACACAGTGTCAGAGAGGCCCCGCTAGGGGAGGGCCGGGGAGGGGGTTGGATGTGATGGTCATGCCTGGAAGGTGTAGTGGTGTCCTGAAGGCTTGGTGTCTTCCAGGTTCCCAGGAGCATACGCCAGTGTGCCCACCCAGGCCTGGCCTTGCACACAGTTCACAAGATGGCCAGGGTCAAGGTCCTGTCGCTCAGCCACACCCTGGCCACCCTCCGTGAGAACGCCTGCCGCCTCTGCAGCCTCTAAGCCCAGACGTGCCATCAGGAGTCTCCCAGAAAAGGTGACGAAGGTCACATTGTATAGGTTTTAAAGTCCAAGACAAAGTGGCTTAGGCTCTACGTTTGAAATGGAGAGCACGTAAACAGAGGGTGAGCAGTGAGCCCGAGGTGTCTTGAGTGACCTCGAGTCTGACCCTTGTCCCCGTCTCTTCCCCGGCCAGCAGCCTGATGAGAGGAAGGCCATGTGAGCTCGGCCTGTGTGTCCCCCTCAAGGGTGTGTGAGAGCCCACCAGACGGGGTGCTTCCTGAGACCTCGGTGGACGCTCCCCTTTCAGGCTGGCGGGGTTGGGGGGCGGGTGAGGGGTGCGCGCTGGCTTCCCAGCCGCGGGGCTCCGGGGCCCCGGAAGAAGAGGGGAGGACGTGAGGATGTGGCGAGCTCACCTGCCAGTGGCGTCTCTGCAGCTGGTGGCGAGTGGTCTGTGGATAGTCACAGCCCTTCTCAGCTAAGTGCATGGGGGCGCGTAGCGTGGTTCCTGGTTTCCTCCACTTAAACACACCTCTCAGGTGGAACTCTTCTCTTGGGGACATTTGCCGGAGACCACTCAGGTGGAGAAGGAGCCCCTCGTTTCCCTGGATGACCCTTCGGTCTGATCCTCAGCGTTACCATGTCAGCTCCCAGTCAGCACTGGCAGAAGGACCTCAGCCCCTGGCCTCAGTGGTTCCACTGCCATCGATTCAGTGGGGCCAACGGGCGCTCATCGTCCAGGGCACATCCTGGCCGAGGGAGCTCCTGACGGATTGGGGGACCCGAGAAAAGCCTGCTTGAGCAAGAGGACCTCAGGGAAGGTGCTCCTGCTCACAGATCCCCCAGGACTGCAGCCACCCGGGCCTGCATGCCAGGATGAAGAGTGGCGATTCAGTGGAGGTCTCGGTGCCCCTGCAGGCTTCCCACAGAGTGAAGCACACGAGGCCGCACGCTTGTGTCTCCAGGTTTAGGCTCCTCGCTCCTGTTACACAGTGCAACATGACCTGTGTGGGTGTGAAAGCTGGTTGGCGTCGCTTCTCATCTAGTTCTCGTGTGGCTGACTGGATTGTTTTTGCTGTGCTGCCGGAATGCCTCTGTACCTCTGCCCCCTCGCCTTGACCACCCCTTTCTGAAAATAAAGTGATGGACCTCCCATGGCCTCCACGTTTGTGTATCTTTCAGAGTGTTACCAATGGTTTAGTCATTGACTAGCTCAAGATTCCAAAGGTCTGGAGGCATTCTTGAATATGTATGTGCCTTAGCACAGGAAACAAGCATTCCTGGTCCCTTCTTCAAAGTTCTGCCGCTGGACTTTCCTAGTGGTCCAGTGGCTAAGACTCCATGTTCCTGTTGCAGGAGGCCCGGGTTCAATCCTTGGTCTGGGATCTAAGGTCCCACATGCTGCAGAGCAACTAAGCCCATGTGCCACAACTCCTGAGCCCACGTGCTGGAAGTGCTGACCCCGCGTGCTTTGGAGCGTGCTCGCCACAACCAAGGAGAGCCTGTGCAGTGCAGCAAAAGATCCTGCTTGACGTGATGAAGATACCACGCGTTGCAACAAAGACCCAGTGCAGCCAAGTAAATAAATTTTGTTTTAAAAAGAAAGTTCTGCTGCCTTTGAGCATTAACTCTCAATTTACTGCCTGGGAACACCCAGATATACTTGTGCTTCTTGGCTGTGAAAAATAGACACTCTCTTTGTTCCAGAGCAGTGCAATAGGAAGAAGAAAAATTGAGTGCCCAAGGATGTCGTCGATGACTCAGTTGTTCTCTGGGCTTTGGACTGAGAGCTCTGATGCCTCTGGGCAAACTGACTGCAAGCCATGAAACAGAATTTTCTCCCATCTTCCAGTGCTGCCCTAAGGTATCTTTGGACACAAGTGCTCAAGCCAGAAGTGAACGCGCCAGAAGGGAGGCTCTGTTCAGGAATAGCGAGCACGTTTGAAATCTGTGGCGGGCTCCTCTTGGACGCACATTCGTTGGTTTGTGTATTTCTAGTACGTTCTTCACTCACTTGCAGCCAACCACACGGCAGCTGCATCCACCTGACGCAGAGACAGCCTCTTCATCTGTGGAAATCTGCTCTCGGCCTTTCTGAGGTTTCACATCCTTCTCTCTGTGTTAAGTTTGGGACCAGCAGTAATCAAGCTCTAGTGCAAGCAGTTAGTAATGCAAGCATTTTCATCTTTGTTTTGTTTTCAGTTAATTTATTTTTTAATTGAAGGATAATTGCTTTACAGAATTTTGTGGTTTTCCATCAAACCTCAACGTGGATGAGCCATAGGTATACATATATCCCCTCCCTTTTGAACCTCCCATCTCCCTCCCCATCCCAACCCTCTAGGCTGATACAGAGCTCCTTGTTTGAGTTTCCGGAACCATACAGCAAATTCCCATACAGCAAATTCCCGTTGGCTGTCTGTTTTACATATGGTAATGTAAGTTTCCATGTTACTCTTTCCATACATCTCACCCTCTCCTCCCCTCTCCCCATGTCTAAGTCTGTTCTCTATGTCTGTTTCTCCATTGCTGCCCTGTAGATAAATTCTTCAGTACCATTTTTCTAGATTCCGTATATAGGCATTGAATACAATATTTATCTTTTTCTTTCTGACTTACCTCACTCTGTATAATAGACCCTAGGTTCATCCACCTCATCAGAAGTGACTCAAATGTGTTCCTTTTTATGGCCGAGTAATACTGCATTGTGTATATGTACCACAACTTTTACGTCCATTTGTCAGTGCACATCTAGGTTGCTTCCATGTTCTAGCTGTTGTAAATAGTGCTGCAGTGAGCAATGGGATACATGTGTCTTTTTCAGTTTTGGTTTCCTCAGGGTATATGCCTGGGAGTGGGATTGCTGGGTCATATGGTGGTTTTATTCCTAGTTTTTTAAGGAATATCTATACCGTCTTCCATAGTGGCTCTATCAATTTACATTCCCACCAACAGTGCAAGAGAGTTCCCTTTTCTCCACACCCTCTCCAGCATTTATTGTTTGTAGACTTTATGATGATGGCCATTTGGACCGGTATGAGGTGATATCTCATTGTAGTTTTGATTTGCGTTTCTCATATGGAGCAATGTTGAGCATCTTTTCATGTGTTTGTTAGCCATCTGTATGTCTTCTTTGGAGAAATGTCTGTTTAGGTCTTTTTCCCGCTTTTTGATTGGGTTTTTTTTCTGGTATTGAGTTGTATGGGCTGCTTGTAGATTTCAGAAAGTAATCCTTTGTCAGTTGTTCCATTTGCTATTATTTTCTCCAGACAACATTCTGAGGGTAGTCTTTTCAGCTTGCTTAGTGTTTCCTTTGCTGTGCAGAAGCTTTTAAGTTTAGTCAGGTCCCACTTGTTTACTTCTGTTTTTATTTCCATTTCTCTAGGAGGATCTTGCTTTGATTTATGTCACCGAGTGTTCTGCCTATGTTTTCCTCTAACAGTTTTACAGTTTCTGGTCTTACATTTAGGTGTTTAGTCCATTTTGAGTTTATCTTTCTGTATAGTGTTAGGAAGTGTCCAAATCTCATTCTTTTACGTGTAGCTGTCCAGTTTTCCCAGTTTCCCATTTATTGAAGACGCTGTCTTTGCCCTACTTTATATTCTTGCCTCCTTTGTTAAAAATAAGGTACCCATAGGTGCATGGGTTTATTTCTGGGCTTTCTGTCTTGTTCCATTGATCTATATTTCTGTTTTTGTGCCAGTACCATACTGTCTTGAAGACTGTAGCTTTGTAGTATAATCTGAAGTAAGGAAGGTTGATTCCTCCAGCCCCATTCTTCTTTCTCAAGACTACTTTGGCTATTCGGGGTCTTCTGCGTTTCCATATGAATTGTGAAACTTTCTGTTTTAGTTCTGTGAAAAATGCCTTTGGTAATTTGATAGGGATTGCACTGAATCTGTATATTGCATTTGGTAGTATAGTCATTTTCACAATAATGATTCTTCTTACCCAGGAACATGGAATATCTCTCCATCTGTTTATGTCATCTTTGATTTATTTCATTAGTGTTTTATAATTTTCTGTATACAATTCTTTTGTCTCCTTATGTAAGTTTATTCCTGGATATTTAATTCTTTTTTGTTGCAATGGTGAATGGGATTGACTCCTTAATTCCTCTTTCTCATTTTTCATTGTTAGTATATAGAAACGCAAGTGATTTCTGTGTATTGATTTTGTATCCTGCAACTTTGCTAACTTCACTGATTAGCTCTAGTAGTTTTCTGATACCGTCTTTAGGGTTTTCTGTGTACGGTTTCATGTCATCTGCAAACAGTGAGAGCTTTACTTTCTCTTTTCCCATCTGGATTCCTTTTATTTCTTTTTCTTCTCTGATTGCTGTAGCTTGGACTTCCAGAACTATGTTGAATAATAGTGGTGAAAATGGACACCCTTGTCTTGTTCCTGATCTTAGGGGGAAATGCTTTCATTTTTTCACCATTGAGAATAATGTTTCCTGTGGGCTTATCATATATGGCCTTTACTATGTTGAGGTAGGTTCCTTCTATGCCCATTTTTTGAAGATGTTTAATCATAAATGGGTGCTGAATTTTGTCAAAGGCTTTTTCTGCATCTATTGAGATTATCATATGGTTTTTATGTTTCAATTTGTTAATATGGTGTATCACATTGATTGATTTGTGTGTACTGAAGAATCCTTGCTTCCCTGGAATATACCCACTTGATCATAGTGTATGAGCTTTTTGATGTATTGCTGAATCCTATTTGCTAAAATTTTGTTGAGGATTTTTGCATCTGTGTTCATCAGTGATATTGGCCTGTAGTTTTCTTTTTGTGTGTTGTCTTTGTCTGGTTTTGGTATCAGGATGATGGTGGCCTTGTAGAATGAATTAGGAAGTGTTTATTCCTCTGCAATTTTTTGAAAGAGTTTTAGGATAGTC
Organism: Capra hircus; assembly: GCF_001704415.2. Classification (NCBI taxonomy): domain Eukaryota; kingdom Metazoa; phylum Chordata; class Mammalia; order Artiodactyla; family Bovidae; genus Capra; species Capra hircus. The sequence goes on from NC_030829.1 coordinate 54,307,686, forward strand.
ATTAGCTCTTCTCTAAATGTTTGATAGAATTCTCCTGTGAAGCCATCTGGTCCTGGGCTTTTGTGTTTTGGGAGATTTTTGATCGCAGCTTCGATTTCAGTACTTGTAATTGGGTTGTTCATAATTTCTATTTCTCCTTGGTTCAGTCTTGGAAGATTGAACTTTTTTAAGAATCTGTTCATTTCTTCCAGGTTATCCATTTTATTGCCATATAGTTGTTCATAACAGTCTCTTATTAGGCTTATTTAACTTATACACAGAGTACATCATGAGAAACGCTGGGCTGGAGGAAGCACAAGCTGGACTCAAGATTGCCGGGAGAAATATCAATAACCTCAGATATGCACATGACACCACCCTTATGGCAGAAAGTGAAGAGGAACTAAAGACCCTCATGATGAAAGTGAAAGAGGAGAGTGGAGGTGGGCATTGCACGTGGGAAGAGCCTGCACAGTTCAGCGTTGTGGGTGGATCCGGCAGCTGGTGTTCACGTTCAAGTCTGAAGCATGTAGCTTTCCAGCCCACTGCGCTTCCTGGGCCAGTGAGAGCGCCCAGGGTAGAGTGGGTGCTTATCATCTGTGTGTGGGGTGAATGACCTGGGCGAGTGGGAGAGAAGCCTGGTGTGGCCCTTGAGGAAGGAGTAAGGCCTTGTCTCTGAGGAGGGGGCAGCCGGTGACCAGTGTTCCCTGGGGCCTGACACCCGTCCTCCCCTGAGCCCCATCTGGCTGCTTGTCCATCAGGTCAGGAGCAGGTTTCTTGGGCCCTTTGAACATGTTCAGGCCTTGGGTCCTCCTCTGGGTGTTGAGAAGAGGGCGGTGGGCTAGGGTGACACCTCTGCTCAACTTTAGGGCTGGGATGTGACTCAGCTCCAGGCCCACGTGTTGGTCTCCACATCAGAGCGAGGGGCTGGAGGCTTCAGCTTCCTCCCTGCCTCCCCCAACCCAAGCCGTTCACCTGCTTTCCAGTACCTTAGATTCCTCTTGAGGGGACAAAGCTCTTCAAACTGTGATCACCACTTAGAAGCAGATGCTTTCAGAAGCAAGGGCTCGTTGAGCTAAGTTACTGGGCAGTCAGATCGTCAGTGTGGGGTGCCCCGAGAGATGGAGAAGTATATGTGTTGTCCGTCCGATAGACAGGCCTGGCATTGACATCAGAGCTGAGGCTGAGAGGGCCGGTGGGGGAGGTAAATGAAGGAGGAGGCAGGACAGCTGTTTGCTGTGTGCCCAGTTTTGCTGAGGTCTGCTGGCCAGGCCTGCATTTTCTTGTCACAGGAGAGTCAACACTTGCTCCAAGCCAGGTGTGGGACTGGGCTCTGCTGGTGAATAGGACCCTGTGGCCTCTAAACCACTTTATATGGACCTGGGGGTCTTGTTAGAAAGCAGATCCTGATCTGTCCTAGGGGTGGGGCCCAGACTCTAAGAGGCTTTCTGACCATAGTGATGTTCCTCAGACCATAGGTGGTTCTTCGCTGAGGGATGGTGGTATGGGTTCTGGGTGCCCACCAAGTGTGGCTTTGTGTTTTGTCTTGAGTGCCTGGGGGCTTCCCTGGTGGTGCTAGTGGTAAAGAACTCACCTGCCAGTGCAGAAGACGTAAGAGAGGCGGGTTCGGTCCCTGGGTTGGGAAGATCCCGTGGAGTCAGGCATGGCAACCCACTCTAGTACTCTTGCCTGGAGAATCCCACGGACAGAGGAGTCTGGTGGGCTACAGGCCTTAGGGTTGCAGTGGGTCAGACAGGACTGAAGTGACTTAGCAGGCACGCATGCTTGATTGCTGGGTGGCCAGAACTTCACTGGAGAAGGTACCTGGCTCCTAGAGGGAGTCCTCTGTGACCAAGGTTTCCCCTGAGTGTGGCTATTGCCCTGGCTCCACAGAGGGCCGTCCTGCATGTTGGTGATGGGTGTGCGCATGTCCAGTGGGTGGCTGGGTGGTGCTCCTCCCCTGTGATCGCCCACCCATTGCCACAGTCAGCGCACATGTTCGCACCAAAGTGCAAGTGAGTGCTAAGTGACATCCCTTCCAGGAAGACGGGGTCTTTGCTGGAATTAAGTTGTGGTGCTTAATGATCAAGGCTCATTCAGCCATGAGCTGGGGTTGCACGTGTGTCTGGACATCAACCTCGTGTCCCAGATCAATGAAGGGACCGAGGCAGGGGTCAGTCTCAGCCACAGGAGGTGGCGTCCGCTGAGCGTTGGGCGAGGAGGAGGGAGGGGTTAGGTCAGCCAGGTCCAGCAGTGGCTGTCACCACTGTCAGTGGCCCACTTACGTCCAGCCTCAAAGTCAGGCTTTCCCTTTCCCAGCGTCCTGTCCGCCCGCGAATGTCAGTTCAGGGACATTGGCTCTGACAGTGTCCCCGGAAGGTTCCCTGCTCACACAGCCCTTGCTGGTTGTTAGTAAGAAGCCCCCGTTGCAGCTTTGCCCCTGGGAAGCTCTGCTGTTTAAAGGAACTGTGTCGTCGTCTTTTCCTCCATCTTGCCCCTCCTTCCCCCGTCCTGTTCCGCTGTCCCCTCCACCTCTGCTCCTACAACCCCCCAGCAGCCGTACGTGCTTGTGGGAGTGGATCTGGTTTGGTTTGCTAAGCATTCACACCTCCTTGCTACATGTTCTTCCTCGTCCTTCTCCTCTCTTTCTATTGACCATAGACCAGGAATTGCGGGGGCATGCTGTTTTTCACTGAAATGTGAAATTTTCGTCTTTGCTGAAATAAACATTTTGAACCTTTGCATCCGTTTGAGTATTTATTCACCTCCTAGGCTAGTACCCCTCAGAGCTGCCTGTGGTCTCGGAAGTGTCCCGGAAGCCAGGTGAGAGCTTCTGAGGGCGGGAGAACGGACAGGTGGTTGGTCCCAGGGCCGGTCACTCGTCAGCCAGGGTTTCTGAAATGCAAGAGGTCAAGTCAAAAAGCTGTGTCTGGGACTTCCCTGGCGGTCCACTGGTTAAGACTCCATGCTTCCAGTGCAGAAAGCACGGGTTTGACCCCTGGTTGGGGAACTTAAGATCCCCATGCCTTACACTGCAGCCAAAAAAAGAAAAACCACCAAAAAAACCTCTACCATGTCTGCTGTCCTTCTGTTGCCATCCAGTTTGGCTTTCCTTCCACAGAGGGATGGAGGAGAAATGTTGTAATGGCGAGAGGAGTGGCCCCAGAGTTGGACCATGTGACTTCAGCCTGTCTCCTAAAAGCTGGGGCCCTGGACCCAATCCCCCACAGGTACTGAGTGATGACTCTTTGGGAAAGAGGAATTGGAAGCTCTTTTGAGAGGCAGGGTGGGGAATGAAACCTCTGTTTTGTTACTCATAAGCAGGCTCACACTGGGACTCAGGTGAAGCTTGGAATTGAGCTGAGCTGGGCAAGGACTTACCTTCGGCTTCTTCCCAAAGGATGTCCTGAAGAAACTTCCCCAGCGTCTGGCCATGCTGGAGGGACTGAGCCCCTGACAGCTTGATCCCAATGTTAAAGGGGGCGTTGAACTAGGAGGAACCCAGGAATTATCAGAGGTCACCCCCACCCTCCCACCCCTGCCCTCTGCTCTCCCACCAGAAGAGGCCCTGGGCTCTCAGGAGGGGAAGAGGGAAGAGCCTGGGGTCCGACAGGCCCCCTGAGGGGTGGCTTAGCCAGTTCTCCGTCCGTCCTGGGCCTGATCTTACCACTCCATGATCCTTAGGAGGCTCACCTTGTACCCTCTTTACCTGACTGAGGAGGTTACTGATAAAAGCTGTGGGGTCCCCTAGATCAGGCATCCCCCCACCTTTCAGCTTTGGAAGACGTCAGATGGAATGGCCAGTGATGGAGTTACAGCTGGCAGCATGATGTGGGATCCGGGCTCTCCCTGGTGGACACAGCACCGGCCCGGGGGACAGTCTCTGCACCTGCCTCCCTCCCTTCCCAGGAGCTCTTCCTCTCGACTGCACTGGCCCTTCCTTGTTCCGTGATGGACCAGATAGGATGTTGACCTCTTCCTTGAACGATGCTCTGAGCCAAGGCTGTTCTTTCTGTGCCTCTGTCTCTTCCCTTCTACAGGCGGATCACCCCCACGTCTCCTAGCTTCTCGGCAGCCTATTAGATGGCTTGCTGAAGCTCAAAGATTTGGGCCACCAGGAAGGAACTTTGTGGCTGCATCGTTTCTCTCCAGGGGAGCAGAGACCATGTTCACCTCCACTCATCCAGTTCCTGGCCGTGTTGGTGACAGAGCTCCTGGGTAAGTCCACGAAGGGATCTTGGGGCCGAAAGGGAGCCCCTGGTCCTCCTGCCCTTGGCAGGGGTGCAGCCCTTGCCCTGCTCAGCCCCGGGCTGAGTGCCTTTCCCTCTGCCTCACATTTCACAGGTAAGCAGGGATGCTCCGAGGTGTTGTTAAAACAATGCATAAAATATGGTTTCCTCTTTTAAAATTTGCCTCCCCCTCTTGCCTCCACCGTGAAGGTGGAGCTGTGGAGATGACGTAATTGATTTGGGGGGAACTGAGGCCCCTCTGTTCTCTCCCTTCAGTAAATATTCATTTCCTCTCCAGCCCCATGGCCGATGCGAGTGGTCGGGTGACCCCAGCAGACTCTGGGGCTCCGTGGACACTGAGCTGGGGACCTGCTGGGCTGGTCTGCACCCTGGAGCTGGGCAAGGGGCAGCTGCCAGGAGGTGAGGCAGCTGTCGGACGGGAGAGCGCAGCTTCGAGGGGCTGGAAATGGCCCCATTGGCCCCAGTGTCTAACTGGTCCATGGGTGACGGGTAGGATGGGACAGCACTTGGTTTATAAAGCGTTCCGCTCTGAGATTCCATTGTAGGAAAACGTTTGGAGGGAGTGGAGGGGCCTGCGATGCCTGAGGCGGGACTCCAGGACTGGAGGCTTTGGGGCGCACAGCCCACACTCTGCGGCCTGTGTCTCAGGCTTCCCCCACATCTGGTGGGCCCCCCCACCTCTGGACATCACACACTCCTGGTTCCGGCTAGGGCAGGGCCTGCTGTTGCCTCTATGGAAACCAGAAAGTCCCAGCCAAGACTTCTGCCCCGTCTGAGCGGTCCCAGGGCTTCCCTTGCCCCACTGGGCCTGGCAGTCTCATCAGGAAAGTTTCCTGGTTTTAATCTAAGAATCTGTAGGCTGTCGTCAAGTAGGAACGTGACGGGTGGGGTCTCACACATGGTGGAGGAGGCGCCTGGCTAGAGTCGGGCTGGGGGCTGGGGATTTGACCTCTGACGGGAGCAGAGGCGGGCAGAGGAGATTTCCCAGGCACTTGCTCTCTCTGCCAGACCGGCGATGGAGACCGAGGGCTTGGGGACCCGAGCCCCCCGGACTGTGGGTCCCACCTTGGCACCTGCAGGCAGTGGCCCCTTGGGCCAGCGGGTTCCCCTGGCTGAAACTCTGTTCCTCATCTCTAAACGAGGCTGCTCATCCTGTTGCAGCCGTACTGACCTCACCAGTGGCTGTAGAGATTCAATGCCAAGCAGGAGGGCAGGAGGGCTTCCCAGGTGGTGCTAGTGGTAAAGAACCCACCTGGCAATGCAGGTGATGTAAGAGACACAGGTTCGATCCCTGGGTCGGGAAGATCCCTGGAGGAGGGCCTGGCAACCCACTCCAGTATTCTTGCCTGGAGAATCCCATGGGCAGGGGAGCCTGGTGGGCTACAGTCCATGGGGTCACATGGAGTCGGACACAACTGAAGCCACTGAGTACGCTCGTGTGCAGGAGGGCGGAGCCATGGAAAGTGAGGCCGAGGGGGTGCAGCAGCTCGGTGGTGACGGGCACCTCGGGGGACACTGGTCATCCTGCACGGAGATGCCCATCTCCACCTAAACCCTTGTCAGTCCTTTCCCGGGACTGCGGCCAGCCAGGAAGCCCACATGGCGGGGGGCCCTTAAAACGCCTTCATGCCCTGTCTCTCCTGGTCCTCCCATTCTCTCCCAACAGTGCCCTTGCCCCGTGCAGGATTCCTGAGCCCAAGCGAGCCTGCCGGGCTCCATCCTGGCCTGCAGGTGGGGTTCACCCATCCAGGGTGCTGTCCTGCCAAGATAGGGTAAGGTCAGGTCCGAGAGGGCCCTGAGCCCATCGGAAGGTTTTCTGCGGGGAGACACCTGCAGCCTGTGAGCAGCTCCTCCTTCCTGAGTGTCTGTGAATACTTGCTGGCATGCCCCCTCCCCTCTGCTGGGGCTCATCCTGTTGCAGCAAATTTCCTTAGACATTTGCCTGTTGATGGCAAAGACCTAGCAGAGCCAGGGGTGTGGAGTCGCTGTTGTCCTGCCGTTTGATGTCCCTTGAGTAGCTGCTAAGTGGGGGTCTGCGGGTGGCCGCCCTCCCCTGCCCTCCCCACCCCCCTCCTACTGCAGAGGGACCCACCCGGATTTCCAGCTCGTCCTCTGCACCTTCCTCCTGACTTCCCACATCCGGGTCAAACTGGCCTTCCAGGGCCCGGGGCTTCAGTCTGCCTGACGGCTTCTTAGGTTCCTTTCTCTGCAGGAAAGAGGAGGTGCTCCCCTTAGGCCCTGAATCTCCCCTCTCCTCCGAGAAGCAGGGTGAGGTGTGGACTCACAGTCAGACCCAGAGCCCTCCTTTGGGCTCAGGGAGAAAGCTGAAGCTCAGGGCAAGCCACTGCCCAGCTCACACGGCTCGGGGCATTTAGGACGCGGGGCTCCTGGGGTGGCATCTCACCTGCAGTTTCTGATGTTCGGGGCTCAGAAAGCTGGAGCCCGCCATGGCCAAGTCCATCCAGAGCATGCTGAGCAGCAGCAGGCTGCAGATGGTCCGCGGGGCGGGCATGGCTTCTCTGGCTGGAGGCAGATGGACCTGGAGGAGAGAGGGTCTCTGGGCCGGGCAGAGAGATGGTGGCAGGGCTCCGCGCTGGACCCCTGGACCCAGGGTGACTGCTGTCTGGAGCAGCTCTCCCCCAGGAGCGCCGTCTGCCCGCCTCCCCAGGTAGTAGCATGTGGGCTCCTTCGCAAGACTGTTCTCTCAGGGGCGGATGCTTGGCAGTGGACTGTCCACATCCTTCGTCCCCAGCCCTGAGAACCTTGCGCCAAGTTTGTGGAGGAGGGGTGAGGAAGGCGAACCGGCCAGGTCCCAGGAGACACGGGGACACCGGGGCCGCTCCCAAGTCCAGCTGGGAGCAGCCGGGCAGCCGGGGCCCTGCGACCTTCCCGTGTTCAGAAGGCCCTGCAGGTGCGCGGCCGTTGCTGTGAGTTAGACCCATAAACAGACCCCCTGCATGCGAGCGTCCCCAGAGTGCCTACCTGGGGTTCCGGGCGGAGGTGGCGCCTGGTGGCCATCTGGTCCTTATATAGGGCAGCCTGTGTTTGTCTGAAACCAGCAGCTGTCTCTCAGGGCAGCTTGGCATCCGGGGGCTGAGTGCCATTCCTTGGGAACTAAAAATGGTTCGCATCACCCACCAGGGAGACGTCACCAGCAGAGGTCAAATGCCCTGAGAGATGGCTGGGTTGGCTGGGTCGGCCCCACAGGGCTACCTGCCCCTCCTGTGCCCAAGAGTGCCCGCCTCGGCTTGGGCGGAAGGAGAGGGCACCCTGGGGCCAGCCTGGTGTTGCTGCTCCCCTCCTTTTCCCAGGTTAGAACCAGGTCAGTTGCTGTTGTTCAGTTGCCAAGTCGTGTCCAACTCTCTGCGACCCCAAGGACTGCAGACCTCCAGGCGTCCCCATCTCTCATCCATCCTCTCCCGGAGTTTGCCCAAATTCATGTCCATGGAATCGGTGATGAACCAGGCATCGTCGCTTGATCTTGGGGGCTTGTGCTACCTCTGGCCTTGTGAGGGACGCCGTTCTGGCTTCCACGGCCTCAAGCACGTGAGAGCCTGCCTCCTGGCATTCTCAGGCTGCCTGGAGGGAAGCCCCATTTTTCAGATGAGGAAACTGGAGGAGCAGGGCAGGGACAGTCTCCAGCAGGGGTTGAAGGCCCGTCCTCGCCTCTGGGAGGAAGGGGGTGATGGCTCCGCTCTGCACGGTCTTCCTTAACATGTGGGCTTGTCTCTCCTCCCCCGGCCCGGCCCTGAGAGGCAGCAGAGTAGCCCCGGGGGCGGGAGAGCCAGGACCCAGTGCTGCCAAGGGCGACCACACGCATGCTGGCCTCAGCGAGGTCACTGAGCGTCCCCTGCACAGGGCTGCCTCTAAGAGTGGCTTTGAGGATGGACCGAGGTGACAGATGAGACATCCTTTGTAAGCTGTCAAGTGTCACACGGTAGCTGTTCTTTGTACCTTGGCCAGCCTCAGCCACGTCACATGTTCCCCAATGATGAGCTGCTCAACCACACGGGGGAATCCTAACCTGCCCGGAGCCCTTCGTCCCACCGGATGCCCAAGCAGTGACTTCTGAGGGCTCGGTGTTGTCTGCGTAGACGTTCTAGTATCAATCAGAGGAGGAACTTGCTTCTGGCCGTGCTGGTGGGAGGGCTGTAGGCAGAGGGCCACGGCGGGGGTGAGTGGCAGGCGCCGGCGTGGACTGTGTGGAGCCGCCCAGTGAGAAGGTGGGGTGCTTGGAGGATGGTGGTGGGGTAGGGGGAGGAGTGGGTTGTGAGGAAAGGCCTGGAAAGAGGGGCGGGGTGAGGATGAGCACCCTTGGGAAGCTCCTGGCACCAGGCATCTGGGCTTTGATCTGGAGGAGGGAGGGAAGACGTTGAAGGCTCGTGAGCAGTGGAGTGACCGATTGACCTTGAAGACTTGGGAGGCTGCACCTCTTGTTTCAAGGGGAGAACAACCGACTGTTTAAAGGGGTCACCCTTTCCTTAAAACCACGCCGCCCTCAGTGGCTGTGTGGGCTGCCAGCCGGGCTCCTATCAGGAAGGGGCTGGGGCCGCCAGCGGACCTTTGGCTGTCAGATGCTGGCCTGACGTAGGTGGACCTCAGAGAGATGCACCTTGTAGAGACTCTAGGGACGGGGGACCTGGGAGGGGCTGGCCTGAGCCCCACAGTGCAGTGTGGGGACTAAGTACCTTCTGCTGGAAAACTACTTTTCACCAGGAGGCTCTATCAGTCCCAGGATAGGGTTAGCATGTCCCCTGGAGACCGTCCCCTTGTGAGCCCCCTGAGCGTAGGGCTCCTGACCTTGGGAGCCCAGAAGGCTGAAGGTGGAGTGGGCTGGAGAGATGTTTGAGACGGCCAGCAGCTTTTCCAGAGCCTCTCCTTGCCAACCCCAGCAAAAAAACCAAAAACCCCAAAGTGTCTATGGTGACCAGGCCCCTGTTGTGACACGAGGCCTCCCTTCACCGTGGAGATGGGAGCTGCGGGTGTTGATCTTAGATAACAGCCCCCGAGAGCAAACACAGAACACCCTTGCTGCCTGGTTCCCGCGCCCGCTGATCCTGGGAACGGGAAAGTGCAGAAAGGAGGCCTGCGGTGGGAAACCACCCCAGGTACACCCTGCAGAGCCCAGGCGAGCTGGGGAAGGAAGAGCTGAGGGCCGGGGAGGCGGCGCCCGGGAAGTGCCCCGCCGCCCACCCCCAGCTGTGGAAGGGGCCGCGGACCGAGACCGGCCCCCGGAGTTGTCTGGAGGTCCCGTCGGGAGTGCGGATGACGCCGAGGCCAGGCGGCACCTGTCTGCCCCGCGGAGGGTTCCTTGCCCGCTGGGTGGTGCTTCCCTTCCCCCCGCCCGGCCTCGAGGGCCCGGCCTCGTGAATGGACAGGGATGCGGTGTCACCCAAGTAACTGCCATGAGTAAATGGCGTCTGAGAACACATTGTGTACACGGCCCACTGTCCTTTTGTTTGTAGCAATGCTTAGTTGGCTTATTAGGCGCTTTTTGCACAGTGTAGCCCAACCTTGGTATGACCGAGGCAGAGTTTGGGGTTATGGAAACAGGTTTTACTTTGTGAGATAGGGCTTTTTGGTCTGGCTTCTTTCTCTCCTGGCTGCTGAAGCAAAAGTATCATGCCAGCCATCCGATGAAAAATTCCTCAGAAGTCACATTAAAGGATGCAGAAAGAAAGAGGTAAAACCAATCTTAACAATATACTTTAACGTATCCAAACACTATCAATTTGGCGCACAATCAATGTGAAAAATGTTACATGTTCGACACTGGCTTTCTTTTACTAAATCCTCACAGTCTGGCGGGGTTGTGTTTCTGCAGCGTTTTCCAGTTCAGACTTGCTGCATTTCCAGAGCATAGTAGGGACGCGTGGCTCCCCGTACTGCACAGGGTGAGTACTAGGTCAGCATGGGTGTCACTCTTTTTTTTTTTTTTCATTTTTATTTCTATTTATTTATTTAAAGTCTATAGTAAAGTCACAGCTGTAAAATAAATGCATTTAAAAAAACAGAAGATACATCTGGATGACAAAAAATAGAGGAAGATTGAAAATCTATGGGATTCCCCAGTAGCTCAGTTGGTAAAAAATCCGCCTGCAATGCAGGAGACCCCAGTTTGATTCCTGGGTCAGGAAGATCCGCTGAAGGTATAGGCTACCCACTCCAGTATTCTTGGGCTTTCCTTGTGGCTCAGCTGGTAAAGAATCCACCTGCAATGCGGGAGACCAGGGTTCAATCCCTGGGTTGGGAAGATCTCCTGCAGAAGGGAAAGGCTGCCCACTCCCGTATGCCGGCTTGGAGAATTCGGGTTGCAAAGAGTCGGACACAACTGAGTGGCTTTCACTTTTCATGAAAACCTACTGTACATTTTGCCAAGGGCAGTAGAATGCAACATGATAGGAAAAATTCAATATTCATATATATCCTTAACAAAAACTTCCCTCATGAATAGCAAAATCATCTAAGAAAATGGTATGTTTATATAAGTGCACACTTTTTTAAAAAGTGGGGTACAGGGTGCTTGATAAAAATATGTGGGCACCAGGAACTCAAGATTAATCTTCTAAAATGAAGGTTTATTTAAGAATAAAATGACCGTTTCTAACATGATAATCATATGAAACCTTTTTTTTTTCCTTTATAAAAACGAGATGAGCACTTCACAGGAACAGCTTGGTAGTCATTTAAGTAGAATGGAGACACCACAGGCGTTGCTCTGAACTTGCATCACCTCAGCCAAGTGCTCCCACAGCTCCTTTCCCACTGGGGTGTCCCTGTTCTCCTGCCATCATGGGGCTGGAGCCCCAGATACTGGTCTCCTGTCTTCAGTCTTTCTGTCCAGCAGCTTCCGCCCTCAGCCTTCAAACATGCCCAGGTCTCTCATCCTGGAAAGGTCTGTCGATGCCCCCTTGCCCTCACGCTGCCGTGTCCAGGCAGAACTTCCTTTCCCTGTGTCCCGTTCCTCAACGGACACTGGCCCCTCCAAACTGTCTAGCTCGACACCTGCTCCACCACTGTGCTGAAACGGCCCTCGGAGCTGCAGATAGTGCAGCCTTAGTCTAGGGGTCACTAAGAGCCGTGGGATCTCAGTGAGGCCCGTGGGGTCACCTGATCGCAACTGCGGGGTGCAGACTTCTGCTGCGCTGCAGTCGATTCACAGGGGAGGCCGTAAGAAAGCCGACTTCCTTATGCCTCATCTTCTGACTCGGATCGAGTAAGTCTGCCGTGGGGCGAAGAATCTGTATTTTCACAAGGGTCTCAGGTACTTCCTTTCTGATTACAAAGTCATGTTTCCAACGAAAACTTGGCCAAAAGTTTTCCAACAGAAAGTGTGTAAGCTGAACTCTCTCTCCAGATATATTTGAACTTATTCTTCTAGAAAATTTCAAACATACAAAGAAAGCAGAGAGAGTAATTCCATGAGTCTCCAAGCACCTGTTATCAGTTTCAACATATATTAGCATCTTCTTTCGTGTACTTCTCTCTCATATTGTTTTTCATTTGAGGGGAATATTCTGAGAGCAAACCTCAGCAATCACGTGGTTTCAGTCTTAAAAGCTTCAGTTTGTATTTTTCCCAGATAACACACACTTTCTTGGTCTACCAAAGCCCCTTTTGTCGTCGCTGTTTAGTTGCTAAGTCATGTCCAGGTTCCCCGTCCTTCACTATCTCCTGGAGTTTGCTTAGATTCATGTCCATTGAGTCATTGATGCTATCTAACCATCTTATCCTCTGCCGCCCCTTCTCTTTTTGCTTTCCATCTCTACCAGCATCAAGGTCTTTTCCAATGAGTCAGCTCTTTCCATCAGGTGGCGAATGAATGATGACTTTGGCTTCAACAATTTTGTTTCATGGCAAATAGAAGGGAAAAGTGGAAGCAGTGAAAGATTTTATTTTCTTGGGCTCCAAAAATCACTCCTGATGGTGACTTCACCCATGAAATGAAAAAATGCTTGCTCCTTGGAAGGAAAGCTTTCACAGAGCTAGACAGCAAGACAGTTGTCTTGGGGTCCGGAAATCAGTCCATTTCGATGAGTGATTTAGATGCACATGAGTGTGTTTTCAGTGCTGTTGGGAAGAATGTTCTATGAATGCCAGTTAGGTCAAACTGACTGACAGATTTCTCTGGGTATTCCATCACTTGACTGTTTCTCAGGGGTCTGCGTGTTCTACTGCTAAAGGATGAGCGTTGCGATCACCAGCTAGAACTGGAAAAGACTTCTCTTCACTTCTGAGTTTTTGTTTCACGTATTTTTCACATATTTTTTCCTCACCATAAACACGTCCAAATGTATCTGAACCCAAATAAACTACTATGCCGAGGAGCTGTTCTTAATAAAGAGGATGACTCTAAGCTTAGAGAATGTAGGTAGGAAGCTGAACACCAGAGAATGCAGAGGCCATTTCACTTTGAAACTATTTCTCATGGATGGTCACTTATATTTGGGGTCCTTGAGACTGGGATTAGATTTAAGACAGTGGGCATGTGGCTCTAAAATTGAAGACCGAACCAGAAGTGGGAGGCCCTAGGGTACCGGGGGGATCATTTCTGCCAGAACCTCTACAGGATAGAGGATAGGATCCAGGATAGTCTAGGCTGGGGAACCAAGCCTGCTTAGGCCTGGGACACCAAGCCAGGGGACCCAGGCTGTGGGGAATATAATAGACACTTTTAAAAATACATCAGTACTTTCAAGTGTGTGGAGACAGACTCGTCTCCGTCGTGCACGCTGTGGGCGGGCAGCACCGTTAGCCGGGTGGGCGCGTCTGCAGCGCTCTGCTTTGGTGGACTCTCCCCGTGGCGGCTCTTGGAGCGCTGGGTGGACTGCACGTGCTGTAGTGATGGGTCGCTGTTTTATGTAGGAGCGTGCACTGCTCGTGCCTTTTCCCCCCACTGCACACACATTTTTTTCCAGGACTCTAAGACTGTTTTTCTCAGAGGGTTTCTCGCTCTCCAGTTTGAGACAACACCACTACACCAAATCCTTTGGCTGCAGCCCTTACATAAGTTCCTGGAGGCCAAAGATCTCTAGGTCCATCCTTGTTGCAGGCGTGGTTTTCTTATTTTATAGCTGAGTCAGTTACTATGGCATACATGACCCAGGTAGGTTTTTTCGGTGTGCAAGTGGTCCTGGTCATTTGCTTCGATTCCCTATCTTGAGTGTTGTACACATCCCTGCAGCATGCGTTTTGAGGCCTGAGTCATTTCAGTCCCTGGTTTCTCATTTCTGTCCGGGAGCTGTGACTTCCCTTTCAGAAGCCTGGGTATTCTTTCCCAGAGCGGCCTGTGCCTGCGTGCAGTGCTGGCATCAGCATGGAGGGTGCCCTTTATCCTCCATCTGCAGCGTTTACTGTTTGCAGACCTTTGTGCTGGACCCTCTGACTCACGGCAGATGGCGCAGGGTGTAGTTTTGACGGTCTGAGTTTGAGGGATCTGGTGCAACATTTAATGTGCCTTGTTTATTTCTTGCAAATATTTGAGGAAACTTTCCTTTTGAGTAGGGCTTATTGAAAGTCCCCCTGTTTATGGGTTTTGAAGTTTTTACTCACTGACCTGGGCCAGGGTGTTTCTAGGGTAAGTGTTCCTTATTTAAGGCCCTGCAGCCTGGAAAACCCCATGGACGGAGGAGCCTGGTAGGCTGCAGTCCATGGGGTCTCTAGGAGTCACACACGACTGAGCGACTTCGCTTTCACTTTTCATTTTTATGCATTGGAGAAGGAAATGGCAACCCACTCCAGTACTCTTGCCTGGAGAATCCCAGGGACGGAGGAGCCTGGTGGGCTGCCGTCTATGGGGTCACACAGAGTCGGACACGACTGAAGCGACTTAGCAGCTGCAGCAGCCCTTTATTATGCAGTGCCTTGAAGCACCAGGCTGTATGTTGTAATAACAGGAGATGGCCACAAGGTGGCACTACTTTTCCATGCCCAGCCCAGGTCAGTGGGGAGAGCAGCGCCTGAGGAAAGTGCAGGCTTTGGGTGGCGAACGTCTGAGAACATGCCAGCACAAACCGCAAAGGCTCGCGTCCTGTTCCTCCTCCTACTTCACCCTTGACCTGCAGCTTTTCAGACCCCAAACCGCTATGCTGAAATTTCGTCCTTTGGAAGTTAGGGGGCTTGAAGGGGCTGCAGGTGAGACCCCACCCCCAGAGCCTGTGCAGGCCGTATGAAAGTTGGAAGTGCTTTTCTCCCCGATAGTGCGGTGTCTCCTGGGTCATTTTGGCTGAGATTAGCATTCGGGGTAGGCTGCCTGGGTCTCAGATTGAGGCCCATTCGGGAAATGAGGCTCTTGAAGTCCAAGGGAGGAACATTTATGTCAAAACCTTATAACAGCCTGAGCTCAGGTGGGTCTGGCCTTAGGGACCAAGGCTGCTTAAGCATGGCACACCTGCCAGGGGACCCAGGCTGTGGGGACTATACTAGTTTGAAACATACTTCAACATTCCAGGTGTATAAAGACATACCTGATCTCCATGTGCAGGACTTAGATGTGAGCACCATTGATCAGCTGTACGCGTCTGCACAGCACTGTTTCTGGATTCTTTTCCCATGGGGCTCTTACAGTGCTGGTAGACCGCGTGTGCTATTGATGGAGGGCCGATGTTTACGTAGCAGTGTGAGCTGCTCGTTGCCGAGCGTTCCTTTAGATCCTCCCCCAGCTTTTGCCCCTGACACACACATGTTTTGCTTCCAGGACTCTAGTTTGTCTCTGTTTTCTCAGAGGGTTCACTTCTATGCAGGCTGAGATGACATCCCTACACCAAATCCTATGGCTGCTGTCTGCTTTGGTTCCCTGAGGCCAGAGATCTCCAGGTCCATCCTTGTTGCGTCAAGGTATTGTCTTATTTCACGGCTACGTCAGTCGTCTAGTGCACGCGCGTCCCGGGGGGATTCTGTCAGCACCCTAGCGGTCCTGGGCATCTGGTGTGATTCCAAATCTCGAGGCTGTTCATATTCCTGCAGCAAGCATTTTGATGCCTGGGCCATTTCAATCGCCAGCTGCTTTTTACTTTTTGTCCGGGAGCATGCACTGCGCTCACGTGGAGCTGTGATTTCCCTTTCGGAAGCCTGAGTATTCTTTCCCAGAGCGGCCTTCGCCTGCGTGCAGTGCTGGCATCAGCATGGAGGGTTCCCTTTGTCCTCGATCTGCAGCGTTTACTGTTTGCAGACCTTTGTGCTGGACACTGACTCACGGCAGATGGCGCAGGGTGTAGTTTCGACGGTCCTGTCTGTGACTGTGAGGTATCTGGTGCAACATTTAATGTGCCTTGTCTGTTTCTTATAAATACTTTGAGGAAAATTTCCTTTTGAATAGGGCTTGTTCAAAGTCCCATTTATGGTTTTTGAAGTTTTACTCGCTGACCTCAGCCAGGGTGTTCTTAGGGTTAGTCAGGTCCATCGCTCAGTCGTGTCCGACTCTCTGTGACCCCATGGACTGCAGCACACCAGGCCTCCCTGTCCATCATCAACTCGCAGACCTTGCTCAAATTCATGTCCATCGAGTCGGTGATGCCATCCAACCATCTCCTCCTCTGCCATCCCCTTCTCCTCCTGTCTTTAATCTTTCCCAGCATCAGGGTCTTTTCCAGTGAGTCAGTTCTTCGCAGCAGGTGGCCAAAGTATTGGAGTTTCAGCTTCAGCATCAGTCCGTCCAATGAATACTCAGGGCTGATTTTGCTAAGCGTTCCTTATTTAGGGCCTGCAGCCCTTTGACAATGCAGTGCCTGAAGCACCAGTTTGTACGTTGTAAGAACAGGAAATGGCCACAAGGCGGCACCTCGCGTCTATGCCCAACCCAGGTCAGTGGGGAGACCCAGGGCTTTGGATGCCAGTCTCTGGAACACGGAAGCACAAACCCCGCAGGCCTGTGTCCTGTTCCCCCTCCTGCTTCCCCGCTGACCTGCAGATATTCAGACACCCCTGCCAGACTGCTAGGCTGCAGTCTTGTCCTTTGGAAGTTAGGCGGCTTGAAGGTAAGGGGCTGTAGGGAGCCTGTGGAGGCTTTTCTCCCATTAATGCAGTCTCTCTTGGGTCCTTTGGCTGAGATTAGCGTTCAGGGTAGGCCTCCTGGGTAAAACTCAGGCCCAGTCTGGAAGTGAGGAGGCCCTGGAACTCTACTCTAGGGGAGGAACGTTTATGCCAAAGCCTTACAGCAGCCTGGGATGGGGCGGGTCGGCCTTGGGGCCAGGCCTGCTTAGGCATGGGGACAGCGACCCTCTTCACGTGCAGGGCTTCCTCTTCCCCTGAATTCTAGTGGTTACAGGTTGTACATGGCACAAGGCAGTGTCTCACCTTCCTGCTGATTCCCTCCGTGGGAATTCTGGATTTTCTGCCTCCAGAGCCTCGACATGCTGTCTGCAGAGATCTGTCATTGCAGTGCGGGGTGTGAATGCTCATTCCAGTCCTGGTCACAGGTGCTTTCAGGTGCTCCTCCGTTAGGGTGAGTAAGGCCCTCTGCCTGCAAACGGGTGTAACTGGACAGGGCAGGCTTTATCAGCCCGTCCAGAGCACAGGGCGTATGCGCAGGGGACACAGCCGCAGCCCTGAAGGTCCAGTGCCTGGCTCTCTGAATCAGAGCTCTGCAGGCGCCCTCAGCAGAGCTCGGGTCTGGGGATGGTGCCTGACAGCTGTGTGCAAGGCTCGGCCTGAATCTGTGCTCTTCCAGGACAACTACTGTGAGAAGGAGCTCGGTTTTAGGCGGGTTAGGAAAATGCAGGGAGAGTTATAAGCAATATGTGTTTATTTAATTACTCTGGAAACAAACCCCACAAGTGACGCCTGAACGTAAAAGGTACGTAAAAATGACCAAAATATCTTAAAATAACAACCTTCAGATCTTTTCATAGTTTTTCCCTCAGAACAAGTGTGTGTTCAGCTGGACGGTAAGTTACAAACCATATCAGATCGTGTTAAGGCAGATGACAGTCCTGCTGTGTCTGTGGGAGCCTGATGGCGCGGGCGCGGGGCCGCCTGGGCTGCCGGCCCAGAGTCTGCAGCGGGTGGAAAAGCAGGCGCCCCGTGCGCTCACTGCTCGCTCTGCTGGCCCTCTGTGACAGACGTGGACACGGATCCCTGGCCCTTGTTGACGTCACTGATGCACACCCACTGCCCGTCGACCGACTCCTTCCACAGTGTCACCTGCAAGCAGAACATGGCACCCACTGGAGGCGGCACCCCGCCCTCCCCTCTCCCTGCGTCTTCAGGAGGGACGCACAGTCCACCTCCATCAGAGACCACAGCTCACCGCCGAGGGCTAAACCGAGCACTTACATTTTGGTGGTTTCAGTGGAGGAACCAAGGTAAGTAAAGGAATAAAAACGACGATGGGGGTGGGGAGAGATGTCAAGAAGAGGATGACTCCAGCTGCTCCTGCCTTCATATCCCGCAGATGAAGAACTGAGAACTTTTCATGGACATGACAAGCCCGAACAGATCCTACACCCCAGCACTGAGGCTGAAGTGCCCCTACAGCAAAGACAGACTGATTCCATGAGACGGTAAGAGGTGTGGCCGATGTTTAGCCCAGGGCCCCTTTCCAGGGCTGGCAGAGCACCACGCAGAGAGGCTTCTCTTGAGGCTCTGCACTGGAGTGAGAAGAGAGCCCTCTACTTGCAAAGAAGCTGTCACTTTGCAGATCGGCTACTCTGGTTTGGCTCCACCGAGATCGCAGTTGGATCTGCTGCCGAGACACTAACTCTGCCGGGTAAGGACCACCCACAGCCAGCGCCCGGATCTTGGGGCAGGAGTGTGTCCTACAGGGAACGTGGGCACACTGAAGGCTAGAGACGAGAGCACAAATAAGGCATTAGTAACCTACGGCACTACTCGCCTGAGGGCTCAGTTGGTAGAAAATCTGCCTGCAGTGCAGGAGATGCAACTTCGATCCCTGGGTGAGGAAAATCCCCTGGAGAAGGAAATGGCAACTCACTCCCAGTACTCTTGCCTGGAAAATCCCATGGTCAGAGGAGTGTGGCAGGCTAAGTCCATGGGTTCACAAAGAGCTGGACACGACTTAGTAGGTAAGAAACCTTGGAGCTGCCTTCCAGGCCAGGAACCACTTCCAATCACCCAAACAGACAAACTACACTGGCACTCTGTAGAATAAATCAAGTAGCCTCACTTACCAAGAAGTGCACACTCTTGCTTGGAAGCTCACCAAAGGGAGAGCCAAACATCCTTTGGACTCTAGCCTGCTGTACTGCCAGGACAGGGACGTTTCGAGGTGAGCTGGGGGAAGGAGCAGGTAGGCAGTGCTAGCCACATGCTCTAAAACTGTGCCACAAGGAAGTGCTTCAACAGAAAGGAGGTTTAAATAGAAAGCACTATCTGTGAATGCCACTATGTTGAGAGGCTCCCGGTACAGAATCTGAAGTAACGAGTGCTAGAATCGAATCCAAATGTTACCAGATACAGCACAGAAACACATGGGTCTAATACATCATTAAAGGAGAAAAGAAACAGGAAATTCAGGGAGAATCCCTTGAAATTAATAAAAAGGGCAACTGAACATAATGTGCAATCTCAAGAGTATCCTCGGTGGGTAAATCAGGAGGTTGGGATTCACACAGACAAACTTCTATTAATAAAACAGATCATCAGAAAGACCCTATTGTAGCCCAGCAGAGCTCTACTGAACACTGGCCCTTAAGCTAACCAGGCAAAGAGTCCGAGGAAGGACAGGGGTGTGTGTGTGTGTGTGGACAGGTGGCCAGCACAGTGTTCTGAAACTGACGGGACACTGTAAATCTGAAGTACTCCCCCGATAAAATAGGAAAAAAGGAAAACCTGAGAGACTCTTGTCTACTGTGGCGATGAGGCTCTGGAACCGGGGCTAATGTCCATCCCTGGAGCCTGAGCTGGCTGGGAAACCAGGCTAGAGAGTCGAGGGCCGTAGGGCGCTGGCAGGGGAGGGACCAGCCGATGATGCCTCTTGGAGCTGGCCTGGCCTGGGCCATGCGGAGGATGAAGCACACCCAGAGCAGCCGAGAGCTGAGTCCTCGGGGCGGGAGATCTGGAAAGACCCATCTCCACAGCCGACTTCCGGGGAGGGGCCCCTTCTCCAGCCTCTGTCCAGGGGCCTCAGCCGTGCAGCGCGGTTACCCGGGTTTGGAATCTAGTGGGTTGATGGCTGAGGAGGAGGAAGGAAGGAGACAGAAACCCTGGGATGTCTGTGCAGTATCCACCAGTCTCAGAGCAACCCAGGAACGCGTGGTTCCCAAGGGCTTTGGAGGCTGCACCAGCCACCAAGGGCAGAAAGAAATGCTGCCGCCTTGTGGCCATTTCCCAAAGCAACACTATTAAGACCATAGTTTCAAGCTCACCAAGCCGTGGGGCTGTAAAAGGCACCTGTTTTCAAGAAATAGGGCCCCAGAATCTCACGGATAATAATTCAAAACAGAAACCACTTTCCAATAGTGGGTTGCAGAGGTACGTTTTCCACACACTGCTCTCAACCTCAGCACAGAAAGACATGGTTCTCCTGCCAAGAGGACCAACGGGCACCACCACTAGGAATCCCAACACTGAACACAAGGGCCACCCTTACACAGTGTGAACCCGGACAGGAGGGAAAGCTCCTACACTGCTGAGGGAAATGTCAACTGGTAGACCTCTAGACAGAACGCTAGAGGCTGGTCGGAAATTCAGAAAGAGGGGCATCACGGTTCAGTCAGGAGTCCTGCCGAGCAGGGCCTGCAGACACCTGAGACTCAAAAGATACCTGCACCCCCAACGTTCCCTGCAACATTACTAACAGTGAGAAAAAGGATAAATACCAACGACAGATGAACTGGTAAAAACTGTGGTATGATATCGTGGAGTTAATTCTTCAGCCGTGGAAACAGGAAAAACGCCAGTGCAGCTCCATGGGCGGACCTGGAGATGAGCCCAGGAACCAGTACAGATTCAGAAGGCAAATATTTCGTGATTTAAGCAATAGGGGGAACCTAACCAGTGTTAGATGTGAACCTGGTCTGAATAGACGAAAAAAAAAACAGGGTTAGTGCAGGGTATAGTGAGCAGATAAATGGAGAGGGTCAGGATGCACATATACCAACTCCTGTTAATAAGACAGATACTCTAACAAGAACCTACCACACCGCAGAGAACTCCAGAGAAGTGTCCTAAGCTATCGAGGTAAAGAGCCTGAGTGACAGCAGCTGTGTGCATACAGGCAGGTGAGCAGCACCCAGCGTTCTGAAACTGAAACACTGTAAACCAAGAATACTCCCAGATAAAGAAGAAAAAAGAAAACCTAACAGGCTACTGTCTGCTGTGAGGCCTGTGAGAATGTCACATCCCTGGAGCCCAGAGGTGGCTTGGAAAAAAGGCTGGAGAGTCCAGGGGCTGAGGCCACTGGCAGGGAGGGACCGTAACCAGCAGACACGGGTGGGTAATGCAGAGGCTAAAGCACGCCCAGTGCTCCCGAAAGACTTTAGTGCTCTGTGCAGACAGGTCTGCAAAGAGGGCTTCCCATCTCTAGCCTCTGTGCAGAGCAACTCCACATACACGAGGAAGCACCTGCTCACTGCGTGTTTCCAGGGTTCACACCTCTTAAGGTGAAGGGTAATAGGGAGGAAGGAAGGAGACAGGAACCCTGAGGTGTTCTGTGCTGTCTCTTCAGTCTCACTGACAACCCAGAAACACGTCGTTCGCAGCAGTTCTGGAGGCTACATGAACCACAGTAGGGCAGCAAGAAATGCTGCCGCCTGTGGCCACTGCACAAAACGACGTTAAGAAACCCTGGCTTCAGGAGACTTCAGACTCACCAGAACTGTGGGGCTGTAAAGGCACCTGCTTTCCAGAAACAGGGGCTCAGTATCTCATGAATTCTAAGAATTCAAAACAGAAACCACTTTCCTACAGTGGGCTGCAAAGATACATTCTCCACACACTGCTCTCAACTGTAGCACAGAAAGACACGGTCTTCCTGCCCGGTTAGTAGAGAGGGTCAACAGGAACACCACTAGGAATCCCGACACCGAACACAAGGGCCACGTACACAGCGTGAAAGAGTCAGTCTCGGAGAGAAGCTGGAAAGAAGGCAGCCCTCCTACACTATGGGGTAAGTGGATATTGAGAGCGCTACTAGGCAGAACACCAAGCAGGCTGGTCAAAAATTCAGAAAGGGAGCTATCATAGCTGACTTTCTCACACGGCTGCAGACGCCTGAACTTCAAAAAATAAAACGATGAATACAACAGATGAACTGCTAAAAACTGCGGGGACTGCCCGTGAAGGGTTAAGTCTTGGGAGCTGCTCGGCGTTATGCAGAGCCTTAGGCACGTCCCTAAGCTCCCTGTCCCGCCCCCCTGAAGAATTTACTACCCTTAAGGCTCCGGGATGTCTCAGTCTTGCAACATTTCATACAAGATAGATTAGCTTATTGATAGAAGATAGATTATCTATTTGTGATCTGCACACAATGGTAAGGGTCTTGTGATTGTATCTGGAGATTAATATACAATCTTGTGAATGTCAGAAGTCACGTACTTTATCCTATATATACTGCAGCACAATAAAGAAAGGCATCAGCCATTTTGGTCTGATCCTCTCAACCCCATCTTTTGTCTCTCTTATTTTTCTTAGCGGGGACGCGCCGTTCTCTCCCTGTGCAGGTGCGACTCTTGCTTGTGCTGGCCGCGGCAGTGGCGCCCAACGTGGGGCTCGATTTCGACAGTTTTCCTCGCACTACTCTTATTAGCTAAAAAGAGTGAGTATATATGTATACAAGTGAATTTAAATTGAGGAGGAGTAGTAAGGTATATAGTTGAGAGTATAAATATGGGACAGACGCATAGTCGTCAATTGTTTTGTACATATGTTATCTGTAATGTTGAAACATCGGGGAATTACTGTTTCCAAACCTAAATTAATCAATTTTCTTTCATTTATTGAAGAAGTTTGCCCTTGGTTCCCAGAGAAGGTACAGTAAATTTAGAAACATGGAAAAAGGTAGGGGAACAAATTCGGGCTCATTATACTCTACATGGCCCTGAAAAGGTGCCTGTTGAAACTTTATCCTTTTGGACACTAATTCGTGATTGTCTGGACTTTGATAACGATGAATTAAAACGTTTAGAAATTTATTTGAAACAGGAAGAAAATCCTCTACATGTTCCTGATCCAGAACCCCAGTATGCTGTTCCCAAGGGAGTCGAAGGCGACCCCTCCGTTTTCTAAATTATCGCGTCCTTCAGATAATGATGATTCACTTTCATCCACAGATGAGGCGGAATTAGACGAAGAAGCTGCTAAATACCATCAAGAAAGATTGGGGTTTTTTAGCACAAGAAAAGGGGGCATCAACATCTAAAGATGATTTGATTGAATGTTTAAAAAAACCTCACTGTTGCTTTACAGAGTTCAGGAATTAAGCTTCCCATTAGCAACTCTAAATCTCCTTCT